>NC_063339.1:43259239-43318631 GCF_021869965.1 Rhincodon typus
CAGCCTTCTTGCTCCTCTGATGCTGCTTGGCCTGCTGTGTTCATCCAGCTCTACACCTTGTTATCTTAGTAGGCTAGTTTGCTGCTTTCTGTCTTCTTCTTTCATAGATGTTAAAATTTCAGTTTTCCAATTCATTGGAAACTTTCCAAAATTGAGAAAAGTTTTTAAGATTTCAAGATTCAACCAATCTCTGCCTCCTCCACTTCTTTTAAGAGGCTGGGATACAGGCCATCAGGTCCAGGGGACCTGTCAGAATTCCATTCCATTAGTTTGCATAGTATTTCTGCTGTATTGATCATGATTTTAAGCCTTCAAACAAATACAAAATGCTTGTTCAAAATGTCAGCCACATACTTGTTTGCCATTATTAATGTCCTAGTCTCAATCTCTTCCTGTTTGTATACTTGTAGAAAATTTTTATTGTCTTTTTATTTTTCTTGCTAATTTTCTTTAATACTCTAATCTTCCCTCTATTACTTTTAACCATTCATTCCTGTTTCTAAAAATATCCCAATTATCACTAATTTAGCAGTATAGTATGACTTTTTTTTTTCAATTTAATCCAAAATTTAACTTTAGTTAGCCACAGATGATGCATTTCTCTCTGTCTTTATTTTCAATGAAATATATTTTTGTTGAGAATTATGAATCATATTATTCGATCTCTGCCACTGCTTCTCTACCATTTTATTCTTAAGCTATTTTCCTACTTTAGCCAATTTTGACTTCATTCCCTTTTAATGACCTTTATTAAAGTTTCAGTCACTAGTTTTAAACCCACACTTCTCACCCCAAACTGATTGTGAAGTTCTATTATGTGATAATTCCTCTTGTTTAGAAATTCTTTACAATAAGGTTATCCATTAATCCCATCTCATTATGCATTAGCATGTTTAAAACAATCTGTTCTTTGATAGTTTTAGACTCTATTGTTCTAAAAAAAACTGTCTTGAATGCACTGTATGAACTCATCCTCCAGGCTACTTTTACCAGTGTAATTTGTTGAGTCTTTATGAAGATTATATTTGCCCATGACTGTTAAAGTTCTGTCTAAAGCACTAGTTATACCATTCGCCAGGACACTGGTCCCTGTGCAGACTATCCTAATGGTACAGCTCTCTCTTTTCCCAGCACTGGTGGCAGTGCCCCGTGAATTGAAATCCACTTTCCTATGCCACTTTTGAGACAAACATGCAACTCTCTGATCTTATTTACCCTACACCAATTTACTCAGGTGGTAATCCAGAAATCATTAACTGTACCGTTCTTCCTTTTAATTTAGCTCCTGGTTGCTCATACTCATTTCGCAGAACCTCTTTCTTAGTCTGTGTACTAACTAATGTTGTTACTATCCACCTGGATCACAACAACTGGCTCTATTCTCTCTCACTCCAGCTCCAACAAGCTGTCTTTAACTTGAGTTTTCAGGACACATGCTTTATCTTGCAGAGAACAGCATCGATCTTCTAAACTATAATGTCCCCTAATACTACCAGCAGATTCTTATTAAATTGCCTAATGGGAATGAACTCCCTATACCATATAGCTGTGACCACTTTGCTCATACTTCCTGCAGTGTCTGCTCTCCTGCACACAGCTGAAAGCATAGCAAAATGTTGGTAAGTGCAAGGGCTATGGCCCCTCTATTGCTCATATGTGCATCGCCATACCTGCCTCACTCACTAACATAACTCTCTGATCCTGAACCAAATCAGAACTCTCTAACTTAAAGAGTGTGACTGCCTCATGAAACAAAGTATACAAGTAACTTAATCCTTCTCTGATGCACTGCAGTGCCCAAACGTAGGTGCTCACCAGCTCCCACATACTACAGCTGCAACACATCACCCAGCCCTCTTCATTCTGTTTTATTTAACTAAATAGGTTAGACACAACAGTCAACAATTATTTGGAGTTATATTCAATAGTTTAACTAGTAAACCCTAAATATAATACAATATTTTTAGCTGCATCATTCCAAATAAACCTCTGACTTTGTGTATTGATGCCTCTCAACCTGCTGATTTCTTATACTGTTATTGGTTTGTCCTGTTATAGTCACCCAATTGAAATTTTTAATTTCTCAGCTGCTGCCACTCTTACCTCCCTGCTGATGTCATTCTGTTCATTCAACAAAGTGTAACTTTTTCAAAGGATTTTTCCACGGGACAAATGTTAAAAGTGTCAATTTCTCATCACTTCAATTCATTCCCCATTGATTGCAGGGGTGGTGGGGGGGGTGGGATGGGGAGCATTGGGGAATGCCTCAGCAATGTACCCCTTTGAGAAGCATAATTTATCTCCATAGCTCTTGGATTATTCTGCACGGAGGGACTCCAGATGTTGCTGTCAATCTCGGTGGAAAAATGGCAGTGAACATGGACAGCTTCACTGTCATGGATAGGGTGTAGCAGTGTATGCTAGGCTATGTCCCATAAAGGGTTAACAGTAATTGTGTGCGGTCAAAGAAGGAAGTGACATACACTTGTGATCTAAGAGTCAAAGAGGAAATAGTATGGAAAGAAATTAGTGTAAAGGAGAATTCTCATAATTGTACAAAACTTATAATAGCTAGTGAAACAGAGTTAATGTTTCTGTTCTGAAGAAGAGTCACTGCACCTGAAACGTTAACTCTGTTTCTCTGTACACAGATGCTGCCAGAAGTGCTGAGTTTTCCAGCAATTTCTGTTTTTGTTTCACATTTATTTCAGGGTGGCATAGTGGCTCAGTGATTAGCGCTGCTACCTCACAGCGCCAGGAACCCATGTTTGGTTCCACTCTCGGGTAACTATCTGTATGGAGTTTGCACATTCTCCATGTGTCTGCGTGGGTGTGCTCAGGTTTCTTCCCACAATCCAAGGATGTGCAGGTTAGGTGGATTGGCCATGATAAATTGCCCGTAATGTTCAGGAATGTATAGATTAGGTGGGTTATAGGAGGATGGGTCTGGGTGGGATATCTGAGCGTTGGTGTGAACTTGCTGGGCTGAAGGGCCTGTTTCCACACTGTAGGGATTTGATGATGATTTCCAACATCCACAGCCCTCTGGTATTTTTTTATAAAGTTAGTGTCATGTAGCGAGCAGTTTTTGGGAATTATTGAAATTGCTCCAACCCAATAATATAACTACCACCACAAATTCCAATCCATTATCATGTACTTTGTTACGAGTGCTCTATATTATTGCTCAGGTTTAGCTGAATGTGTTCACCATCTAGTTAACAGCATATCCATTATGAAAAGTGCTTGTATGAATCATGACACATGTATATTTATCTTTATTTAAAGAATAAAACAACATTCTGGGTATTAAGTACCATAAATTAGAAAAACACTAAGAATGAAGTCTCTTGTAAAAATTCTGTTCCAGCAAACATTCATTTTTATTAAAAAGTGCTTCATAAATTGTTCGTAGGAGTGGAGGAAAAAGGCCATCCAGAAGTTACATCACAGTCAATTCATACTTAATAAATTGATGGGGTTTGAAGCCATTTTTTGTTATTGCTCAATGATGGCATTTTTACTATACTATATAAAATGCAATTCATTTCAATGTTAATGTAAGAAGTTTAAACACTAAATACAATGGCAGTACAACATTTTCAATACGTGGAATATGAAAAATGTTGGCATTGTTATGAAAAGAAAATAAGAATAATGGACTCATAGTAGGTATACAATCATCTTGGATGCCTAACAGACCAGACTTCACAGTCAGCAGCGAAGTGGGAGTGCACTCTGCTCACTCCATTGCTTACCTTTCTACACTGGAGCTTTAGGACCTTCCAGTCCCGGATCCTGTTTGTATCCAATAACAAGGTGAATTGTGAGGCCTTGTGGTCAAGCAGAACCACAAACAAAACCACCACCCTGTTTTTGTCATGAATAATCATTTCTAAAATCATTTTTAGTAATCTAGCACAAATCATTTCTAGTGGTCTATCAAGATCTTCTCGAGCAATCTAGTAAACCTTCTCAGAACTGCTTCCAAAGCATGAACATCCTTCAGTAAGTACTGTACTAGTATGCAGTATTCCAATCACACCAATGCCCTGTATAACTGAAGCATAACTTCCGTACTGTTCTGTTCAATTCCCCTCTCAGTTAAACATAGCTTTCCTGACTACTTGCTGTATTCTCTTTGTAACCTTCTGCAATTCATGCATGAACACACCCAGGTCTCTCTGCATTTCAGACCTCTGCAACCTTTCTCCATTTAGATAACATGCTTTTTATTCTTTCTGCAAAAATAGACATTTTCACAGTTTCCCACATTGTACTCCATTTGTCAGATCTTTGCCCCTTACTTAACCTATATATTTCCTTCTGTAAGTTCCTTATGTCTGTATCTTTTCAAATTTTTATTATAACAATAGTGTGAGTAGGAAACTGCGGAGCTGTTGCAGTGAGGGGCTCACCAGGTTGTGGTGCACTCTCAGTGTTCATATTGAGATGATGAGGGGACGCAGGAGGCAGCCTTGATGATGCTTTCTCTGAAACCTTGGTGGTCTTGGCCTGAGAGGGCGAAGAGGTGGCTGCTGAGGGGACGCAGCCATTTCTTCAGGGAGATGGTGGAAACACTGGCGATACCTGCAAGACATGAGAAAGAGAAGGCATCATGGCCATTGATCAGGAGTGGTGTGCTGGGAAAGGGACTGTCAGCGCGGTTACTGTGAGCAGAGTGAAGAATGGGTACTTCTGTCACGATTTACAGCGAGGAGTTTAATGTCCAGAACCCCTCCACACGTATGGGCTCTCTCTGACCTGTTACGTGTTGTAATCTCCATTCATGAGAAAAAGGGAGGGATTGATATAGGTGACAGTGAGTGTTAGTGCTGGTGCAGTTGGCAAAACGTGATGAGGTTCCCTGGGGTAATGAGTAGACAGCACAGAGGCTATGCAGAGTTAGTAATGAAGGTGGTTGTAGGTGGTGGAAGCGAGTGAAGAAGGATGTTGAAGACAATAGTGAGGGAGTCAGAGCATGAGCCTTGGTGGGAGGTGGGTGCAGTAGCACGGATAGAGTGAGTGTGTGGTAGCAGAGAGGAGAGTGCAACATTTACATCGATGGAGCAGAGAAGGTAATTGACCTTCTTACGGCAATGCTGGCCATTCTTCAGCACTGCGGAGACCTGGATGTACGCAGACCAGCCTGCCAGAGTCTGGTGGCATGGTCTCCTTTGCCTGTCTTCTGAAACTACACCCTTGACCAGGACCTGTTGGGAATTCATGAAGCCATCTTCCCCTTTCTCAATAGCTTCAGATTCTGTTTGTCAACAAGCAGGGCAGCTTTGGAATGCCAGTTCTTATCAAGGTGTACTACAGCCTTTTAAAGTTGGTGCAGGCACTAGGGATGTCAGTCTTTCAGCAGATACCAGCTGGGTGGTGAGTTGTTCTGGGAATGATGTATGGTTAGCTGGGACCTAAATCAGCAGTGACATATACTGTAGGCAGATAGAAACCAATATCTATTTCAAGCCCACTGACTCCCACAGCTACCCAGACTACACCTCCTCTCACCTACCTTCCTGCAAGAATGCAATCCCCTTCTCCCAATTCCTCTGCCTCCGCCACATCCGCTCCCAAGATGGGGGATTCCACTCCTGAACATCCCAGATGTTCTTTTATTTCAAGGACTGCAACTTCCCCACTTCGGTGGTCAAAAATGCTCTCAACCACATCTCTTGCATTTCCCGCACCTCTGCCCTCATATTCTCTCCCGCAACAAAAACAAAGACAGAATCCCCCTTGTCCCTACGTATCACCCCACTAACCTCCGGATTCAACGTATCATTCTCCATCACTTCCACCACCTGCAATCTGACCTCACAACCAAAGATATATATCCCTCCCCACCAGGGACCACTCTCTCTGCGACTCCCTTGTCCGTTCCACACTCCCCACTAGCCCCACCACCTCCGGCACCTTTCCCAGCAACCACAGGAAATGCTACACCTGTCCCTACATCTCCCCCCTCACCTCCATCCAAGGAACCAAAAAAACCTTCCACATCAGACAGAGGTTCACCTGCACATCCGCCAGTGTGGTCTATTGCATCCACTGTTCCCGATGTGGCCTCCTCTACATCGGTGAGACCAAGCGGAGGCTCGAAACTGCTTTGTAGAGCACCTACGCTTTGTCCAGGACAAATGACAACACCTTCCAGTCACGAACCATTTCAACTCCCCTTCCCACTCCCTGGGTGACGTGTCCATCCTGTGCCTCCTCCAGTGTCACAATGACGCCACCCGGAAACTGGAGTAGCAGCACCTCATATTCCACCTTGGGGGCCTACAACCCAATGGTCTCAATGTGGACTTTACCAGTTTCAAAAATCTCCCCACCCCCGGCCTCATCCCATGACCAACCCGCCCTCTCATCCCCACCTCCTTGACCTGACACAACCTGTCCATCTGCTCTCCAACCTATCAGCTCCTCCCACCTCACTGACCAATCCCCACCACTGCCTACCTGCACTTACCTATCACCATCCCACCTACCTTCCCCAGCCCCACCCCTCCTCTCTCTATTTACTTCAGAGCTCCCTTCCCCCTTCCCCATTTCTGAAAAAGGGTCCCGACCCGAAATGTCAACCTTCCTGCTCCTCTGATGATGCCTAGCCTGCTGTGCCCCTCCAGCTCCACACTGTGTTATCTCTGACTCCAGCATCGGCAGTTCTTACTATCTCTAGACAGATAATACTACAAGTTTAGTAAGATATAGCAAGAAAACATGTTAGGTCTTGCAGTGGAAATTCTTCTAAAGAACTCAACGCAATTTGGACTTAGTAAAAACAAGTAGGATCCAGCCTGAAAGTTGTTTTATATAACTTTTTGAATATTTTCTGGATTGAAAATGAGTTCACCATGTGATTGCTTAAAAATTAAGCCAACAATTTAATGTGTGCTTGGATTATGTGTTATTCACTAGAAGAAACAGTTAAGCAAAGTTTTCGAGAAGATAAGTGATGGGTTTATTGTCTTAATTACAGAAGAAAAAATGTCTTTGTGAAGACTAAGGTACCTGTGATAACTGTTGCTTAGCAACCCTCTCTGTGCTTGGAGTTCTACAGACTCAAGAATCAGCATGGAGAAGATATCTCTGAAGCAGGAAAATCTCCTAAAAATCCTGTTCTCAGTCAAAGTCCCTGGGAGCCTGGCAGAGTTTCCAAATATCAGTATTGGGGAGCAGACTCGAATCCAAGTTGTTTAGAATCATAGCTAAGCATTCACCACTAATCAACAGCTGGCTTCACTGACAGGAAAAAGTGGATGAGAGAAGTTATGACATTCCATCCTTTGTTTCCAAACCCTTGGCCAAAAGGGATTTTTTTTTTCCATTTTTCCCATTTTCAAAAATGCTGTCATCTCTCCAGTGACCTGTCATTTTGTGTTATGTGTATGCATCTTTGTGTGAAATTAAGGGGATACAGTTTTAATTCTGGATCTTAGTTTCAAGGTCAACCTGAGTTTATCACTTGCTTTACGAAAAAGTTTTGTTCATAATAAATGCATTATTTTGAGTTCATTGAAGAAGCCTGCTAATTTTATTTTGTTTTGGTTTATAGTACAAAAGAAAAGCAATTGGCCACTTCAATAATTGAATGAATAGATTTATACTAATTATGCAACTGATAGTAATGGGGCGTGATTATCAGCACACACCTCTGGTCACAATCATAACACTATCTGCCTTGATACCATTTTCTTGATTAAGCTATCACTGTTATATTTACATGAGTGCCCAATTAAATAAAGCAAGTCATGCAGCACAGTAGATAACATCCCTATCTCTGAGCCAGAGGCTCTAGGTTCTGATCCCATTTTGGCCTCAGAAGGTGCATTCAAAACATGGCCAAGCAGGTTGATTAGCATCCTATAAATCCTTCTGTTCTGCTTGATAGCAGACAATAAGAATCCAGAGTCTCCTGGTCAGTCAACCTGCAGTAGGTGATGGAAAAACTACTTTATCTGGAAGTGTGGACTAATCCAAGGGAAGTCCATGGCCCAGACCTTGGAAATGACAATGGGAGAAAAGACAGACACATAATGAAATGGTATTAGCTAAAAAAAAGGGTTAAAGCAAAGTAATATTGTGGTATTACATAAAAATTTGGTACAGGAATAGATCGTTCAGTTTAAGTCTTCAATAAGACAATGTATGAAATGATTTTAACTTCAACTCCTAATTTCGCCATATTCTGATAATCTTACACTCCTTTGCTTATGAAGAATCTATCGATCTCAGCCTTGAAAAAGTCAATAACCCTGCCTTTACTGCTTTTTGACAAAGGAAGTTCCAAAGACTCAACCATCTGAGAGAAAATAAATCTTAGTATCTCAGTCTTAAGTAGGCAAGCCCTAATTTTTAAACAATGACCCCTGTATCAAAATTATCTTTTCAATCTCTAGGTACTTAACTGGATGGAAAAATACTTGGAGCTCAAAGTTTAGATACAGGTGTGGTGAACAAGGGAAAGCCCAACTTGTTTGAATCACCTTATCACACATGTTAAAGGATAGGTATTGGTCAGTATCAGTTCCAGACTAGGTGTGGAGACTTTATTGATTTGGATTAATCCTTGAGACTGTTATTCCTTTACTTCGTGAACCAGCAAAAACTGTGGAGCATTGTGTAAGCCATATCACTGCATGATTCACATTCAACCTCTTCTAGTTAACTTCTCCCTTAATCCTTCATGTAGCTTCACATTCTTATGTTGTAACCTGCGAGATTCAGCTTGTAGAGTAATTCTGAGCTCATCTGTTGTCACAACAGTGAGAAAAATCACATCAAAGTAGTTTGCTACAATCAACGAAATCTCTATCAATAACATTGGAAAGAAAATTAAATTCGAACTGAATTTGATTTGCTTTTAACTACAATTTCAAAAATAGCTTTAGCTCCCCCCAGCCTATTGGAAACAGTGGAATTAAAATTAAATGATTTACCATCCAGTTTGCATTCATCTTAACTTCACAATTTCTTTGGTGTCTGAAGTAGCCTAAGTAAGTGAAGTGCTGAGATCAAGTTCTTAAGACTAAGTGCAAAAAGTTCCATGCAGCACTGAATTCCCTGAAGGCATTAAGAACCACCCATGTTGTTTGGGACTGGAGTCCCCAGTAAAGGTGACCAGCTCCCCTCCTTGAAAAATATCAATGTACCAGTCGAGGTTTTACAATAACCCAGCACTTTTCATGGTTATTTCATCCAATAGATATGTTTGAAATAGATATATTTCTGATGAAAAATGGGATAGAGGGCTATGGACAGCAGGCAGGAAAGTGGTTTTGAGACCAGGATAAGATCAGCCATGATCATGTTCAATGGTCGAGCAGGCTCAAAGGGCAGAATTGCCTACTCCTACTCTTAATTTCCATGTTCCTATGCTCCCTAATGCCAGCCCACTAATTTAATTCTGCAATAAAAAAGAAGCTTCACTCTGAAAGCAAACAATCATATACATGACAGCTGAAAGCTTTGATTTATGTGTTGGAGTGGTTCTGTCCACACCTCCAATTTTCTTCAAATCCGAACCATTTCCTTTGGGCAGCTCTTATTGAATATCCACATTGTGCTTCTGAGGGATTCCCACCAGTAAGTGGGTGCTCATCAATGGGAAATTTGGGAAGCTGTAGTGGGATTGTCAGGCTAGTTACCATCCAGCAGAGTTGCAAGTGGTACTGGCATCACTTTATTAGAAAAAAACTCAACCAACAAAGTAGCTTGTTTCAATGTTCGATACATTTAAGACAGAACCATGGATTTGCTTTTAGTGAACACTTTAAATAATGATGGACATAACAGTTTCACAACTTGTATAGCTCATAACATGCAAGATGAGTTGAAGAGTGCCAATTAACATGAGAATCATCTTGGGATCATAACTGTGTCATGTTTCAATATTTAATTGAACTCCTGCTCTATTTCCAGTGGGTGCTTTAATTGAGGCCACACAAAATCAGAAAAATCTTGCTTTGGCCCTGTTCAATTCATTGCTAACAATTGACCCCAATCTCTTAAAACGAAGCAGGAGAACATAGGTCACCATCTACAAACTGACCAGTGGTCCACTTCTTACCTTGAACAGCAACAGTAATCCTAAGCTGAATACAAGTGAGAAAATGAATAAATCCAAAGCTGTTAAATGAATTGCAATGGCACGGTCTCAAAATCTGTAGCAACATACCATTCAGATCCAACTAGTCTCGGCATTCCTCAGAGATTGGGAATACAGCCAGAATTCCTGCTCCTGATTACTATCCCCCTCTGAAAATGCACACATGTGAATGATAGATGAGGTCAGGCTGTTGATCTACACATTCAAATAGATTGCCAACACTCACCAATGAAGAATGGTTACTGAACTGAGATATAAGAAGGACACTGCACATGGAGTTATATATGGGTTTAATTCACTCCATTAAGGAGAGGAGATCAAAGGGCAAACAAGAAAAGTTGGATGGAAAAAAAAGTCTCTGTCAATGGTCAATAAGCTGCTTCTAAATATTAATGCACTTGCCAGCCTGATATTAATGTAATCTATATGATTAATTTCAAATCTATTGTAATGATAAGTGTGACTTGTTCACCTGTGTTTGTGATAGTGTAAAATTCAGGAAAAAGCCTTACAACTTTTATTTTAAACATTAAAATATGTCAATGTGTCCCTTTTATTGATTTATGATAAAATTCCATTAATTCATTCTACCAAGTCCAATTTTACATTCTTTATTTCTTTTATTTTACATGCTGTTTCATCATGCCATTGCACTGCAGATAAAGGGTGCATTGTCTGTGTAGACCATAACTGCTTCTAATACCAACGCAAGGCCATAGATCAGATAGCAGGTGCTAATTTGTTTGGGCAAGCAGATAGACTAAATTTGTTGATATTTTACTAGAAGGCTGACTAAGAGCTATCTGAACAATGTGCATTGCTAAACATAGCAGAGAGTTTTGGAATTGGACTAATTCAAAGCTACAATCCCTAGAGGTACAGAAAGAACACTTTGACCACTAAAATGAGGCCACTTTAAGTACTTCTTGTTCTCACTGGGTTTAAAAATAATTAAAAACAAAAAATAAACTCTAAGATTAGCCTGCGTTCTTATAACATTCTTTTCTGTGGAAATATTTACAAAAAAAATGTTTTGCATTTTACTCCTTGACTTTCAATTCCATACAGAATGGTCCCAAACTGAAATTGTCTTGTTTATTTCACTAGTGTTGCCATTTTAATTTCAGTAAAGCCTGCAGGAACTATTTTAGCAATGAGGAAGAATGACTATATTATCTTTTCCTTCCTTGTCTTTCTTCAGTCAATGCTGTACCTGAAGAATCATGGCCAGAATCAGAAACTTACTGCCAAGCCTATGCCTAGATAAGGTGTTGTGGGAGTAGCAACTTAAACTGAAGTTGATCCATCCACGATCTAGTACAATGGCTGAAAAATCATGGACTGCTTGCTTCCCATTGTCAACTATGGTCTGTACATAAGCTTTCTCAACTAATTTTAAGTCTTTGCTTTGTTGTTGAAAAAAAGATACATCTAACTGGGGTAAAAGACATATTTCATTAATCGTAAAATATCTCCGTATTTTTCAGGCTTCTACATTTTTTTTTTCGCTGATGACTTAATGGTTAACACATTTAGATGGCTCTGGTCATTACATTGTTAATGTCATGCTCTGGGACTTGAGCAAGCTTTTCCCCAGCTAAAGAAACATAAATGTTCAGCTGTGATAGAAGTTTGTGAGTTCTCCTGACATAAATTAAGCTGATATCATCAGAGGACTATAAAACTGATTTATTATAAATACTGTTCTCATTTGTTTACAGCTTAAATTCTTTGGTTCTGGTCAATTAGCACATTAGCCATCTCTCAAATTGACAGGTGCTTAAAAGCATGTTACAAAAGCTTTCGGGCGTAAAAAAATGAAGAATTAGAATGAAAATATTTTGTAGAGAAACCAGATATAATGTAGAGAAAATAACCTGCTGCTACTTCCATGATTGAAACATTTATGCCAGATGAGTGCATTTACTTTCTTGTAAAGACAGATGAGCTGTTTTTAGAAAGAAATCTCCCACCAATTTCCTTTGTTATAAGTCAGTTATTTTGGGGGCAGGCGAGTGGAGAATGGTTATTAAAAAAGCACTAAGAGTTGTCTCATTTTTGAAGACTCAAGATGCAAGACTCTTAAAGACTCTTTCTCCACCCACCTTTTCAACTATTCCCTACTACCAATTGTCCGAGGGCCAGCAGAGGTTGAAATCTGTAGATAAAGATCATTTGGGAACTAGCACTAGAATCTTAATGCTGTTTAAATTAAACTCGTTCAATGAACTGGCAAGAGACCACTTTTTTCATTAGACAATGGCATTCAATGAAAAGTTAAGGCCAGGCAGCTCTGCCTGTCATTTTGTTTTGGTTGCAAAATCACCTTATACTGTACTCTGAGTGGAAAGACTGCATATACACATCTTATTTATTCAGCTGGATCCATCAGGCCCATGTTCCAACATATAAACAGATTTCATAAGTGGTTGCCTTTTCCCCTCCCCCGTGAGATTACCACTTAGGAAAGTGTGTGATCGAATTAATGGAAGGCCAGAAATTCCACTTTTAAGGCCAGCCCTGATAGGAACCACATTGCCATTCACTAAAAATGTAGAAGAAAAAGGTGATGGATACAAAAAGAGGTTGACAGTTATTTGACCTCAGGTCTATTATCTCATTATTGAAGCTACGAATCTAAAACATCTGGGTTCGCATTTTGAAACCTTACTCCTTTCAATCAGAAACTAATTATCTGGCCAATATAGATTAAATAGTAATCTGCAATCTACGACACATGAACTTTTCCCTTTGAGTTGTTTTGAATGCAATTTTTCTTCTCAGTAGTTTCAAGGTTGTGATAAGAAGAGGTGAATATATGCAATTAGAAATGCATCCATCACAACTGGATTTGGTACTGGGTCACACAGAACTAGAAAGGTGTGGTTTACCTGCCCCAGGGGTGTGTCATTATATGTACGAATAGGTTGATTTAAAACAAATATTAAACTAGCCACTCAGTGTGACTTAACATTGGAGTTTGGGAGTTATTTGATCAAGGGAATTCAGAATAGAAAGGGAAAGCAACAACAACGTACATTTATATAGCAGCTCTATAGTAGAACAATCCCAGTACATTTTACAGATGTATAATTGGAAAGTACATAGCTGCTTCAATATAGAACAAAATATTAGAAAGCATGACCAAAAGCTTTTTGGAAGAGCTTGTTTTTAAGAATGATTTTAAAGAAGGAGAGGGAGGGATCAACTAAGGATTTCTACAGGAAAATGCATGTATCTAACGGAATACTCTCTAACAGGATCATTATCTCTTAAAGTTGCACTTTCACTATCTCGCATTAGAATATGTTCCAAAATTTGATCCTGCACTGTTTTAGCCTCCTGCGCTCCGCACAATGTCACTAACTAAAGTAAACTGGAGGAGAACATTCTTGCGACAATGGCATTTGCTGCTTTGAATACAGAACAACATAGAGGTAAGCATCAGGACAATCCTCACTTCAAGGATTCCTTGTTGATGGCTGAAAGGGGCAACAGAGCATAACATTAATAAAATAATCTGATCCTTTTAACATTGGCATTTGTCATGCAAGTCCTAATTACTTCAATGAACAAGCGAATAGAAAATAGATGTAAACATTCCACTATAACTATTAATGTAAGTGCATGTTCTCTTTTTTAAAAAAGATAACATCTAAAATTGTCATAAACCAATCTCGTATTTTTCATTCAAGAATTGTCTTAGGTGTTTAACCTTTCTTCTGTGCCAGTCCTCCACCTAACTGCAACCTAAAGGCTAAACCTCTACCATATGCTGCTGCTAATGGCAACTGGCTTTTAAGCCAGTCTCTGAGAGTAGCAATACCTGACAGGTGTGACTATGGAGGCTATAGGCACCAGCAAGATAAATGTTTCTGTCGTTACAGGCATCAACAGATCATGTTGAACTTCACCATCCTAGAAGTGGCTTTGAACCACTCAGTGCCTCCTCTCTCCCTTCCTCTCTTGAAGCACGGATGAGTTCCCTAATGGCATATGAGGACAAATTAAACAGAATCCTTTCATGCCAGTTTTTAGACTCTGATAGCTAAAATCTAGGCTTCTGTCTTTTGGAGCTTTCGAGATTTGATAGCTCCCAACAGATCAGTCAGACTGCTAACCAGCAGGTACACGCTTGCAGAACTAAGTGGCATGTTGATAGATGCAAACTGCACAATACATCCAACCTGTTCACTTGAAGCACTATGTAGGTGGCCTGCAGGAGGTGACACTTGACTGTCCAGGTAGAATCTCCATAGATACAGCCCCTGCCAGAGAAGTCAGCCTCCTGAGGGGAGGACAACCCCTGTACAATTAATCTTTCATAGCACAAAAACGGCCAGCCACCTCTCAGGATTCTCACTTCAAATAGCACCAGGAGAGGTAGTCGAATGGGAGACAGACAAGTATGTTCAGACACCCAGAGAAACTTTCCATAGGATGGCTTGTTTGCTTATATATGAATAAATGAAAAAAGTACACAGATTTTATTCTCAATTATTTATGGAACTTGTATGGACTTATGGACTTATGGACCATGTTCATGGTCTTAAATAGACAAAGGGGTCTGTAGTGCATTCGATAGTACCTTTAATAAAAAGCAACACAACCAAATTCAAAGAAAGTTGTCCATGCAGATCTTGCAATCTCAATGGCATGGAGAAAACTGACAAAGCCATTGACTCACTTGTCTTGGAACATGCTGTAATTGTTGATGCCTTGCCACCAGAATTGATCAAGCACAGGAAACTGACACTCCTGCAGCATCTGCTCGAAATTCTGTCTTTGCTGGAGGGAGGGTCAGTTTCACAGGACGTGCATGGTACAAAGATTGTGGCCCTGCACAGGAACAAGGGGGATGACAGCAAATGTAACAACTGTCAGAGCATCTCCCTGGTGAGCGTGGTGGCAAAAGTACTTGACCATGTTTCTCTCGTCAGGCTGGAGATCCTGGCTGAACACATTTACCCTGAATCCCAACATGGGTGTAAGAACTGGAACGTCTGCAATGGACTTAACTTGTGAGTCAAGCAGCTGCAAGAGTAATGCTGTGGACAAAGGAGGCCACTACAAACTGCTTTCATCAACTTCACCATGGTATTCAAACATGTGAGCAAAGAGAATCTATATCAAGATCTACAATGGTGCCAAACAGGGTTGTGTCCTTGCATAATCTTCTCTTTGATAGTGTCATATGCTTTCAGATCACCTGCAGGATCCCAAAATGATGGAAAACTACTCATCCTTGCCTGAGATCCAAGGTAAAGGTGTGCGTTCCCATCTAAGAATTGCGTTATGGTGATGAAGCTGCATTAGTGTTCCATACTCAGGAACACGTTCAGTGACAAATAGACCAACCCTCTCACACCTGAAAAGAGTTTGGTTTTAGCATCAGCTTCAGGAAGACAAATGTCATGGTCCAGGCTGTTGCCATACCACCATTTATCAGCATTGACAATGTGACCTTGAACGTTATTGACAGCTTCATATATATAGGCTCCATAATCATCACCAATTTGTCATGTGATGCAGAAAATAAAAATGCACATCACAAAACTGTAGTTGTTATGTTCAGGCAGAATAAGAGAGTGTGGTATAACAGCAACATGACTGAGAACACTAAACTGACAGCATACCAAGCTAGCATCCTTGGTGAAATGTGTAGGAGAAAGAACTAAACAGTTTCCACCTTCTCAGTCTCAGACGCATTCTGACATGATATCCTGGGGGAGGAGGCGTACTCATTCCATTAACATACTTACTGCCAATTCAACAATGCCCACACTGAGTCAGCCACATTTATCAGACGGATAACAACCATATACCCGAATACCTTCTCCATGGGGATTAGGCCACTGGGTCACAGCATCCTGGGCATTAATACCTCCTGGGACACATGCAAGCAAGACATAAGGACGGTAGATAGTGACACGGACAATTGGGAAGCAGTCACTGATGGCTGGGACGTCTGGAGGTTGACTGTTTGAAAGGACACTGGAAGAGGCAAGCAGAAACAAAAAACTCAGCTGACCAAAAGTAGAGCCCAGAGAAAGCAGAGGCCACCAAATCCCGTATTCACAGCCCACTGTCTTCATTTACAGCAAATGTTACAGAGACTGCTGTGCCATAGTGAGACTCATGCGTCACACCAGGCAATGCTTAACACAGAGTGGATCACCAAGAAAGAAAGCAGGCACACATACCATTTAGAAACATACTACTGAGCCGTTCCCAATCGACCAAAGCAGCAAAAGTGTTACTTTGAAATGCCTCTGGTTTTCTCTAATATAATCTGAGCAGAAGCAAGTATCTCACTGACTAGTGCACTAAAGAATGGAGCAGCTGTCGAAAAGGTAATGGAAAAATATCATCATCTAAGGTTTCTTAGCCATAGCCAAGGGCTGGAAACTGGGTAAACAGCCTAGGGCTGTATGTTTGACATGTAATGAACTTTGTAAATATTAACAATAATTTTTAATGGAGTGTGTTAAATACAGTATTGGAAAAACTATTTTTTGGTTTGCACCTTACATAGTATCAACTTTAAATGGTCATGCAATTTACCATTATAAATTTTAGACATAAATTTTATTTAGAGTCATAGAGTTGTACAGTACAGAAACAGACCATTCGGTCCAACTTGTCCATGCTGACCAGATATCCTGAATTAATCTAGTCCCATTTGCCAGCAGTTGGCCCATATCCCTCTAAACCCATCTAAATGTTGTTATCCTACCAGCCTCTATAACTTCCTCTGGAAGCTCGTTCCGTACACTCACTACCCTCTGCATGAAAAAGTTACCCCTTAGGTCCCTTTTCAATCTTTCTCCTCTCACCTTAAATCTATGTCCCCTAGTTTTGGATTCCCCCACCGTGGGAAAAAGACCTTGGCTATATGCCCTATACATGCCCCTAATGATTTTATAAACCTCTATAAGGTCACCCTTCAGCCTCCAACGGTTCAGGGAAAATAGCCCCAGCCTATTCAGCCTCTGCCTGTAGCTTAACCTGGGCAACATCCCTGTAAATCTCTTCTGAACCCTTTCAAGTTTCTCAACATCCTTCCTATAGCAGGAAGATCAGAATTGCACATATTATTCCAAAAGTGGCTGAACCAATGTCCTGTACAGCCACAACATGACCTCCCAACTCCTACACTCAATGCACTGACCAATAAAGGCAAGCATACCAAATGCCTTATTCACTATACTATCTACCCGTGATTCCACTTTCAAGGAACTATGAACTTAAACTCCAAGGACTCTTTGGTCAACAACACTCCCCAGGACCTTTCCATTAAATGTATAAGTCCTGCCCTGATTTGCCTTTCCAAAGTCCAGCACCTGACATTTTTCTAAATTAAACTCCATCTGCCACATGTCACACCACAGTCAGAAAACAATCAAGACATTCCTCTTTGGCCCATTGTCCATCTGATCAAGATCCCATTGCACCCTGAGGTAACCTTCTTCACTTTCCACTACATCTCCAATTTTGGTGTCATCTGCAAACTTACTAACCATACCTCTTATTTTCACATCCAAATTATTTATATAAATGACAAAAAGTTCTTAGCAAAGAAATGCATCACTGTAGCTCCTCATCTTTCCTCGAACGCAGACTACAGTCACAGCCATGTGGGTACTTAACCATCTTTCTCGAAGACCTCAGCGCTGGCCAGAATTCCCAAGGAGGAAGGCATCACGCAGGATGTGGACAATTTTTGCATAATCTGCTCATTCTTTTGGTGGACCCCTTTTCTATTTCAAAGGTGAAAGGATTAAACAGTAGAAGCTTGAACTGCAACGGTCCATTGATTGCAATCTGTGGATAGTGAAATGTGTTGTGGTTAAATGAGATGGGTTTGTCACACCGATTTTCTTGTTCTCACACCAAATTACTCAAAAAGTGAGGCTAGATTGAGGGCACTGAGTCCGCATTCTTTAGAATGAGAGGAAATCTTTTTAGAATCCCTACAGTGTGGAAACAGGCCCTTCGGCCCAACAAGTCCACACCGAACCTCAGAGCATCCCACCCAGATCCATCCCCCTATGACCCACCTAATATACACCCTTTACCTCCCTGAACACTACGGGCAATTTAGCATGGCCAATCCGCCTAACCTGCACATCTTTGGACTGTGGGAGGAAACCGGAGCACCCGGAGAAAACCCACGCAGACACGGGGAGAATGTGCAAACTCCACACAGACAGTCACCCAAGGCTGGAATCGAACCCAGGTCCCTGGTGCTGTGAGGCAGCAGTGCTAACCACTGTGCCACTGTGTCACCCTAAGGGAGGGAAGTTTTGAAATTCTCTGCCTCAGAAAGCCGTAGAAACTCAATCATCAAGAATGCTCAAGAAAGAAACCAATACATTTCTAGTTACTAATGATGCCAGGAGATACAAGGATCATTTCATGTGACCTCTGCTTAATGGTCACACAGATTTTACACATAGCATGCACAACAAAGGTAGAAGTCACATGATCATGCAAACCTATACACTGAAGTTAAATTTCTCCAAACATCCTCATTTCATTAAAAAAAAATTAAAATGCATACTCTATCATTGGCAGTTATAAGTTACCCAAAATACATGGTTACAAGTAAAATTATCATTAATACAACTGTAGGATATCTCTAGTAGGTTCCATTCTGTCAGTTTCCACACATGCATTGCATGCTTATTTTTTAAATCATGCCAGTCTCCTAATGGTACACGTGCATGTTACCATTGGTTCTTTGCCTGGCATCGACTTGTTCCTAGGATGATGTTCCTTCTCCAGGGAATGTCATTCCAATGGCAGGGTAACAATTGGTGCTGATCCACTTCTGTTGCTGGGGACTATTTGAACTCTGTGACAATGGTTGTTCTTTAGTCTATCCTGGTGGTGAGATCATATCTTCTTGATCAATCGCCTGCAATGGAGAAACTGCTTCTCTTGCCATACTTGGATGTCACTGATTGAAATGATACATCTGATCATTTAAGCACACTGCATGTAGTCGAGGTGTACTACTCAACACAGGTCCCAAGTTAAAAAAGAACAAAGAACTGTGGTTGCTGGATATCTGAAACAAGCAAAAAACAGAAATTGCTGTAGAAACCCAGCAGTGAAGAGAAAATAGAGTCACTAGATTTGAAACGTTAATTCTGGTCTCTCTCCACAGATGTTGCCAGATGTTTCAGGATTTTGTAAGGATGAGATTCTTGAAGTGATTATCTAACGTATAGAATTGGAAGAAAGGAAACCTGACATTGGGGCGTCACAATTCGAATTAATTAAGATATAATTAGAAATGAAAATACATTAGTTTGAAGAAAAATGGAAGATAATGAAAATTAAGGAAAGAAAAATAGAGAGTCATAGAGTTTAGAAAATTTGAAATGAAAGGGAGGTATTTCCTTATGTTTGAAGTCAAGGAGGTGAACTAATAAAAAATTCTGAGTAACACTGGAACACACCAGTCACTGATGCTGGCTGACGGTACTATTTGGCATCCAGAGGAGTTAATGATAAAGAGCATATTAAGTGGAAGTATTCATGGAGATTACAAACCAGTCTTATTATAAAAAGTTGGATTAAAGAGTTACTTTGTAAATGGAGAAGTTGTAGTGGGAGGAGTGAAACAAATTTCTATAAATGGAATTAGCTTTATTTTGGGAAATGGTTCAAGGATATTGGCTAAGAATATCACCTAAGGTGCTTGAACAATCAGCAGAAAAGAAACTGAAATATTAGAAGAGGGATGTCTTGATTGTTTTCTGACTGTGGTGTGGCTAGACCTCAGAACCATCAAATTAGATGGGAAGAAAGGGAATCTATGAAACAGGGAGGTTATTTGTAAATTCAGTCATTGAACATAATTTAACAAAAATAGATGAAGGTAAAGAGAATACAGCAGTTATGTTTAGCCTGTCTTCATTAATAGAAATGCAACAAAGAGATTGCATTTGAGAGTGTTGTACCAAACTCTTCAACATATGTCTTTCTTCTTTCCTTGTTCTTAAATTATTCAAAACAACACTGTTTCATGATGACAAATGAAAGCTTTTCACTCTATTTTATAGTATTCTTATTGTAAAGTACACATGACAATAAAATCAAATCAATAAAATCTAATCAATCAAAAAGCCTACTCATTGAATCAGAAAAAATACCTGTGTTAATCCTTGAAAAACAAAGTATTCATGAGGGCATGGAGACCACTTCAAATACCAGCTGATAAGGAATGGACTGTGATCCATCAGGTGGAGGTTCCATCTGAGTATCTCTATGAAATTTTATGAGTTGCTCATGAAATTTCAATGGAAGACCACTCAGGTGTGAAGTAAACACAGGTTAAAATATAAACACATCTTTATTAGCCAGGGCCACATAAAGGCACATTCAAATCTTGCCAGTTATGCCATACATGTCATATAGTGGGGAAACCCGAAACCTCAATTAAACTTAAATCTTTAATTCTGATACCAGCTTTTGGGGAACCATTTAGCAAGGTCTTAATAGATAGTGTTGGGTCCCTACCTAGAATCAGGAATGGGAACCAGTGTCTTTTATTGATTATGGATGCTTCCATCAGATTTCCTGAAGCAGTGACTTTTGGAAAGATTACTGTTAATGGTGACTTTCGCTGCCACCTCAGCCTTTCCATTTGACTGCAGATAGTGGAGTAGTTGTATGGAGTTGAATTTCTCAGTCATTTATGAAGTGACTAAATTCTTCATCCATAATTTAAGGGTCATTGTCACACATTACAAAGTTGGGAGCATTGTAACAACTAAAGTGTACTTTCAGGCATTCTATGTTCGCATTGACAGTCATTGATTCCAGCTACTCCACCTCCCAGTTGGTACAATAGTAATTGATGGTCACAAGATGGTTGCACATGCTAATTTGCCATTTCCACTGCTCCAGAAGAGTATCAACCAAGATCTTCCCAGATTGAAAGTTGTTAAGGATGAACTTCTCATCTATGATGTGGAAACACAATGGAAGGAGCCATCACAGACCACCATCAGAATCTATTATGGCTGCTAGAGAGAACTCACCAAACAAACCAAAGGCTAAACGAGAAAAATATGTGATTGAAGATGGCTGAAGTCAGGTACATCAATCATGCTGCATATGTTCAGGAATTACAATAGGGGGAGCAGGGGGCATATAAATGTGCATGTTATTGTAATAAAAACTATGTCAATAGTTACATTTAAATCTGAGATGCAGTGTAAAGTATAATAATCGCCTGGTTAAAATCTTATAGCTTTGTGCATATGCAATAGTCATGCATTCACTCTGACTTCACCAGTCTGCGAATGGTATGGATAAGGTGTTGGCTTTTTGTGTGTAGAAGTGTGTCAGTTACTTTGAAACAGATTAAGAAGGCTGTTCACCACTCATTTCTCACATCAATTATTGATGGACAATAAATGCTGACCTTGCCAACAATGCTCACATCCCATGAACAAAGCAAAAACATTTTTAAACTAAATACTCCAAACTATTTCCTGCCATTCAAGCAATCAATCTTCTCTTAAAGGCTTGTCTAGTTTGCAAGCTTTAAAGTAAACTATTTCTGTCAGTATCAGGCCACTGTGGCAATAGATCATCCCCATCTTGTGATTATTCTCAGGCACCTGCAATGCATGCAGGTGCAAGTCATGGTTTTTGACCATGCTTACATTATTCATCCTCATTTACATATACCACACTAACCTCACAGCAACATCAGTGCATATGCAACAGAAAAGTTCCAAACTCAAACATTATTTATGTGGCAGAAACATGACAGAAAAAGATCATGATAAAATTATATCCCAAGTTGAATTGTATTTACACCCTATGTTCATTGCAAAATTTGAAAGAATTTCAGGCCTTTACTCCTATTAGCATTAGTTCAATGCTAATATTCTCTTTAATTCCTGTGGACATTTTGCCACACCATGTTATCAGTATAGATTGTTCAAAAGGTATTTTTATTTTAAAAAAATCTCATTGTTCAGCACGTTTAATTTCCAGGTACTTCAGTAATTAAAAAGCAGAGTTGTTGCAATTCAATCCACCACAGTCTGTGTTGAGTTAGCCGTTCACAGTTGGGGCAGTGCTTATGAGAGGAATAATCATTGAACCTGGGGTAGCAAAGAGAAAATTGGCAAGGTTTTCACTTCTAAATGCTGTCCAGTGGCTCCAAGTGAATTATATGTGTGGCCTTCAGGTGAAGTTAACATCATACCTAGCAATTATATTCATCAAAGTTTAACATACTGTAAGACCCACACAGAGATAATGGATCATAGATAAGGTTCAGAATGATGATCATTGCGCACAGAATCATTGTAAGAAGCCAAAGTATTCAAGAGGGTAATGGACAAGAGAAAATTGGCTGATAAGAAAAGGGAAAACTTAGGCTTGCCTAGATTAACTGTTTAGTTGTGTTGATTTAACAGAGCTTTGCTGTAGTTCTTTAAAGGACTGCAAAATGTGTTTTGCAGCATAAATGTTTTATCGCATTAAAATCATGTTAACATTTGCATGACATTTTGGCAAAACAACTTGGAAATATCAGGTCGTATCCTTTCAACCACAACTTCTTCTTTGAATTCTGTTTTTCATTTGTGAAAGTAGTCAAATGTGTGCTGGAATACCCCTGAGACTATAGTTCATTGTCTGACTTGGAAAACATTGCACAACTCTTAAGTATATCATATGAGATGGAAATCAAAATCCAGACAACAAAGTTTTTTTTGTACCAAAGTCCTGCTGCAATGTATTCAGAACACACTGTAATTAGCCTGGTCACAGCACGACCACTATCTACAGCTAATTTTGTTCTAATTACTGTGAGGTTACTTCCTAGAAATCTAGTAAAGTTCATATTTGATGATTTCATTTAAAGGTTAAAGCAGATTTGTTAGCTGCTGTACAGTAAATCAGGAGCAAATAGTATAATTTGAAATCAAGTACATTGTGTTTACGAGGAATAATTGCCAATAGAATTGATATAAAGTGTAACTTTTCACAATTTCATTTTAATTAATTCACAAGGTGTGGTCATTGCTGGCTAAGCCAGCATTTACTGCCATCCCTAATTGCCCAGAGGGCAGTCAAAAGGCAAGCACATTGCTGTGGGTCTGAAATCACATGAAAGTTAGCAGATTTCCTTCCCTGAAAGACACTGGTGAATTAGATGGGCTTTTCCTGATAACAACAGTTTCAAGGCCATCCTTAGAGTTTTAATTCCAAATTCACCGTCTGCATTGGTGGAATTTGAACCCAGATCCCCAGATCATTACAAGGGTCGTTGGGTTAATAGTCTGGCAATGACACCATTGGATCATTGTTATTGTTATCAGTTGTGTGGGGGTCACAGCAGTTGAGGGATCCCAATGGAATGATGGAATGACAGTGACAAAAGAATAACTTTTAAAAGTGCGCAAATACCCAATCAAAAAATGTTGGTTTAAGTTCCTGATTGTAGGCATTTCCTGATGTTGAGATACTCAGAGTTAGTAAAGAACTGCATTTATATATAGCCTTTCATTACATTAGGATGTTCCGAAGAACCTGACAAACAATGAAGTATTTCTCAGGTGAGATCACCGTTCCAGGAACTGTGGTCATTAACTTGTTCACAGCAATATCCAGCAAAAAGCTATGAGCTAATGATCATTTTTTTTAGTGATGTTGATTGAAGGATAAATATTGCTCATGACACTAACTCTTCTCTGCTCTTCTTTGAAATAATCTAGCTGTAGCCTCAATTTTATATCTCATCATAAAGAACAGCATTTCTGACAGTTCATACCAGTACTGAACTAGAGTTTTAGCCTAAATTTTGTGTTTAAATCCCTAGATGAAGTTAAGTCAACAATCTTTCGCCTCTGAACTGAGAGTGTCATCACTGTTGCAACAGTGAATACTAAATTTAAAAAATGCCTCCTCTATTGTAGTACTGTTAATTAGTAAGAATGATTTCTTAATTGAAAACAATTTGCATGTGAGATAATAAAGTCCCATTGGGAAAGACTAAACAACAAGCAATTAATTCATTGATGTAACTTCTCTATCCAATCACATGGGAAAGAGTTCCTATTATAAAACATGCACTAATGACTGAAACTAAAAAAAAGCGAAGGGAGCTAGAATGATCAAAATCTTGTGAAATTAGTTGCAAATTACAAACAGATTAAAATGAGAGTTATTACATTAAAATTATACAGAACTCTGCTAAGCTGCTACAATTGACCTGTGCAATTGCAAACAAACAAATTTCACTCCTTTATTGAACCATGAATGTGAAAGACAATCAAAGGCCCAGTTATCAATATAGCAATGGATGCTTGTATCATTTTACAATCCATTGTTAAACTTTCTCTGTTCCAAAGAAAGTTTGCACTTATGAATTAATCTGTGCTAATTTCAAGCTGACCCTTTCGCTGTTGTAATTTGGAACGATTGAGGTCACTTTCGATTCCAAATTTGTAAGCTGGTTTTCAGTATTCAGACTTTTAGTTTATTAGATTAGTACATGTAAGTTAAAATAGACACTTTTATGATATACCTTAAAACCCGTCAATATAAATGTAGATCATTTTCATTAGATTTAAGGAGCATTCATAAGGCTTGATTCCATTTTCACTTCATACAGTAATGCAATCACAGCGCCAAATGTAAGATTGTATATCCTGCTGTCAATGTGCATTACATCCACATCAGACTACTGCAGACCAGAAGCACATTAAGAGTTCACATACCACAATTCCAAGTAGATCACCGAAAGAAGATGAACACATCGCCTCCCAAAGTACAACTGGGGTAATCAGATAAAAGCACATAATCCAGAAGATCACCATCTCTACAACCCAATTTCCAGACACAAGATTGCAACATGTTCTCATCTCTTCTTAGGTCAATACATTTCAGATGAATGCACATGGCCACAAATTTCTCTCAGAAGATTACCAAGAAATTATTTCTACACTAACATCAAAACCTAACTGATGTTCGTACATTAGTAAACAGAGCAAATGCATGTCTGCCAGTAAGTTTTTCTTGTCATGAGAGTGACATGAAACCAGGAACATAAACCAGTATAATTCAGTCCTGCAGACTTTGCAGCACTCTAAGCAAATTTTTGTTAGCATGCCACCATATTATCACTTTAATAATTATGGGTTTTATTCTAGTAGTTGGAGACACTGGCAAAGTTGGCCCAAGCTAATCCAAAAATGTCTAAAGATAAGTATCAGTCAATCTTAGATAAGAACAATAGGAAATGGACAGTTAAAAAAATCTATAAGGAATGAATATTGTATGATCATTTCTTGGTTATGAATATGCTCATTACATCATAATTGTAAATTCTATGCAACTTCTCAGAAGTCACTTTTTATTTCTGTGATATTTATTTTTTGCTTTCCTTTAACATTGTGCAACTATCATTGATTAACAGCTGCTAAATTATTTAGAAACTGTCAGCGCAGTTACCATCAATCCTTGTTCAATGTCCGTGTTGTATGTGTGTTAAAACAATCAAACAAAGTGCAACTAGTAACATTTAAACATCTTCATCACATATGTTTTTTCAACTCAGAAATAATGTTCCACATCGACTCAGTAAACAAAAATTTTATTCACTTAACTGGAACAAAATCTTACTACGGTGGTTATTTTTATCCTAACACAAAGCATTATAAATCTGTAACAATTACTTTTTTGAAATAAAGCTCTATGATGAAATGTCAGGGAGAGAGACAGAGGGAGGGAATCATCCATGTACAGATGTACAAGTGGAATTCAGAATGCAAAAGTCAGAGGAAACTTTCCCAAATTTAATTTTACCAGCATCTCAACAAAGGAACTGGAACAGAGAGGATAAGAAAATTTTCACATGTCTGTATTTCACCTGAAAATGGCTAACTGCAGTGGAAAATCTAATGGATACCTCGAACACCAGTTAGTCTAATAAAAGCAAAGTAGTGCAAATGTTGAAGATCAGACACCCATTAGTCTGCCTAATTTAGTTTAAAGCAGAATATTGTGTTGAAAATTGACCACTCTTGACAGTGAGTCAAGGTAGCAAAGATTTTCATAAAGCATATGCAACAGAAAGGATCTCAGTTATCCAAAGAACTTCCCAATAAAACAGCATTGACAGCACGTGTTTATAATTCTCAACTAACCACATGAAGACCCCTGTTATCTCAACCTTCAGCCTTTGGTCTGCTAATTTCCATGGTGACTCGAGCATCTTGTCTGGCCTTTAGTACCTCTTACTTACTTGCTCCGTGTAGCAACGAATAATATGCTTGCACAACCTGTTACTGTTACAACTGCTGAACTGACATTCCAAAAGCCACCCATGGTCAAATATCACATTACACAAGGAAGAAATCAGTGTAATTAAACCATTTATTTTGAAACTATCATTTACTTTATTTTTAAACCTACTATTATTAAACTCACCCTTTAAAATTGGTGCCTAGAAACTACCTAAAACAGACAGGAGGCAGTTTAAATATACAAATTGGCATCATAGTGTCATTCAGCATAGAAATAGGCCCTTCAACCCATCATTTCTATGCTGACCAACAACCTACACTAATCCCATTTGCCTGCACTTTGTCCATAGCTTACTATGCCCTGGCATTTTAAATGCTTGTCCAGATGCTTCTTAAATGTTGCAGAATACTTGCCTCCACCACACTCTCATTCGCTATTTCTACCACCCTCTGGGTGAAAAGATTTTTCTCAGATTCCCTCTAAACCACTTACTCCTCACCTTAAAGTTATCCCCTCTGGTTTCAGACATGTCAGCCGTGGGGAAAGGATTGTCATGATCTATCCTGTCTATGTCTTTCTTAATTTTGTATACCTCAATCAGATTCCACCCCTCTGCCCCCTCAGCCTCCTCCGCACCAGGGGAAAAAAAAACCTAGCCTATCCATTCTCTCCTCATGACTGAGAATTTTTATCTCAGGCAACATCTTGGTGAATCTCCTCTGTACTCTTTCCAGTGCAATCACATTCTTCCAATAGTGTGGCGACCAGAACTGCTCACCATTTGTGCCCTAAGCAATGTTTTATAAAGTTGTAATAAGACTTCATTTCTCCTATGCTCCAAGGCCTGGCTAACTAAGGCAGCATTCTGTATGCCTCCTTCACCACCTTGCCTACCTGTGCTGGTAACATCAGGGATGGTATAGGCTTGTGCACCAAGGTTCCTTTGTTCCTAAGTACTCCCTAGGGACTCGCCATTCATTGTGTATATCCTTCCTCGGTTGGAATTATGGTGTTGAAGGCGGAGCTAAAATCAATAAGTAGGAGCCTGACATAGGAGCCCTTGCTGTAGAGCCAGGGAGATGGTGTCTGCTGTGCACCTATTGTGATGGTAGGTGAATTGTAATAGATCAAGGCAATCTGGGAGGCTGGAGTTGACGTGTACCATTACTAATGTCTTGAAGGACTTCACAATGATGGGTGTCAGAGCCACTGGGCAGCAGTCTTTAAGGCACTTTGCCTGAATTTTCTTTTGCACCCATTGATAGTGGTCTTCTTGGAGCAGGTGGGAACCTTACATCAGAGTAAGGAGATGTTAAAGATGTCTATGAATACTCCTGCCAGCTGGTCGGCACAGGATCTGAGTGCATGGCTGGGGACTCCATCCGGGCCAGTCACTCTCCATTGGCCCTCTCTCAAGAAGGCCGATCTGATATCTGCAGCAGCGACTGTGGTTACAGGTGCACCTGAGGTGTCGGGGCAGGTAACATCATTCCATCATTTCACTCATGGTCCCAATCTGGTACAGTGTAGCAGAACACCAGATTGGCACCTGCAGCATGCTGGCAAAATTCAAGTGAGGCCCAAATCTGAAATAATTTGGACATTTTTACTGAGTCCTTGGGTGGCCACCATGGGTGCACTACTGGCATCGAACCATTTTGGGTCACAGTTAAATATCCCCCAGTGAGGTAGATTCTAACTTCCATCACGGGCATGTTAAAATGCTGGTAGTGTATGAGATCTCTGTTAGAAAGCCCACTGGATTTTCTTCCCTGAATCCATCAAATTGGATGTTGTGCGATCAAACTGCTGCTGCAAGCTCTGTGAGCTGCACTGAAAGTTCACATCCGGTCTGAGAAAGTAGAGCTGAATGTCATGAGGTTGTCTTCAAGATAGAATCATAAATGCACTTAAAAGGCAAGTTAGATAAACAAATGAGGGAAAAGGGAATAAAAGAGTAATGCTCTAGCATAAGAAGTGAAGAGGAGGGTCATGTGTCATGTATAGACCAGTACAGACTCATTGGGCCATTTAGCCTGGTGCTGTTCTATACATTCCACATATTCTGTTCTCCTTAAGGATTTACTACTAGTGTAGCATGGACAGTGAAACTGACAGCCACAGCAATATCAAAGCATTCCTATTAGCTATTGCTGTCAATTGCTCCTCCATCCCCCTTTTTACAGCTGAGATATTTACATGTCAAAGTTTACTCCCAACTCCTGACTTCAGTCCAATATCCTGGTATTGATTTAAAACAAAGGTGTGGCAGTACTTCAGATTGCAGGAAAGTCGTTTCAGAGTAATAAGATGTCTTTTAAACATCAAAGTGTCAGAATAGAGACTGATGACAGGAACACATTAGTTGCAATCAGATAAATTCCAAAGATAAATTCTATTTGGAGACTGAGCTGGGAAGTTTGGTGGATAAAACCTTTTTAATGCAGATCATTAAGGTCATAGATAGAAACTATACAACTCCAATTCCAAACACGAGAGTTAGAGTGGGTACCTGGCAGCTTCAGTTCCCCTTAGGCCTCCACCTTAGACAGCAGTCCCCAACCTCTCATGGTACACTCCTTGGACAGTGACCACTGTCCACAGAGGTTGGCATCAGATGCATACCAGCCTCGCCACATCATCTTGGCACATCTCCTACCCACTTAGAATGCAGTTCTCCTCTTTAATATTACACTTCGGAGCACACCAGCACCTTTCAGAGCATGAAGATTCACAGTACTTCTGTCTTGCATTGCCAGTTAGCACAGACGCAAAGCTAAGCAGTTTGTTATGGCTGTCAGCAGTGATCAGTCAAGAGAGCAAAATGTTTCTGTACAACACCATGCATATCAATGTCACAACTACCTCATGTGCCAGCAGCATATGTGGCCAACACACTGCATATGCTTCAACCAAATGGCCATGCCTCAAGTCTCGATCAAGCCAAGGGAGACACTATTCAGTCAGGAGATCGCAGCATATTAAAACAAGTGATGTTTCAGTCCTGTGCTTGGACATGATCAGTCCTCTACATGGGATGGTCAAGGCCAGAAGTCTTGCAAGGACAGTTACTGAGAGACAAGGGCTACTCTCTCCAACCAAGGCTAACGACTCCATTTCGCAATCCCCTGGCTGAGACTGAGCCTAGATATGATGCATTCCATTCTTCCACCAAGGCCACAGTGGAGCAGATGAAGAGGAGATACTGGAGTTGAGAGTCTGATGGTTAGATTGGTCTAGGGGACCCCTTGCAGTATAGTCTGGACAGAATGCACTGCATAATCTGAGCATGATGTGCTCTTCACAACCGGAGCAGGCAAAGTCAGAATTTGATGGATGTTGAAGATCTGGGGGAGTGACAGTGATGAGGAGATGAGCAAGAGGAGTGGCACATTCTGCATGGTGGAGCATTGCAGCCTCAGACACAATAAGCCAGGCAGGACCTGACTGAAACCTGGTTCCAGTTGATATGAGCGGGCTTTAGTGATTGCTCATTGAGTCTAAATTTATTGTTGATTGAAAGGCAAGCAGTCCTTGTTTGTTCCTAGAGCAAGTGCAATTTTTCTTTGCTTTTTCTTTGTTTTTGGTGTTGCTGAAAAAAAGTAATGTTTTCGACTCCTCAAAGATTTTCCATAGCTGATGCTCCTACATTGAACTGTGACAAAATGCTATGTTACACCAGGTGTAGGGAAAGAGTAGCACTCCTTTAGTCAGGGTTCTTTGATAGTACGATGCTAAGGATGGGTAACCCCGTAGCTTGATTTTTGTAAGTTCAGTCACAATGGCTGTCATTCAGACAGGTGATGATGTAAGTAGCAATACAGCTACAAATGTGTGCTTGTATATGAAATGAAGCGTCACCCATGCCATCTATGTGGCCCCAGAAGTATTTCTTTCTAATTCTCCTTCCACTACGTGCAGGGGAAGGGCAGCTCCTGGTTGGCAATGCTTGATCTAGTTCATGGCTGGGGTTTTATAAAAGGTGCTGGTTCCATGAATTCCGGAAGGTCCCAGTAGAGGTGAGTATTTCTGTCATTTGTGAGCCGATCACGACGCAAGTTGGAAGGAGGGGGTGTCAAAAAGGCATGGTGCAAAGCTATCAAAGTGAGCTGCAAAAAATAGTGTGAGATAATTTACTGCAGTCCACAGAGTGAAAGTCTCCATAAAAAACCTAAAACTGACACTTAGCTGATTTCTTGTCAAATTCAACCTGTTGTTTTCAGCTCCTGCCAGAATTCTGTCCTTTCACTGACAGATGTCTGAGGCTGAAGCAGACATAACCGTGACATTATATTTGACCTCAACATGAGCTTCTGACCATATACCCCAGTACGCCAGAATTTCTTTATAGTAGCTTCTAATTCCCTTAACAATTTTGCTAAGATTTGAAACAGTAGAAGCTCCCTTCAAATAACAAATATCATAGCCAGAATACATTTCAATAACTCTGATAAAACATTATAAAGATAGCAGAGATAAAGAAAGCAGAAAAGTATCTCAGATACATAATTGTCTAACACACTCGCATTTTTACATTTAAATTAATGATAAACCAAGTAAGAATCTGGCTTCACTTACCTAACAGTGGTACAGAAAAATGTTAGTATTATTGAACAAAGACCTCTGAAACTATCCAATCAGAAGTGAAATTATGAAAATCAACAAAGTTTTCTCGCACCTTATCTTACCATATTCATGGAAGCCCAAATTCAAAAATTCCAAAAAAAATTTAGAAAACAGCAAAAGATATTCAACAAAAGCTAGAAACTCTGGTCATGCTACAGCAATTAAATGCCACCTACTGCTCAGCACAATCCCATCAGATTATAAAACTAAAATAATCAAACCAGCAGACAGGAAAAGAAAACAGAGATTTCAATGCAAAGCCAGCAATTCCATGCATTGAGCTGGATAACGGTAACGGATGAGCTATAAATTGAAAGCACAGAATTCATTTTGTGTTTTCACAATTCTGGAAGAAAGTTTATCTGCTGGACGTGTAAATTTGGGAAATTATCTCTGAGGATTCTAATATTTGATTTTAACAAACCTGTGGGTGGACCATTTTCCCTATTGGCAACCCTAAAAAAAAGTCATCAGTTTGGAAATAACACCTAAGTGTACACATGAACCATACCCCATGCTGCTTTTGTTTTAGTTTTTTTTGTTGTGTTTATTCCCTTGTGGTCTCTTGTACTTCCTAATGAAAATGGTTAGTTCTTTTCCAAAAGCAAAGATATCCTTTACCCATCAGGATTAACATCCAGTTAACATTCAAGTAACTCTTTATGTGCAAAGGTAAAACTTAAATGAAGTTTTTAATGAGAGTAAGATATTTAAGTATGCTGATGATACAAAGCTAGATGGGAATTTAAGCATTGTAGAGGCACAAAGAGGTTGCAAAAGGGATAAAGATAGGTTAAGTAAATGAACAACAATGTGGTAGATGTAGTATAGCATGGAAAGAGGCATTCAGCCCATCGAGTCTGTACTGACCCTTCAAAGAGCATCCTGCCCAGACCCAGACTCCCACCCTATCCCTGTAACTCCACATATTTTGTGCCTACTCCACCTAACCTGCATATCCCTGGACATTACACGGCAATTTAGTATGGCCAATCCACCTTATCTGCATATCTTTGGCCTGTGGGAGGAAACTGGAACTGGAAGTATCAGCAAGATTGCAGTGGAAGGAAGCCATCATCATGGTCAGTTCATCCATCAAGTTCTCCAAGACTGGTAAAGGAAAGCAAGCCCAAACAATAGTGAGCAGCTTTATCAGGACACATCATGAAAACAGGCAAACGGTGTCCTGGACAGAGAGCTAGCAGGACGGGTCTGGAGCAATTCTTGTGCGATTTCACATTTCCAGAAGTTTTAATGCTGTCTCTAATTTAGAATTACATTCTCATAAACACTCTGTGGTCAAAGCATCACACACAACAACCGGAGTAAACCTAATTTGGACAGGTTGAGTGAGCCAGCGAATGCATGGCAGATAATGTATAAGTATGGATAAATGTGAGGTTATCCAGTTTATTAGCAAAAACAGGAAAGCAGTTTATTATCAGAATGGTGATTGATTGAGGTAAGGGGAAACTGCAAAGAGACCTGGATATCCTGGTACACAGTGTCTGAAAGCATGCATGCAGTTGCAGAAGGTGGTGAAGAGGGTAAATGGCATGTTTGACTTTATAGTGAGAAGATTCAAGTATGAGCAGGGATGTTTTACCGCAATTGTACAGGCCTTTGGTGAGACTATACCTAGAGTACTTGTGCAGTTTTGGTCTCCTTATCTGTGGAAAGATGTTCTTGTTATAGAGGGAGTGCAATGAAGATTCGCCACCTGATTCCTGAAATGGCAGGTCTGATGTATGAAGAGAGATTGGATTGGTTAGCTATATTCTTTGAAGCTTAGAAGAACGAGAGAGGATCTCATAGAAGCATTTAAATTTCTAACAGGACTAGACAAGGCACAAAACAGGATGGCTGTTCCTATTGACCAGAGAGTCCAGAACCAGGGGTTACAGTTTAAGAATATGGGGCAGGTTATTTAGAACTGAGAAGAGGAGAAATTTCTTCCAGAGAGCGGTGAGCCAGTGGAATTCTCCACCACAGAAAGCAGTTTAGGCCAAAACACTGAAAGTTTTCAAGAGAGTTATGTATAGTTCTTAGGATTAAAGGAATCAATGGGTATGGGGAGAAAGTGGGAACAGTCATGATCATATTGAGTGGCAGAGCAGGCTCAAAGGGCCAATTGGCCTAATTCTGCTCCTATTATCTCTGCTCCTACATTTCTAAAATGAGCAACATCTGAATTTTAATTTTTGGGTGAAGAGTAAGACTCCAAATATTTCACACTGAATGGCAGTGTCTTTTTTTTTCAAAATATACATATGAAGTACTTTTAGCTTCAACATCTCGGCCTGCACTAATGTTTCTTTAGCATAATTCATCCAAAATTGACCAAACCAATGCAAAGGTTCAAAGGATTTCAAGCACAAACTATATCCAACATTAATCAAGTCCCCAAGATCTTCTGCACCACTAACAAAGATTGTGCTGAAGTCTACCTTGTTATACAAGGCAATGAAAGGGTTAATGTTGGTGACTGCATTAAATTCTACCCAATCTGATAATATCTCACAGCCTTAGGCATGAGAATAAAGAGAATAGCTCTGGATCTTGAAGAGGATAAATGTGCCCTTTATGTTTCCCTATTATCTTAGTAACAATGTCTAAGGAGCTAATGTAAACACTTTTAAATCTGCCTGTTCAGATGTGTTATGACGCAACTCCATGCGATTGAGACTTAAACCTGAACCTACTGACCTAGAAGTAGGGACCATATTACTCAACCACAAGCTACCTTTTAGAGATTTTCTAATCAAACTGCTCAGAGATATTATTATACACCTCTGGAGCTGGTGGGACTTGAACCAGGGCGTCCTGGTCCAGAGGTAGAGACACTATCACTGCACCCACAAGAGCCCTTAAAATGTGGTCATTTTTGTGGAGGAATACAGTTAGAGACATGTTTAATCAACGTTTTCAGACATTTTATGACATACCTCTGGAGCAGGTAGGAATTTAACCCAGACTTTCCAACCCAAAGGTAGGGACATTACCACTGAACCAATAGAGCCCTTACAGGACACCCTTTAACTGAACGCGCTGATGTAAGTTGAACTTAGTTGCTTTCATGCAATAAACTGCGTCTTGTTAAGACATGGGCGTCTTCTTGTTAAGACTCACCACTGGTTGCACTGCTACCAATATAAACCAAATAGGCCCTTAGACCCAGTCTAGAAAAGAGAAGTGGTGACAGCATCCTTCCACCCACAAATAACACATACCTCATCCGTAAAGGTTGTCAATTTCAATTGGATAACGCTGCTTTAAACTCCACAACCACTTTGAAACAGGCTGGCTGTAAGACTAGGCTCATTGCGTTGCTGCTGTCAGCCACGGCAATCCAGGGTATTGAACACAGGGACCCGCTGTATGCAGCGGATCATGATTAGAAAGCACTCCAGCTTGGGCATGCCACGTACACACTGCAAGTTTCAATGGTGAACAGATTGTGACGCTGAGCAGGATTCCCAATAGTGCATCAGTTACTGTGTATTTCAACAGACAGTTGTATTAGAATCATTAGGAATACCATTCCCTTAGTGTGGAGTTGGTGTGTGACTACCTTGTCATTAATGCATACCAATGTACTACCCTCCAAGAGTGGTTCCCACAGCTGAGCTAGTAACTGTGATTAATGGATAGCTGCATCAGAAAACCTGTTACATTACATACACTCTTGAGGATGAGACTGCTGTTGTTGGCCAGGCCACTCAGGTGTCAGAAAGCAAAAGTGCTGAAGGGGGATTTGAGGTGAGGGAAAAGGTGGGATAGAAAGCAGAAGCTCCACAGTCACATCATCTGCAGCATGCACATCATGCCAGTTAGCAGGATAAGGGGATGCTGGGACTTCAGAAGGCGTATATGGCAAAAATCTACGGGACACCAAATGGCTGAATAATTTGTAGCATCATCTTTTCCTGAGAGCTCAGGAGACACAAGTGTGCCTGTTGCCCACCAGTTTAATGTGCTCTTCTGTTAGGTTTAACCGTGTATTATAAGAGAAATGGAAGAGTGTCAGTGAGTATGTTGTAATGTGCTTCAGTCTTGTGCCTGACAAAGCTGAATAGCTAGAAGTACAACAGAGGCTGTAAGAATTAAGCATGAAGCTTGCAGATTTGGTAAATGTGAGGCTGAGATGGGAACACCTGAGTATTGGGCATGAACTTTGATTGTTGATTGTGAGTGATGGGGTGTAGAGCATTGTGCAGTTTTGGGATTGGTGATGTTGTGTTTTGGAGAAGGCATTTCAGAAGACATACATTGACCTTACCTAAACATTTGAGGCCATTGATCCTTTTCCTGCACCATAACCAGGTCATTTGTGCCAGGTTCCTCAAATTAAGTTCCATGGCTATTTTCTCCCACTCCATCATAGCCTGCATCTGGAAGGCCTCCTAATCCTCTGTCAGGACTTGACATGTCCTTTCCACTTCTTGAACTTCCTATGCCATATAGCAGAATCAAGAGTACGCTCTGGTCTTCTAGGCTGCGTGCCACATTCATGGTGCTGCTTCTAAACTGTGCACTATTAACGGAGAAAATAATTTAATCTTGGTATAAAATCTTGCTGTTGGTAGCACAGGAACAGCCTTTGTCAATAATGTTAACTTCTAAATGAATGTAGCCTTTCTGATCCAACAGGTAGGATTTACATTTTTTCCTTATCTTCTTTGAACCAATGGATAAGCATATTGCTTCTCTTTATTTCACTACTTGACTTACTCTATTATTAATGTATTTTATAATCAGTCTTTATGGCTGAAAGTTACATGCCTGAGTTGTGGGCTTTAACAAAGGTACAAGTGTGTGTGAGGCTTTGGGTATGTTATCATACATAATTCTTTCATTGTCTTTTAGATGCATGAAAGGACAAATTGATAGCATTAAATTTACGTCTGGGCATCAACTATTAAAAAATGACAATCTGAGTTTGCTACACATTAGAAATCAGTGGCACTGTGCCACTAATTTGACATATAAAAGTACACTGAGGCTGCTTACATGGGGTAGAGCTATGATCCAAGAATCTGTCAAACAATATTCAAGTATTTCCTTTATGTATTATTGGAATTAAATGTTCTCAGAGTAAAAGCATCGACTTTAAGTACAGTTTTATAAACCAGTGCATATTGCCACTTATAGACAGAACATTTATATCACATAGTCAAATATCAACTCAGATGCCAATATGTTCAATATCTGCAGATTATACACACTACCTTAGATTTACATGCATTAACATTTTTAAAACTCATTCATTGGGCTTTGCTGGCTAGGCCAGTATTTATTGTCAGTCCCGAAGGTGGTGAGCTGCTTTATAATTACTGCAATCCTTAGGGCATAGAGACACCAACAGAGCTGTTAGAACGGGAGTTGCAGGATTTTGACCTAGTGACTATGAAGGGATGGTGATGTAGTTCTAAGTCAGAACAGCATGTGACTTGGATGGGAACTTTCAGTTTCCCATGCTTCTGCTGCCTTTATCCTACAAGGTGGTAGAGGTCAAGGATTTAGAAGATGTTGTTGGTCAGGTTTTGTTGGGTTTGTGTGTGGATTTGGTACCAATCAAATGGCTGTTTTTTCTTGAATGAATCAAACTTCTTCAGTGTTGCACTCATCCAGGAAAGTGGAGATTATTCCATTGCCCCCTTGACTTATGCCTTGTAGTTGATAGTGGACAGGCTTTGAAGAGATGGGAAGCGAGTTACTGTCCACAGAACTCCTAATCTTTGACCTGCTCGTGTAACATAGTATTTACATAGCTGGTCCAGTTTAGTTCTAGATAATGGCAATCAGCCGCATATTGATAGCAAGGGATTCAGCGATAGTAATGCCAGTCATCATTAAAGGGTGATGGCTAAATTTTCTCTTATTGGTGATAATTATTGTCATGAATGTCACTTGCAACTTGTAAGCCTAAGCCTGAATGTTGTCTCTATTCTGACTTTATATTGAAGGGAAAGGATGAAGCAGCTGAAGATGGTTGTGCCTACGCCACAGCCATCTTACTTTGTATGGGATATTAAGAGTAATTTCCCTTTGACTCCAGCTTTTCTTGGACATCTTGATGCCACAATCAGTAAAATGCCAATTTGATGTCACCTCTGGTTTTTGCCTCTTTTGTCCATGTTTGGACCAAGGCGGAAATGAGGTCAGTAGCTGAACGGTCCAGGCAGAACCTGAACTGATCATCAGTGAGCAGGTTATTCCTTTGCAAGTGCTATTTGATAGCACTGTCAATGACTCCTTCCATTACTTTGCTGATGATCAAGTTTAGACTGGTGGGGCAGTAATTGACCATTTTGGATATGTTTCGGTTTTTGTGTACAGGACATACTTGAACAATTTTTCACATTGATGAGTAAATGTTTTAGCTGTACTGGAACAACTCAGCTAAGGGCACTGCTAATTCTGGAGCATATGTCTTCAGTACTATTGCTGGAATATTGTCAGGACCCATAGTCTTTGCAGTGTCCAGTATCTTCAGCTGTTTCTTGATATAACCTGGAATGAATCAAATGTGTTGAAGATTAGGAGAGAGTAAGGACTGCAGATGCTGGAAGCTAGGGTCAATAAATGTGGAGCTGGAAGAGCACAGCAGGTCAGATAGCATCCGAGGAGCAGGGAAGTCAATGTTTCAGCCCAAAATATTGACTTTCCTGGTCCTTGGATACTCTCTGACTTGCTGTTCTTTTCCAGCTCCACGTGTTGAAGACTAGCATCTGTGTTGCTGGAGATCTTTGGCAAGTTCTTACATAGTTAATAATCTTTGAGGTTTTAAAATTATGTATCAATGACAATTTTATATTAAATTTTCATAACAATTGCTGTAAAATCTAAAGTATTTGGACCAAATCATTGCCAAAAATATAAATCTAGTGTAGTCCTCGCTAACAGAACACTTTAAGAACTATCAACATCATGAAATTCAATTGATATTACCCTTTCCATTAAAAATTCCTTGCTTCTTTATTTCCCTTCCCTAATATTCAGCCCCTCACCTTCACCAGTTATAATATGGGTTCTCAGCTTTTAAAACTACATTTCAATGTTAAATGGGTTGGATTTAAACTAAACAAAAGCCAAAAAAACTGCAGATGCTGTAAATCAGGAACAAAAACAAAGTTGCTGGAAAAGCTCAGCAGGTTTGGCAGCAGCTGTGAAGGAAAAAAACTGAGTTAATGTTTGGGGTCCGGTGACCCTTCCTCAGAACAAGATTGGCAGGCAGATGGGATCCTGACAAGTTGTTTAGAAGGAAGGGAGGCTGAGATGTAATTAGAAATTAAAACATTAGTAAGTGAGTCTGGTAGGCAGAGGAGATATAGGCTAGATGAGAAAGAAGTCAGTTTTGCAAGGCTAAATGTTATCAATTTTAATGAAAAGAACCTGAGCAATAAGACAGGCAAGCAGAGAGAACAGATAGGCAAATAGCTGCTTGATTTCTCAGCTACAACGGAGATTTAGCTGAACGGTGGGTAGGATTGGCAGTTCAATATTCTGGTTATAAGGTTTTCAGATAAGATAGAAAGGATGATAAAAGAAGAGGGGAGTGGAGGTGGGTCTGCAATATTGAATCAATTGTGGTAGTGAAGATGGCTGATATCTTACAAGGATCATCAATAGAATTGAAGATTATAAAAGTACTATAGGACGTCAAAGGATCAAATATGTAATCAAATTTAGGAGAAGTTTAAAATTATAAGGAAGTAATGGTAGGGATTCTAACTACCTAAATATTAACTAGAGAAGTTTAGTAGACAAAATAGGGAGGGAGCAAAAGTCGTAAACTGCATTCAGGAGAACATTTTTGGCCTATTAAGGGAGGGGGCATCTGTGGACCTAATGTTCATAAATTAGTGTGTGCAGGTGGAAAATAAATCAGTAGGGGAGAAATTTGGAGATAGTGATCATAACTCAATTAGAGTTAAGATTGTTACGGAAAAGGATAAAGAGCTCCAAAAATAAAAGTTCTAAATTGGGGAAAGGGTAATTTTACTCAGATAAGATAGTATTTGGCCCAAGTAGATACTTGCAGACAAAACTGTGTAAGGCATTCAAGGAGGAAATACTAGAGTACAAAGCATATATGTTCCTGTCAAGCCAAAGTGTGGGAACAAGACTGGAGAACCCAGGATGTCAGGGATTTAAAGGTTAGGATTAAGAAAAAGAAGCTTCTGACAGATATCGAGGGCTCAATATGACACAGTCTCTGGAGGAGTATAAAATGGATTGAAGCAAAGCATACTTTATTCTTACCCTATAGTTAAAATACAAATAAAAAAAAGAATTAGTATAACTATTGGTAAACTTAACAGAACAATAGATTATTTCCAGTATAGTAACATCGCATAAACACACACTTGGCAAAGGCAAATTCAGTAAAACAGATCGTCTTACATGCGATTCTGGCAGCAGGAAGTAAATCCAAGCTTTTAGTTGGAACGGAGAAAGGAATAACAGCTTTCACATCCAGCTTAAAGGCCCCAGCAACTACTGAAAAATAAAACTAAAATCCTGGTTCTGTGGGAGTTTGGCCCCACCTATGCATGCTGCTTTTATTGTTCCAATCGTTAAAAAAATTCCAAGCCTCACAAGCTGTTTACTTCATTAGCTTAGAACCGACCTCTCAGCATCTCTGTGTCAACCTTCCTTCACAAAAAAAACCAGAAAAAAATACACCTCTTAAAGCCATAGTATCATCATACCTCCCCCATTAAAAAAAATGAACTATCAATATACAAAGATGGCTTCATTTTTAAAAAACCTTCAGTCTTGGGCTATTAGTACATGACAATGCATATACATTACATTGATTCTAAGCTTGCAAATACTCACCACTACAGTCCATTTCATTCCATTTCCTCAGCCACTGAACACCTCTGTCTTCACTCATAAAATCATGACAATGTATCAGCAATTACATTCTATCATCCTGCCAAGCGAATAATTTTCAAATTGAATGGCTGCAATAATAAACTCCATCTAAACAGTCTGGAATTTCTATCCTTAAACTATTCTAAAAACTTTAATAGATTATGATCAGTATACACAATTGTCTCAGATACATTACTGGGAACATAAATGTTGAAATGTTGCAGCACCAACACCAAACTCAAGGTCTCTTTCTCAATTGTGGAATATTTCTGTTTATGAATATTCAGCTTTTTGGAAAAATTCCCAATAGGCCTTTCTAATCTCTCATCATCTTCTTATGGAAGTGCGGCACCAACACATACATCACTTGCATCGATAGCCACCTTAAATGGCTTTGTGTAGTTAGGTATTGCTAACACCGGAGCAGTGGTCAACAGCTTTCAGATTGTCAAATGCCTTCTGGCACTCTTCTGCCCACTGAAATATTTTGCACTTATTCAACAGGTCAGTCAATGGAGCAACCACACTGCTAAAATTTGGTACAAACTTCTGATTAAAAAACTATTCAGTCCCAGGAATCATAGTACTTCCCTCTTCATTGATGGTGGGGGCAACTCCCCGATAAAACCTTTGCTTTCACAGCTCATGGGGCCATCTGTCCAAGTCCAATGACCTGGCTCAGGAATGTGAATTAGGCTTTTTCGAACTCACTCTTCGCCAGATTTATTACCAAGACTACCTCCTGAAATAAAATGAATAATGATGCTAGATGCTTCAAATGTTCCTTCCATGTGTGATGAAAAATCACCAGATTGTCAATGTACACATTACAATTGGGGAAACCTGAAATGACTTTATTGGCTAGTCTTTGAAGTGTGGCTTGCGCATGATTTTAAGCTAGTACAGTCCATTTAGTGTCATGAAAGCCGAAATTTCCTTCGCTTTTTTGGATAAAGTACATGCCAGTATCCTTTGGGTAAGTCTAGCTTCGAAATATAAGTAGCTTGTCCCATTTTCTCAATACAGTCTTCCAAATGTGGAATAAAGTATGAATCAGGTTTTATAACTGCATTAATTTTACAATAGTCTACACATAATCATTGGGTATCATTTGGTTTTGGCACAATTACTATGGGTGAGCTCTGTTCACTGCAACTCACTTTAATTATATTGTCTTTGAGAATACTTTCAACCTCTTTTTGAACCTGTGCCAACTTTAGAGGGTTGAGTCGATAAGGATACTGCTTAATTGAACAGCATTTCCTATATCTACATTATGTGTAATCATGTTAGTACTTATTCCCATATATCTCTCCATGTGATTGTAATAACTCTTTTAGGTAATTTCTATTTTCTTCTAGTAGCTTCCTCAATAATTTATCCAAAATTTTGACAACTTCTCATTATCCAATGTAATTTGAGGAATGTCCAATTCAGAATCATCTGAACTTGATTCTTCCCTCTGTGTTGTAACCAGTAACACATTCTCCTTTTGGTTTCTCGGCCTAAAAAAAAATTTGAGTATATTCACATGACACACTATAAGGGTTTTCATTCTGTCTGTCATTCTTATTAAATAATTCACCACACTCAGTTTCCTTTCGATTTGATAAGGCCCACTGAACCTTGGTTTTAAAGGTTCACCTACCACTGGCAATGATACTAACACTTTATCACCTCAAGCAAAATTACAGATTTTTGGTTTCTTGTCTACTTCCAATATCTTCACATGCTGTGCTACTTTTAAATGCTGTTTAGCCAACTCATCCACTCTATTTAATCTCTCCATAAAATTCGATCCATATTTCAAATATTTCTCTGAACTCTGACTCACCAGTTTTTCCTTAATTTCAGTTGTCCTCTCACCTCATGCCAAAAACTAATTCAAATGGACTGAATTTAGTTGATTCATAAGGTGCATCCCTAATTTCAAAATATACAAATGGAATTCCTTCATCTCAATCCTCTGGATAGTCTTGACTATAAGCCCTCAACATGGTATTTAAAGCTTGATGCCACCATTATAATGTTCCCTTCAATTCTGGATGGTATGTAGTGGATTTGAATTGTTTTAATCTTATCTATCCATAACTTCCTTGAATAATTTTGATGTAAAATTTGACCCTTGATCTGATTGTATTTCTGTGGAAGTCCATATCTAGTAAAACATTTGAGTAACTTTTCTACAATCTTTTTAGCCGTGATATTGAGAAATGGAATGGACTCTGGAAATCAAATATCCATTATGGTCAACAAATACTGATTCCCACTTTTTGTTTCAGGTAGGAGTCCTACACAATCAATTAAGACTATTATAAATGTTCCTCAAATGTGAGAATGGGTATTAAGCGTATTGGTTTTATCACTGCCTGAGTTTTTCTGATTACCTGATACATGATATGTCCAGCAAAATTCAATCACATCTTTATGCAGTCCAGGCCAAAAAATATTTTTGTTATTAAGTTTCCCTTACTCCTAAATGACCTCCTACTGACAATTCATGCGCTACCCACAACACTTTTCTATAACCTACCAGTAATACAACTTGATGAACCTCTGCCCATTTTTCATCTGCCTGAATATGTAATGGTCTCCAATTCCTCATCAAGACATTCTTCCTTTTCTGTATATGCTGTTTGATAGAACTGCTTTGGTTTTTCATCTTTCTATTGTAATTCATCTAGCTTCTCTGAACTAAAAATATCCACTTTGTCTTCTATCTGTTCTTGTTTGCTCCAACCATTTGATCAACTATAGTCTCTGATAATTGAACTTCAACTTCCCTATCTTTACTCCTTCATTACTCCTCCTGTTTCAACCTGTGGCATTGTGACCTTGTTACTACACAGTCAGGAAATATCCTGCAACATGTCAGTTGTCAGACTTTCCACTGGCTTTTCAACTACAGTCGGCATCACTCCCACCTGCAAACTGGCTATATCATTACCCAAGATAAACTGCATCTCCAGAAGACAGAATTTCTCTATTACTCCTACTACCACTTCACCACTTATCATTGGACTCTGCAAACTCACTTTATATAACGGAACACTACTCTTCTCCCCATGCATTCCACATATTACCACCTTTTCTGTCAGTGCTATTTCTGAATTATATATCCCCTCATCTTTTGTCATCAAAGATTGATGTGCTCCCATATCGCTTAAAATTTTAATTTTTTTACCTGCTCCTCCTGATATACATCAATAAACCTTATGCAAATAAATTCTTTAAAGAGATCTGGCACATTCTTCTCAAACAACCCTTGATCAGGTTGTATATTCTTTTGCAACTTGTTATTTTCCAGTATACTTTCTTTTACCACTTCAACAAAACTCACTGCTTATCCTGTTTTCCTACATCCATCGTACCGGTGCTCTTTCTAAACCACCAATGCTGTGACTTCATGTGGCCTGCTTTATTGTAGTGAAAACACCTGAGCTTTGTTATTTCTCTTTTCCCCTCATGAGTTTCCCTTTTACCCTGTGGTAAACTATCTTTGCTATCTTCAATGAGATCTCCTCTTCTCTTATCACCTGAAGATTTCTCTTTCTTCCTAATTCTATTCTTCATGGACTGAATTTGATGAAAACCGAGAGAACTGCAGATGCTGTAAATCAAGAACAAAAACAGAAGTTGCTGGAAAAGCTCAGCAGGTCTGGCAGCATCTGTGAAGAGAAATCAAAGTTAACCTTTCAGGTCCAGTGGCCCTTCCTTTCTTTTGTCCCTCTTATTTGTTTATCTTCAGGTTTATTGGTAGCCACCAAAGGTTCACTAAGTTAGTGGAATTGGAATGTCGATGGATCAAAAACAGAAGTTGCTGGAAAAGCTCAGCAGGTCTGGCAGCATCTGTGAAGAAAAAAATCAGAAATAACCAGTTCTGAGGAAGAGTCACTGGACCCAAAACGTTAACTCTGATTTTTTCTTCACAGATGCTGCCAGACCTGCTGAGGTTTTCTAGCAACTTCTGTGGATTGAATTTGATGTCTGAAGCCAAACGTTGACTTATGAACAAACTCATAATCATCTGTCATTTCAGCTGCTAATTTTACAGTCTTAACTCTCTCCTCTTCCACATAAGTTGTCACGACTTCGAAGTGAATTTTTGAACTCCTCCAAAATAATTGTCTCTCTAAGAGCGTCATATGTTTGATCTATTTTCAATCCACCTATCAAAGTTATTTTGTTTGATCCTTTCAAACTGTATGTGCATTTGACCAGGTTCCCTCCTTAGATTCCTAAATCATTGTCTGCAGGCTTCTGCTACTAGCTCACTTGCACTTAAAATAGCTTTTTCCACCTCATCATACTCCCTGGACACCTCCTGTGATAGTGATGCATATACCTCGCTAACTCTACCCACCATTTTTGTTTGGACCAACAATACCCACATGGTCACCAGCCATTTCATTTGTTTAGCTACTTTCTCAAATGAAATGAAACATGCTTCTACGTCCTTCTCATCAAACTTTGGTAATGCTTGGACATATTTAAACTGATCCCCATCAGGTTTTTGGCTATGATGGCTTTGCTCTCCATCACTGTCCTCATCACTACTCCTACCTTTCCCCTCTACCTGTGCCCTTTTAAGTCAACTTTCAGTTTTCATTTCCAACTTCTGAAGTTCAAAAATTGTCTCCTTCTCCCTTTCTGCCCTCTTTGCTTTTCTCTGCTTTCAATCATAATTCAAACTGCTTCATTTCCTTTTCTCTTCCTTTTTCTTTTGCTTCTGCCTCTCTTTCTTTTACCTTTGTCATTGTCTCTAATTCAAGCTGTTTCATCTGCAATTGAATTTTAGCCACTTCCAGTAATTCTGATGGCATTTCTGGCGATTGTAAATGTCATGCTATTGCTGCAATTACTCCCTTTTTCACACAAACAAAGGCAAACCCAACTCCAGCTTGTCTGCCAATTCCAAAAGCTTTGCCTTCTTCAGTTTCTATAAGACTCCCAGAGTGACTTCTTCCACCCCCAGGAAACTCTTAGCCTCTGAAAGAGGCGTTATTACACAAGGCACACCCTATTTAAACCAACCAAATCCAACACCCGAAAAGAGAACATCTACACTCACCATCACTGACTTTAAGTTCAATAACTGCAAACCCAACCTGGAATTACAGATTTTGACCCTGGATGAGCCCCCACTTTGTTACAGACCAAATCAAACCTCCTGAAAATATTTTAAGATGATGGCCTAGACCCAAGTTTTTCTTAATTTTAAAGGCAAGTGTAAGGTATTGTGTTCCAGATGCAATTCAATTAGTCAGACTACCAGGATTGAAGCAAAATATTCTTACCTTATAGTTAAAATACAAACAAAAGAAAGAATTGGAATAACTTAACACCGCTGGAAAAGCTAACAGAATAAGAGAATATTTAACTACTAAACAGCAACTACAGGTAGCTCCCCTATAACACGATAGTTGCATTCTTGTATGACCTCGTGCTATAGAAAATCGCACATACTGTACAGTAGGAAGTTTATGTAATTCAAATGGCGTCCTCTGTTCATCAATCACGTTACAGCCAATTTGAATTAACAAAACACACATTATAGCAGAAATACCTGTAACCCAATATAGTAACATCCCATAAACAAAGGCAAGTTCAGTAAAACATATTGTTTCACATGCAATTCTGGCAGCAGGAAGAGAACTCAAGCTTTTAGCTGTAACAAAGAGAGGAGTAACAGCTTCCACATCCAGCTTCACGATCCCAGCAACTACTGAAAGTTAAACTCAAATCCTGATTCTGTGGGAGCTTGACCCCACCCATTCATTCTTCTTCTATTGTTCCAACTTTTTGGAAAAAGACCCCAAAGCCTCACAAGCTGTTTATTCCTTTGGAACAGACCACTCGGTACTTCTGTCTCAACCTCTCTTCATAAAAACATAGACAAAATTTACGTTTAGAACAATAGTATTGTCACAGTGTATAGAATAAAGGAAAACTCAAAGGGATTTTTAAATATAAAGCAGAAGAGAATAACTACACAAAGGGTAAGACCCATTAAGGACTGTAGGTGGGCTGAATGTTTTCCTTCTGTGCTGTAAACCACTACGAGTCTATAATATCAAGGTGCCAATTGCGAATATTATATTTCCTATCCCAACGATGTTGTGATAACTATGGCATTATTCATATTTTACAGGAGAATACATAATTTTTTTTCTCTGTACACTTCCCTTTTTCTTGTCTACATCTTATGGCAGGCTACTCCCAAAGGTTTGTGTACATTTTTTTGGAATGGTTGTCAGAATATTTATAAGGGTGATGAAATGTAGACATTTCCTTCAGAATTTCCCTTTCTTTTTTCCAGAGAAGATAATGGTCTTTGCTTGGCAACTTTAAGGAGTGATGCAGCTGAGATTGGGAACTTAGTAGGGCAACAGGTTGAACCCACAATCCCACATTTTGTGCCACCAAACATTTGTGCTGAACTATCGTGCCAACTTTACTCATGGTTAGGACTTGCATTGTCCCTCTCTGTTTTTATGATCTCCATTCTCTGTTGACTGACCTTTTAAGTCTAGATAAATACCACGTTTTCTGCTTTTTCACCTTTAGTGATGTCACATAGTGTGAATCATGGCTCTTTCCTTAGTTTCTTAATAAAAATGTCTCACGGGCTTGTTACTGGATAGTGTGCAAAACCAATCTAGATAACTCCATCTTTCAGGTTTCTTTATGGGGAATGTCTGACCTCTGCTCTGTGTCATCCCACTGAGCATCAAGAACAGTCGCTTGCCATGTGAAAAATCATCGACATAAACTTCTATCCTACTTCCCTATGGAGCTCATGCCAGGTAGTTTAATATTGAGTGATAAATTCAGTGGTCTAAAAAAGAGAGTTGGCCCCAAAAATTTAATAAGGAGTGCTGATAAAAATGGCTTAGTGATGAGTAATGGACCCAGGCTTTATTGAGGAGAGCTAATCCCAAAGGAGTAATAAGAAGGCGCAGTCCTAATGATTTAATGAGTAGAGATGGCCCAGTAGTTTAACACACAGTGCTGGCACTAAATTTTCAAATCATTCTGCTTCCCTGAATTGTTCCACTGCCCTGTTCCTATCATCCTTGTTAAATTATTGTGCTTGTACTCTTCTGCTAAGCACATGTTTAACAATTGGCACATAACTTTTTTTTACAGACTGCAGCCTAGTATTGGCATTTACAACATCCGCATATTGGTACACAAAAGCAGTCCATAAGAAGTTGTTATCCATCAGCAGTTAACATTAACCATCAGAGCCAACAGTAAAATGTTATACAATACTTTGGGGAACAGCATGTGGTAATTTCAATCATCTTGTTATACTGCTCCCCTGTTATAGAATGGGTTTTGGCTTTCTCCCAAGCACCACATTATAATGAGAGTTTGCTATATATGTCAAAGCATTAAAGAATTATCCACCCCCTGTTTAGAATGATTGAGCATTGGCATTTCTCAGACATACTTCACTGATGCTGCAATATATACTTCAGCAGTTAAAGCATTGATGTGAAACACGATTATGAGAAAGTCCTGAGAGTTCTACATTGCCTGCAATTGTTAGCTCTGAATTTCTGCTCTCTCCTACCTTCAACAACAGTTTTCAAGTAGGAAATGGTTTATGTAAGATTGTATTTCAAGTCTTAAAATTGAGAAGTTTTCTCTCAGATTAGTACATCTTTTTTGAACAAAGGATTTTTTGAAAGGTCCTATCAGTCTCTTCATGATCATGTCCTTCAGTTTACGAAGTGCAGTTTAGAGCATTTTTGTAAAGTTGCATTTACAAATTCTCTAAATCCATTTCTCACACAGATGTAATTATGCTGCATTTCTTACAAGTGTTATACTGTTTCCTTTGTTCAAGTGTAAATAGTGACTTTTGTATGTTCTTGTATCACACAACATGCTCCTGGGATAGCGGCATTTATAAGAGGTTTAAAGAGAGTTTGCTCCTGTTTGCAGAATCTTTAGTTGTTGCATTCATTGGACAATAGAAAATCTGTTTCTTGTCTGTCAAAATGCCAGCCAGATTGTTCTGCACTACCAACTTTCATCAAGGTCAATTCCAAGAGACATCTGTCCTTTTTTACATCTGAATCCAGCTATTTCATTGTCTTGTGAATTGAAGCTTATTGCGATTTCCAATTTGAAAAGTAAAGAATGCTTGGCCACTATCCAACCAACAACATTATGGTTCAGTGCAACTAAAAATCTGTTCACACCCAGAACCTCCGAGGATGAGATGGAGTGGTGCACTATGTACCTGCGATTATTGATTCGGGGAGGACACAATAATATATGTTGCCTGATCATTTTAATCATGCAGGTGTACAGCCAGCAGCAACCCCACTCCTCATTGGCTGGACACCTACAGGACGATGTTGATGATCCCACTTAAAGACAGCTAACACTTCTTAAAGGGAATGGATACTCTGTCTCCAAATGCCAGCAAACCTCTTTTGGAAACAAAAATATGATTGAAGGACGTGCTGATCTGGAAATAGCGCTATGATTCATAGACACTTCCTGACAGGTTCTGAATCAGGCAGTGGACATGATGAAGGCTCTGCCTGTAGGCAGCTGTAGGAAAAGATTGCAGTGTTTGTGAAAGTTAGGAGTATCCAGGAGATGGAAGAGGTTTAATGGCTTCCACAAAATTGCGAACGCAAGAATGCTGATTTCTTATTCCCTGGTCACATAACTTGACATTTTCTTGAAACAATGTGATAAAAACAATTTGAGAAATCTTTAACATTATAAACAAACAATAAGAACCTCTGCATTTTTTTTGTTGTTTAGGTAAAGGTTATACTTTCAAGATAGTCTCCTACATATTTTTCACTTACCCACCTTCGTGAAGGTGTTGACAACTGTCATTGCAGAAAGCAGGAGCTATATTCTATTGTAATTTGCTTAATTTAAATGCCTTTAATTATAGGGCTCTCGTCTTTATGTTGAAATTTCTTACTAATGCTTCCAAGTCTGCTATCCTTCCATTTTCATGCTGCTGCATCGGATTGATCTTCTCTACTACTTGTTGCTCTCTGGCTTGGATTTTCCTCACGATCCTATCTAACATTCTGCAAATTTAATTTCTCTACTTGCAGTCATATTTTGGGTCTTGGTCCATGCCACTATCAGCCTCAATCCCTTGAACCCTGTCCAAAGGGTCTCTGCTTTACAAAATGACCAATATTAAAAACTGAGGAAAAGTTCTTCTGAGTGACACAAATTTCCTTTACACTGAAAAAATTTCCTTAACACTGAATTAGGGGCACAACTGGGCCATTTAGCCTGCTGAAACGTTTGGTTATGTCTGGATAATCTGAGTATGGCCTCAATTCCACTTTCTTGTCTACGCCCCTCACCACCATCCACACCCCCACAATATTAATGCCTGACTTCTTTATCAGTAAAATATATGTCCAACTCAACCTTGAACAGATTCAAAACCTCAGCCTCCACTGCTATCTGGAGAAGAGAATCCCACAAACTAACAATCCTCTGAAGAATGTCACTACATTTTGTCTTAAATTAAAGACAAATGAATTTTAAACTGTCTCCCCTAGTTCTGGAGGAAAACAACCTCAGCATACACCCTGTCAATTTCCCTCAGAATATTGTAAGTCTCAAACAAACACCTCTTATTCTTCTAGCTGCAATGGATAGAAGCCCAATCTGCTTAATGTTTCCTCTAACACAATACCTTCATACCAGGATTCAGTTAAGTTAATCATCTCTGAACTGTTCCTGATGCAATTATGTGATTTCTAAAATAAGGTCCAAAACTGTCACTGTCCCATGTGTGTGTAAGGCTCTGCAGCTGCAGCAATAATTCCCTTTTTTTATAATTGTCCGTCGTGAAATGCTCAACAAAATTCTGTTTGCCTTCATATTCACATGCTGCCTCAACATATCAACATGGTGTGATTCATGTACCAGGACACCCAGATCCCTCTATACTGTAGAAGTCTGCAGCTTCTCTCCATCTAAGTAATATACTGTTCTTCCTATGGACAAGTTCCCATTTTTCCACATTATACACTATCTGCCAAGGTTTTGCCAATTCACTCAGCCTATTCAAATCCCTCTGTGGGTTCTTCCTCTTGACATCTTCCTTTCCCAAAATCATTGTTTCATCAGTAAATTATCATGCATCTGGTCTCTTCATCTAAGTCATTGTACATAGTTGAGGACCCAGCATTGATCCCTGTAACAGGACACTAGTCACAGCTTGTCAACCCAACAGTGACGCATTTATCGCTATTCTTTGCTCTGTTGGCTAACCAATGCAAAATTTGTAATGCATATAATATATACTCTCATTTTGTGTGTTTGATGTGGTACTTTACCAAATGCCTTTTAGAAATCCAAGTACACCACATCTACAGGTTTCCCTTTCTTCACCTTGCTTGCAACTTCCTTAAAGAAATCTCATAAATTAGTCAAACATGATTACTCTTTTACAAAGCCATGTTGACACCATTTAATTTTATTAGGATTTTCTAAACATTCTGCTATTATCTCGGATCAGCTATGATCCTATTGAATTGTGGAACAGGCTCGAGGAGCCACACAGCCTACTCCTGTTCCTATTTTTTGTTATCTTATCTCCTTAATGATTTTATCATTTTCTCTATGACAAATGTTAGGCCAACTGGGCCATAGTTTACTACCTTCTGTCTCCATCAGACCATAAGACCAAAAGAAAAAGGAACAGGAGTAGGTCACTTGGCCCCTTGAGCCTGCTACACCATTCAATAGGATCATGGCTGATCTAACATTCCTCATGTCGACTTTCCTGCATTTCCCCGTAACATTTGATTCCCTACTGATAAAGAATTGACCTAGCCCAGCCTTAAATATACACAAGGACTCTGCCCCACAGCTTTCTGCAGCAAGGAGCTCCAAAGACTCACAAACCTCTGAGATAGGAAATTTCTTAAATTGGCACCCCTTTATTCTGAGACTATGCCCTCTGGTCCTAGACTTTCCCTGTTAAGTCCCTTAAGAATCCTATATGTTTCTATGAGATCACCTCTCATTCTTCTAAACTCCGATGGGTAGAGTCCCAACCTGTTTAGCCTTTGCCCATAAGATAATCATTCCATATCAGGGATCATCCTAGTGAACCTTCTGTGAACTGCCTCCAATGAAATGACACCTTCCCTTAATAAGAGGACCAAAACTGTTCACTGTACTCCAGGTGTGGTCTCACCAGCACCATGTACAGTTGCTGTTAGATTTTCCTACTCCCATACTCCAAACCCCTTGAAATAAGGCCCAACATTCCACTAACCTTCCTGATTACCTGCTGCACATGAGTGCTAGCTCTCTGTGTTTCATGCACAAGTACCCACAAGTCCAATTCATGTTGTAGCTTTCTGCAGTTATTCTCCGTTTCAATAATACTCTGTTCTTTTGTTCTCCCTTCAAAGATGGTTCACACTTCAATGTCACAATTTCCCATTTTATACTTCATTTGCCAACTTGTTGCCCACTTAATCTATCAATATCTCTCTTTAAACTGTTTGTATCCCTCTCGCAACTTGTCTGCCCACCTAGGTTTGTGTTATCTGCAAACTTGGCTCAAGTACATTCACTGCTTTTCTCCAAGTCATTTATTCTCCTTCTTTCTTGAATTGAGGAATTTATTATTTTTCAATCTGATGGAACTTTTCCAAAATCTGGAGAAATTTAGAAGATCACAACCACAGCACGGCCACAGTCAGGGCCAGGGCAGTACGGTGGCACAGTGGTTAGCACTGCTGCCTTAGCATCAGGGACCCGGGTTCAATTCCAGCCTCGGGTGACTGACTGGAGTTTGCACATTCTCCCTGTGTTTGTGTGGGTTTCCTCCGGGTGCTCTGGTTTCCTCCCATAGTCCAAAGATGTGCAGGCTAGGTGGATTGACCATGCTAAATTGCCCGTAGTGTTCAGGGATGTGGAGATTAGGTGGGTTATAGGGGGATGGCTCTGGGTGGGATGCTCCGAGGTTCGGTGTGGACTTGTTGGGCTTAGGGATTCTAGAAACCAAAGCAGTTAGTGACTTTACAGCTGTTTTAAGGCCTAAAGTTGAAAATCATCAAATCCACTTGACTTGTTGGACTTAAATTCTAGTAGTTTTCCCAGTAACCTTTTCCCTGGTGATTCTGATTATTTTAAAGTTGCTGCCTCCCTTTTACCTCTTGCCTTTCAATTTTCTTGGAGACAAAGGGTATGCTGTCATGAAGTATGCGGGTTGTTATGCATTTAAACTACTGCTATCCTCATACATTTCTCTTTGCACCAATGTTTTATTTCTTTCACAGGATGTGAGCATCACTGGTTAGGCCAGTATTCATTGCCCATTTCTAATTACCCTGAAGGAGATGGTGGTGAGCTGCTTTCATGAACTGCTGTAGTCCAGTTGATATGGCACACTCACAACAGTGTTAGAAGGGGAGTTCTAGGCCTTTGATGTAGTGACAGGGAAGGAATGACAAGTCAGGATAGTGTGTGCCTATATTTGTACATTCATTTATACAATATGAAAAGTCTGCTCAAGGATCAAGTCACAAAAACCAAAACTCCAAAAATAGTTAAGCAAAAATGTTTCCAAAATTTATGCTAAAATCATCAGCTACTACAAACTTGTTCATCATTACTTTTTAATCGTTGAAGAACAGAAATAGGGCGAGTTTTCACAAAATTTATTGGCAAACATACTCTGTCATTCAATTCATTCACTGTCTGCATTTAATAATAAGTACAGGCAAAATGTGTAAGGATGCTTTTTGCTTCTAGAGTATCTTCCTTGCTCTTTTTGTTTTGCAAGACTTGCCAAATTCCATGTAGCATTCAGAGAGATAACCACTGCAGGAGAGGGCAATTGGTTGTGTGAGTCTTAAAATAAAGATGCCAAATAAAAGTGACATCCAGTTTAAAATTTCAGATTACTGCAGCGAATTTGTCCCTGAATTCATTCTGTGACAAAACAGTGTGATTTTGAACACAAGCTAAACACTGATGAAAAGAGCTGAATTAAATGCATTTAGAGGTGTAATGTTACCACAGAAATGTTGTGAATGCAAAATCTTTAACAATTCTGGTGGGGGGGTGCAGCTGGTGGCATGAAAAACAGAGTGTGAATCATCAGGGCCCAGTCTGTGCTGGGTGTTCCCACAGAAAACCTTCATTCACCCCTTTCCAGGTCAATGACATGGAAGTATCAGGGCCTCTGTATGTCAGAATTCTCAGAGAAAATGATGCATCTTCTGAGGCTCATAGACCAGCAAGACTAAGCTTATCTGTCTCCTTATGGAAATTGTGGGGTTCACTTGTGGCCATAGTCATAACTATAATTATACCTTAAAAGGCCAGGTCATTACCCAGACACACATGGGGACACAGTAGTACAACGATTTTAGTTGACTGTGCTTCCTTTAGAGGATGTCTAATTCAGAAAGTGTCAAAGTCAACCAAAACAACATTTGCCCCAACTTGAATAACACGAAAAATCCTGTTGCATCTTGAGTAAGATGAGCATGCTAGATGCATCTGTACACAGGTAGGTGCCCACTGCCTATATTCAAATAAGGTCATACACTGACTCTTTACACACCAATGATCGCTGCACGCAATGTTTCCACTCAACTGCATGCACACACAGCCATACAGCAGCCTGGACAGTACCACAGGGGATTGTTCCATGTTAAATACTGGCATGGCCACATAAATACTTTTCATGCATTGCTAAAACTGGCCATACACAGTCACAACATTTTAAAGTCAATATCGCTGGCAGGTCATTACTGCTGGACTACATCTTTGAGATATTTCTTGCCCAAGATGTCCAGCATTAACTTGTCAGTAGTTCACTGTAAAGGTGCCAGTCACAGGATGAGTTCAGCATTAGATCCAGCATTTTCAGTTTTTCTTTCAGAAACTGCCAAAGAGTCATTAGACTTGAAACATTTAACTTTATTTTCTCTCCATGGATGCTACCAGACTTGCTGAGTTTTTCCGTTTCTTTTTTGTTCTGTTTTTGTTTAGACAAGTATTCCCCTCCCTCACATTCCATACTGAGAATGTTGGAAATCCAAAGTAAAAAGGAAAAATTCTGGAAACACCTAGCAGGTCAAGCAGCATCTCAACAGAGTTAGCATTTTGGGTCTGTGACCTTTCATCTGATGAAAGGTCACAGGCCTAAAACATTTACAGAAATCTGTAAGCATGCTTTAGGATTAATTGTCACCATGCATGACTATGTATGTTTTTAGAGATACGCCAATGTCAGATATAAGTATATGAGATCTGTGCTGGTCTTTATCAGCCCCGGTAACTGAATCAGCTGTAACTTCTGGTATAAATATAATGCTGTTTCAGATACCAGCATAAACTGGATTTGATAAGATGCAGTGAGTATTAGGAAACATTATGTCATACTCAGTACTTACAGAGATGTTTGCACCTCCAAAAAGTTATCTTTGTGATAGCTCTTATCGTTACTTCAGCAGCATAAGTGTGCAAGTTCCAGAGGATCAAGTGGCTCTCAGAATATTATGTTGTGCCTGTATGATAAGCAAGCGTCAGAAATTAGTTATCTATTCAGAAGTGACAGTTGTGCTTATCCTGAGTACCACAACTTATATCAGAGTTGCAATCAGAAGAGGTTGTGTTTTGCAACTGGAAGGAACCAAAACTTTTAGCAAAGGAAACTTCATTATTATACTATTGAAACACAAGCAGTCAATCCCTTCTCTTTGGCAAGGTGCCATTACATGGTTTGAATGTGTAATCTTTGAGAAAATGTATAATAACAAGGAAAATGTACAGGTATTTTCTTGAAATATTATTTGTAAAGACCTAATTTATAACAATGATTGTTTGTGTTCCAGACTCTTGGCATGTAAAGTTAACAAGACCTTGTTGTTCTTTTGCCAGCCCAGTTAATCAACAGGGCCTTGTGTAGACTATGGCTGATACAGTCTATACAACAATGCAAGCCTTTACTACCCAACAGTGCCATTAAGATAGTGGAGCAGCCTGCTATTTAATCTGTCATTGTTCTTACTGACAGATATTGTTGCTGTCACTGCACCACATCAAAACATTTTTTGCTATCAGATTATATAGCTCTGTACTATGCTTGATTGCTTTGTCGTCTGACAATGCTAGCTACTTTTGTAAAACTATGCTAAAAGCTCTTTGCAAGTGCCCTGATAGAACTAGTCTGCTTCCAGAAATGGCAGGACAGGCGTATACACAGTAGATTACATTTAGTGGCATAGGATTAGATTTAGCATGCATCATAAGTTAAAAATCCTGTTGTTACCTGGAATAAAACATAAACTCTTCTGTTCAGATGCCCCTGAGCTAGCAGTGACCAGACCACTAAGTTTTAAGAGGTTGTCCCAAAAGCCAATTGCCAGAAAATGACATTTTGACATTTCTTGATGAGATACAGAGTAGCTTCATGTGTTTAACATTCCATACACCCTTTGTTAAAAGTTCTATAGATCTTTTTAAACTCTCACAAAAAGATTTATAACTATCAGCATAAATGCCTGTGGGGGTTATACTTCAGGGAGGAACTTTAGGGCCATTGTGCTACAGCACACCTGCGGATCCTGTATACAGGGAGGTATTGGCCATAAAATGAAAGCTTCTTGACATAAATGTCCTTTCTCTACATCTTTTGAAACAGTTTAGTTTGTAATTGAAGTTCCAGAACCTTACAAAGGAGATAGTATCCCAACTGTTGTCCCAGGCAACTAGTAAATAGCAAATATCAACAATATTTCAGCCTTGTCATCGCATACATGTTTTGCTAGATGAAGCAAAATGGTAAAACAGGAAGATGCTGCCAAGCATCCCACAGAAATAACATATTAAAACAATTTAACTGGATGTTTAGAGAACAAATGTGCATTTTAAAAAGCAAACACATCTGGGGTGGCCCATTAATTTGATTAGGAAATCACTGAACTTTCAGATATGAGAGCTGCAGTTGAGTTCCAGACTTGACTAATGGAATAGTTAATAGGTACCAAATCAGAGCTACTCCAGATAACAGTTTTTATTTAACTACAAAAAGAGTCAAAGTGATTCGAGTGTTCATTTACACTTGAAGGCATGGGGTATCAGAGTAGCAGTTAAAACTGCCCAGTTTCCATCTATTACAGATCTCTAAATCCCCTATGGGCAAAATCATGGTGGTTGAAGCTCCCATTTGAGACCCGCACAAACCGTATGAATGTGTGCTAATCAGGGTCATGCAGTGACATAGTCATCAATATGGTTTCTTAGTCTTACCTTCTGACTAATAATATAACTTCCTATATCTCATATTTTAACTTACAAAAAAAAACGAATTAGTTATTATTGTGAAATAAAGTTAGATTTAGTTTGATTATCTGATCGTTTGTCTTATTGCAGTTACTTCTTGGTGATGACTGTGTGCAGACTGGCTGCCACATTTCCTAGACATTCAGTAAATCTCAAAGACATGAACTGACCACACAGTTATCATTTTCAGGAAATAAGTGTGAAACTGAAAGTGAAGAGATAAGGTAGATACCACAACAGTAACGTACATACCACAAATGTTGCTGAGACATCTTAGCTTTGCCACATGCAATGCCAACTCTTTTTCTTATGCCAATGGTGGGCTCTTCCATAGGGGCGAGTGTTTGTCCAAAGGCAAAATCTCCTTCTGTACCGGTTGTCTCCATCTTGCTATGTGCTAGTTTCTCCTGCAAGAATGGAGGCAGTGACATATGTTCATCAGACAAAAGCTTCAACACTTTACTATGTCAGAAGTCACACGACAACAGGTTTATTTGAAATCACAAGCTTTTGGAGCACTCACGTCATCATTTTGTTGTTCACACTGAGTTGCCTTCTTTACCACTTGGTTAACAACACAAAGACATGTATGATTAGGATTAGGATTCTTGGATTTGGGAATATTTGTGGACTGTCTTAATCCCTGCTTTTATCTTGGCCTGTATAGAACATGTAGGGCAGGTGCCAGAAATGCTGTGAATGGACTCTTTTCTGAAATCATACAATCTGAAGATCTGATGCCTGCATGTGTACACTCAAGCAAAACAGAAGCATCAAATGGCAAGGTGGGCTCTCAACAAGTTTCAGGTGGCAGAGTTTCATTTCTCTTTGCTGATCAGGTGGATTAGATACAATCATTGCAAAGTCTTGTTGGAAGTGTTTCTTGGCAGTTGAGATGTCATGACCACAGATCTTAATCCTGGATCACCAATGGACAGACTGAACGTTTAATTGCAACATGTGTTTTCTTTAAAAAAAAGGAGACACAGCGAAAAGATGTAAGCTAGTGTCTGTCTGAAGAGGCATTCTGGAATGTCACACTTGAAGGTACAAAAAGTTTTCAAAGGGAAAAATGCGTTGCAAGCCATATAATAATTTCATGTAAGTACTTCAAACTGTGAACATAAAGGGAGAAAAGACAACAGTCTAGATGCCAGACAATTTGGCATTTTCCCCTTTCAAGAATACACAGTTCAAAGCAATTTCAACCTTGATCTGTGTGTGTTAATGAGTTGAGCTGTTTGAATGTGCTGGTGTTTCTCATGTAGATTAGCCAGCAGTCCACAGTCAAAGAACTATTCACTAGCCACACTGTGTTGCAGGTAAAGTATTCTCTCACTCTGGGTGCTAGAAGCCAGTTATCAAAAAAGTTCAAACAGAAACAGAATTGAAGAATTTCAGTTAACCCGCAAAACTAGGAATCTTGAAATCAACTCTTCAGCTATTAACATCCACTATCAACTTGGTTGTGAGTGACCCAGAGACTGATCCGCCCACAGCCGACGCCGACACAGCTCCACCCACAGCCGACGCCGACACAGCTCCGCCCACCGCCTCCACAGCCAGCAGCTCCAGAGGAGACAGCAGCACCCAGCCCTGCCGAGTCTTCACCATCCCCCCAGACCTACCCCTTACTGAGGACGAACGGTCAGTCCTCAGTAAAGGGCTCACCTTTGTCCCCCTCCACCGACAGATCAACGAATACCGCTCACGCTTGGACATAGAGCAGTTTTTCCACCGCCTCCGCCTCCACGCTTACTTCTTTAACCGTGAACCTAACCCTCCCTCTACTGACCCCTTCTCCCGCTTCCAACACACCCCCTCCTCCTGGACACCACCCCAAGGCCTCCTACCCTCCCTCGACCTCTTCATCTCCAACTGCCGTCGAGACATCAATCGTCTCAACCTCTCCACCCCTCTCACCCACTCCAACCTCTCCCCCACAGAACGTGCAGCCCTCCGCTCCCTCCGCTCCAATCCCAACTTCACCATAAAACCCGCGGACAAGGGAGGCGCAGTTGTAGTATGGCGCACTGACCTCTACATCGCCGAGGCTGGACGCCAACTCTCCGACACCTCCTCCTACTGCCCCCTTGATCATGACCCCACCCCTGAGCACCAAACCATCATCTCGCAAACCATCCACAACCTCATCACCTCAGGTGACCTCCCACCCACGGCCTCCAACCTCATCGTTCCCCAACCTCGCACTGCCCGCTTCTATCTCCTTCCCAAAATCCACAAACCTGAATGCCCTGGTCGACCCATTGTCTCCGCCTGCTCCTGCCCCACCGAACTGATCTCCAACTATCTCGACTCCATTTTCTCCCCCTTGGTCCAGGAACTCCCTACCTATGTCCGTGACACCACCCACGCCCTCCACCTCCTCCAGAACTTCCAATTCCCTGGTCCCCAACACCTCATCTTTACCATGGATGTCCAGTCCCTCTACACCTGCATTCCCCATGCAGATGGCCTTAAGGCCCTCCGCTTCTTCCTGTCCCGCAGGCCCGACCAGTCCCCCTCCACTGATACCCTCATCCGCTTAGCCGAACTCGTCCTCACACTCAACAACTTCTCTTTCAATTCCTCTCACTTCCTACAGACAAAGGGGGTAGCCATGGGTACCCGCATGGGCCCAAGCTACGCCTGCCTCTTTGTAGGTTACGTGGAACAATCCCTCTTCCGTACCTACACCGGCCCTAAACCCCACCTCTTCCTCCGTTACATTGATGACTGTATCGGCGCCGCCTCGTGCTCCCACGAGGAGCTCGAACAGTTCATACACTTCACTAACACCTTCCACCCCAACCTTAAGTTTACCTGGACCATCTCTAACACCTCTCTCCCCTTCCTGGACCTCTCTGTCTCCATATCGGGCAACCACCTAGAAACCGATATTCATTTCAAGCCCACCGACTCCCACAGCTACCTAGAATACTCCTCCTCCCACCCACCTTCCTGCAAAAATGCTATCCCCTATTCCCAATTCCTTCGCCTCCGCCGCATCTGCTCCCAGGATGAGGCATTCCACTCCCGTACATCCCAGTTGTCCTCGTTTTTCAAGGACCGTAACTTCCCCTCCTCGGTGGTCGAGAACGCCCTCAACCGTGTCTCCCACATCTCCCGCACCTCATCCCTCACACCCCGTCCACGCAATAA
>NC_063339.1:43318641-43336147 GCF_021869965.1 Rhincodon typus
CCATCCCCGCCTCTTCGACCTGTTTGTTTCCTCTCCACCTATCCTCTCCTCTATCCCTCTTCTATCCGCCTCCCACTCTCTCCCTATTTATTTCAGAACCCCCTTCCCCTCCCCCTTTTCTGATGAAGGGTCTAGGCCCGAAACGTCAGCCTCTCTGCTCCTATGATGCTGCTTGGCCTGCTGTGTTCATCCAGCCCTGCACCTTGTTGTCACTGATCCATATATGTTTTAACTTTTTTTAATTTTTCTCTGGATTTATTTCTTATTTCTATCTTTCTCTGGATTTATTTCTCATTTCTAATCCATGCATATGTGTGTTATGTTATTGTTTCTTCTCCTGTTTAATAACTAATAAAGACACTGCTTTGTTAACTCAAAGAAGCCTGGTTCAATTTTAATCCTTTTAAGACTTAAATTCCTTTGGTGCAAGAGAAGGATGTCCACAAGGGAATGGATCCCTCTTAAAGTGACCTTGTTGCAACCAACCAAGGGAGTGGGTGAATAAAGAAGGGGTGCCTTTATTCCTCGTTATCCAGGAACTTAATGATTTGGGGAATTCCATATGGAGCTTCACCTCAGGACTGATAACAATAATGATAAAAATCTGGGAAGAGAGGGGAATTCTAAACCCTGATAGTAGGATGATTTTTGCAGTATGTAACATCATTAACAGATGGAACAGAGAAGGCAAAGAGGGGAGGTATCACAAGGCAAGAAGAGAAGGAAAGCTTTCCAGTAAAGTCCCCATGCAACATGGGTATTCCAGGAGAGAACCTCCCACATTTGAGTGATTTGGGAGCATAGCCTGAGGCAGCTCACATTTACAAAGAGCATGTCACCTCCTTCAGCTTGACCTGGAGCCTCACACAAGGGTGAGAGAACCTTCCCAATCAAATTGGCCATGAAAGTCACTACTACTCTCAATCATATCCCCATCTTTCATGATTCTGAATCAGATAGGGTCTCCCAGTTTATGATGGTCTGCTGCATCCTACATGAACTGGCCAATATAAGATCATAAGATGTAATGCAGATATAGGTTATTCGCCATTCTGCGTGACCACAACTGATCTAATAATCCTAAACTCCACTTTCCTGCTCTTTTTCAAAAACCCTTGATTCCCTTAATGATTAGAAATCTGTCTGTCTCAGCCTTGAATATACTTAACATCCCATCCTAGATAGCCCTCTGGGGTAAAGAATTCCACAGGTTCACACCCTCTGAGAGAAGAAATTCTTCCTCATTTGCTTTTTAAGTGGGTGATCCCTTATTCTGACATTATGTCCTTGGTCATAGACTCTCCCACAAGGGGAAACAACCTCTCAGCATCTACCCAGTCAAAACCCCTAAAAATGCTATGTGTTTTAACAAAATCACCTCTCATTCTTCTAAACATTTCTAGGCTCAGTCCATTCAACTTCTCCTCACAATAAAATCCCTTCATGTTGGGGTCAACTGAGTGAACCTTCTCTGAACTGTCTCCATCCTTCCTTAGATAAGGAGCCAGTACTGTTCAGTAATCTAGGTGTAGTCTAACCAGTGCATTGATATGGTTTCAGCAAGCCCTCCCTATTTTTATGCTCCATTCCCTTTGAAATAAAGGCCAACATTTTATTTGCATTCAGTATTATCTGCTGAACTTGTATACTAGCTTGTTGAGATTTATACACAAGGAGCTCCAAATTCCTTTGTTCTGCAGTTTTCTGCAGTCTTGCCCAAGTTACATAATACTCAGCTCATTTCTTCTTCCTGCCAAAGTGCAGAATCTCACATTTTCCCACATTGTATTCCATCCACCTAGATTATGGCCTCGCAGAACCTTCCTGTATTCCTCTGCAAACTGTTGGTGTCACCCCGAACTTGCCTTCCCAACTATTTTTATGTCATCTGCTAACTTGGTGATTCTACATTCATTTCCTTCATCCAAGTCATTAACAAAAATTGTCAATAATTGTGGCCCCAGCACTGATTTCTGTCGCACTCCACTTGATACAGATTGCCATCCTGAAAAGGCCCCCTTTATCCCAAGTCCATCTTCAATAATCAGCCAATTTCCAATCCATGCTAATGTACCACCTCCAATACATGGGCTGTTATGTTAAACAGCATTATGCACAGCACCTTATCAACCATCTTTTGAAAATCCAAATATATTACATTTATTCTGTTTGTTACCTCCTCAAAAATTCTAATAAATTTGACAGGCATGAACTGCTCTTCATGAAGCATTGCTAAGTCTACTTGATTATATTATGCATTTCTGAATATTCTGCTATTATATTCTTTATGATAGATTATAAAATTTTCCAATGATAGCTGTTAAGCTCACTGGCCTATAGTTGACTGTTTATTGCCCCTCTCCCTTTTTAAATAAGATTGTAACATTGTCAGTTTTCCAATCCTCTAGAATTCTTCTAGAATCTAAAGATTTTTGGAAGATTCCTGCCAGGGCATCCGTTATCTCTGTTACTGCTTCCTTTAATACCGAAGAATGCAACCCATGAAGTCCAGGAGATTAATTGGCATTTATTCACAGTAGTTTCCCTAGTACCTTTTCTCTAGTGGTAGTTATTGCATTTATTTTCTCCTCATTTTTTACCCCTTGATTACTTAGTATTTTAGCGTGCCTTTAGTGTCTTCTACCAGGAAGACTGAGGGAGATATTTACTCAACTCCTCTGTCATTCCCCATTATTATTTCCCCGGCCTCATTCTCCAGGGGCTTATGTTTACTTTAACCTCTCTCCTTTTTATCTATTTAGAAAAGATCTTAATGCTCTTTTTTATATTATTTGCAAATTTATGTTCTGTTTGTTTTGTCACTCTGTTATTTTTTGATCATCTTGTTTACTTTTAAAACTTTTCTAATCCTCAGGCTTCGCACTAATTTTTACCACTTTGTGTGTTTTTTTTTTCAAACTACTGCTATGCTTAATTTCTCTGATTTACCATGGTTGGTATATACTCTTCCTAGAATCCTTCATTCTCACTGGGATATGCTTTTATTGTAAGTCATGAACTTTTTATAAATGTCTGCCGTTGTTCATTAATCATCATTTTTGCTAAACTAATTTCTTAATCCTCTCCAGTGAACTTGTGCATAAAATTCTGGCTGCCTTCCTACAGGAAGGACGTTGTTAAACTTGAGAGGGTGCAGAAAAGATTTACAAGGATGTTGCCAGGACTGGAGGGTTTGAGTTATAGAGAGAGGCTGGATAATCTGAGGCATTTTTCCCCTGGAGCATCAGAGACTGAGGGGTGACTTTATAGAGGTTTATAAAATCATGAGGGCATGGATAGGGTGAATAGCTAAGGTCTTTTTCCAAGGGGGTGGAGTTCAAAACTAGACGGCATAGGTTTGAGGTGAGAGGGAAAAGATTTAAAAAGGATCCGAGGGTCATGCAGAGAGTGCTGTATGCATGGAATGAGCTGCCAGAGGAAATGGTGGAGGCTGGTACAAGTACAACATTTAATAGGCATCTGGATACATATATCAATAGGAAGGGTTTAGATGGATATGGGCCAAAAAGCTGGCAAATGGGACTAGGTCAGCTTGGGATGTCTGGTTGATGTGGATGAATTGGACTAAAGAATCTGTTTCCGTGGGGTATGACTGTATGATTCTATGATTCTATAACTCTGCCCTCATTCCTTTGTAATTACCCGTAATCAAGCTTAGCACAGTTGATTCCAGCCTAAGCTTCTCACTCTCAAACTGAATGCTAAAATCTATCATATTATGGTCACTATTTCCAAGGAGATTTCTTTTATTCTGAAAACACCTGCCTGACTACACATCACCAGATCCAAAATAGCTTGACTCCTGGTTGGATCAGCAACATATTGTTCTAGGAAACTGTCCTGAATACACTCTGCAAATTCTCCCTTATGGTTTCCTCTGCTATTTATTTTTCCAAATCTACATGTAAATTGAAGCTCCCTCAGGGGAGATGATGACTGAGTGGCATTATTGTGAGACTATTAACCCAGAGACCCAGGTAATGTTCTGGAGAATCTGAGATAACAAGGTGTAGAGCTGGATGAACACAGCAGGCCAAGCAGAATCAGAGGAGCAGGAAAGCTGACGTTTCGGGTCTAGATTCTGGAGACCTGGGTTTGAATGCCAGTATGAGTTTTATTGAATTCAAATTGCACCATCTGCCATGTTAAGGGTTTGAACAGTCCAGCAATAATACCACTAGGCCATCACCTCCCCTGCTGTATTCGCTGCTAACAATCTTCTCTCCTCTACATTGGAGAGATAAAACACATACTAGATGTCCACTCTATCCATAAAAATGACCCTGAGCTTCCAACTGCTTGCCACCATATTCCCATAGCAATACTTCTGTCTCAGACCTGCTACAGTCCTCCAGCGAAGCTAGGCTGATGCTGGAGGAACAACACCTCATCTTTTGCCTAGGTACCTGACAGCCCTCAGGACTCAACATTTGACAATTGCGGAGCATGAACACCTCCCTCCATGTCCATTAACCACCTCCACATCTCCAGAGGGTTTTGTTCTGTATGGGTTGCTCTCAGTGCAGCCAACCCATTTTTAACTATTCATAGTTCCCATATCACCTATTCAGCATTTACTACTACCGGCAATCCCTTTGTCTGTGTCCCCCGTTGCATTTTTTATATCTCTCTCTCTGACAACTGCAAGTACTCATTCCTAAGTCAACTATGTTTGCTAGCTGAGTTTATATGCACTTCTGTTCAATGTTTTTCAGAAGTGTGGTGAGAATGGCTTCTGTGAAGCTGATATTGAAGTGTCTAAATGTTTTTATTTGCCTGTGTGATGTCAGCATTTCTGCCAAGAGCAACATTTGTTACTCATCCTTAATTTCCTTAAGTAGTTGGTAACTGTCAACTGGATGGTTTGCTGTCCTAGTTCAGAGAGTAGTTAAGAGTTAATCACATTACTGTCAGTATGGAGTCACATGTAAGAATGGCAGGTTTACTTTTCTAAAAGATGCTAATAAAGTTGATTGACTTTTACAACAATCTGATAGTTTCGTCATTATCACCAATCCCAATTTTTCATTCCAGATTTGTTTAATTGCATTGAAATTCCCCACCTGTCATGGTGGAATTCTGAACTCTTGATTCAGGATCATCAAACGCTATGTTACCATTCTGCCTAGTGAAGTACATGAAGATAGTTACATGGCAAACAGTGATGGCCAAATAAAAAGTGGAAGTAATAACACCCAAGAAATACAAATAACAAAAAATTTCACAAGAATATAAGTGGATGGTGAACTATTTAAGCAAATTTCTGTCTAGTTTATCAGATTTGTCAGATCACAAAACCACTAAGTTGCTAACATTCTATTGATGAGGATGGTGCAATTTTGAATGTCTATGGTATGTGGTGATAAAAGATATGAGATATGATGTGGAGGTGCCGGTGTTGGACTGGGGGGGACAAGGTCAGAATTCAGAAGACACCAGGTTATAGTCCAACAGGTTTATTTGAAATCACAAGCTTTCACCTTTGTCAGGTGAAGTCCTGAGATACAACAGCAACAGCACATTTGAGGAGATCCTTACCATCTGTTTGAGAATACTTAGCTTTGATATATTCTTACAAAGATACCAAAGATTTATTTTAAATATGAAAGGTTAATCTTATTCTGGCGTGGTATGTTTGCATAAGTGCACATGTGGTTTCGTAATGGCTGACACGTAACATATATAAAAAATTTGCAAAGATCCACTGAAAACACTCTGGGCAGACCAGGTGTGTTTAATGTGTTGATTTTGATTTTAACCAAATACTTTGACAAAATATGTCTGTTTTTCAGCCACTCAGGCACTGTACTGACAAATGACTGTTTGAAATTAGTGTGTTAATTCAATAGCCTAGAAATTAGACAGCTTCAGCCCCACTATACATTTAAGGGTCTAGTTTGCAAGACCATATGTATGGCCTCATTCTGCTCCAGAAGTGAGCCTCCTACCCTATTGGTAAGTTCTGTACCTAAAAAGGAACTCAGACCTTTCTTTGAGATAAATCCTTATGGGGCCAAGATAAACAGGAATGTTCCTAGAGCCTCTGCAAAACTGAGGCAGCTTGTTGCTAGTTGCTGGTTAATATCCCCCCTACGTTACCTCTGCTTTTTGCACTCCCCAGTCATTTTGTTTCTGTTACCTAACTAGGCTGGTCCCTGGTGCTCTCTAATTCCCTCACCATCACTTGTCAGGCATATATGTGGATAAAGGTGAGAACTAATTTGCTAAAATTATGCTGATTTAGTAGAAAGAAAACATTAGCACCTCTAACTCCAAGATCCAGACCCTTCATGTAACTATCCTTTTTCTTCCTACCATGTCACTAACATCACCTCCTGCTTCTTTTTTTGTCTAATCCAAAACTTTGTCTCTTTCGATTTTGGACCCATCACTTCTATCACATTATTCTTGAGATCCAATTCCTGCTTTTACAGCTTCTGTGAGCAAAATCTCTGTAAATCAACAGAATTATGAGAGGAGAGAATACACATTATATATAGGTGACAGATGTGCATTGTGTTGATGGTACATGGGTTTTCTGATCCATTTTCAATCCAACCACTTTACCCTTTCGGAATAATCTTTTCTATGGTACTTTTCAAAGCTTTTTAGAAGTCCAGCAAGTCTCTTAGGAAGTCTTGTATGTCATCTGTACTCACTGTAAACTCTCTTGTCTCTGAGTCAGAGGGCCATGGGAAACTCCTATGACAGAGCCACGAAACAAGACTGCTAGGTTAACACATGGTGCAGACAAACTGTGCCACTGCTAAAATACCAGCCAACATGGGAAGAGGCTGGGTCATAATTGACTGTTGAATGAATCAGTTGACCAAAGACTAGAATGCTGTCTAATTCTTCCTCCAACACTAGTAAAATGCAAGTCAAGGTTGATTAGTGATAGATATGGACCAACCCGCCTTGCCACATAATTCTACACAACCCCGTCAACCTGCAGTAACTGGCAGATTGGGGGTCGAGTGTTAAATTCTGGCCATATGTCAAATTGGGACTTTACTTCTGCACAAACTGGTTAGATAGGACTTCTTCCTTTTGAATGTTGCATGTTATGCGTTAGGTTATTGGCATTATGGTTAATCATCGTGTTTATTTTTAATAATTATTGTCGTTATTTTATCCAGTGTTGGCATGAAACTGAATCAATTTGCTTTATTGACACTGTCTGTATATAAAAAAAAGGTTAGGGCAATATGGTATTCAAAACAAGGGACAGCAAATGGTGAAACAATTGCACACAAGTTTCCAGCCTGTGATTCAACTCAAGAAATTTTTGTGACAGGAAGTTGTTTTTCAGAAATATATCAGTGTTTGTTCTCTTAGCATTACACCATATGCTTCTAATTCACTGTTCTTCTGGAAAAGGATTTCTAATGTTTTTCACACTCCTGTAACAGGTCCATCTAAGACCGCTCCAAAATAAAATATGTTCTTAAATAATACATGGCAGATAAAAAAGAAATCCACCTGTTTTCTTTAAAGGAGATCTAGTGTTATTTATTTTGGAGGTACTGAAATTCTGGCAGTGGGGATGACAAACATTCAGTTGATATTGTCAGACAGCTGGCCTCAGTTTTCCTTCCATTCCTCAAAGTTCTTACTATAGTTTAATAGAACTTCAAGACTATGGTACATATACACAAATCAAAGGAGTTGAAAACTCATTCTCCAGTCTAAAGAATGTCAAAAGGTAAGCTTACTTTACTTGCTTGAAAAGAAAGTTTAAAGTTGCCATTCAACCATAATGAACTGGGAGGGTCTTAATGTAGGGGCTGAGGTAATCAATTACCCAATAATCAATTACAGGTTGCCCATTTTCCAGATCTCCCAATGGCACAGCTGATAGTTGAAAACTGTCACCAATGTAGCAGACTAATTGAGAATGGAGTGTAATAGAAGGTTTGTCTAATGGTCATTGTAATAATAATCCATTGCCTTAGATTAATAGTGCAATGAATATGCATTCTAATGCTACTATAGCATTTTGACGAACTGAATTAGGAATAATTCAATACAAAGTTGATGTCAGTAAAAGTTACCGCAAAGATTGTCCTTTAGGTGTGGAAACTTGCCAGTGTTAGCCAGTCTGGCCTACTTGTGACTCCAGTGTCACATCATTGCAGTTGGCTCTTACCTATCTTCTGAAATGACCTAACAAGGAATTCAGTTCAGGACGACTAAGAATGGATAATGAATGCTAGCCTTGTCAGTGACACCCACATCACATGAACAAATTGAAACAAGCCTGATCCTGACACCTATACAAGCAATGCCAACAGAAAGCAGTGTCATTCCTCGTTTGCACAGTAGCACCAAAGTAACCTACTTGTTTTGTTGCCAATTTCAGCAAATTGTGCCTTGAAGAGAAATCAGACAAGCTGATCTTTGTAGTTTTGCAGTATAGTCAGCGCTGCCTATTGTCCTAAGATTGAGGAGTGGCAAGATGTGGTTTTCAGGTCACCTGGCATTATTGTCAGGCATCAGAGAAATCCAGGAATGTGACTATAAAATCTAATGGCCACAGATAACTCACTACAAGGTACAACCAGCCTCAGCACCAGACAAAGTAAAAGAGGCGCTGTTGACTAATTTCAGTGTTAGTAGTAGATTGTTGCTATATACTTAAGCTCATCTAAATCTCTGCTTGCACTAAGTCCCACCCACCCATCACTCCATGTTCACACTGGCTGTCAGTTATGTAATGCCTCAATTTTAAATTTCTTACTTTTATTATCAGATCCCTCCAATAGTTCACTCCATTCTTTTCTTTAATCCTTACCAACCAAACAACCTTGTACTACCTCTGCAGTCGTGCAGTTCTGGCTCCTTATGCAACCCCAATTTCTTTGTTCCACCACTGATAATCATGCCTATGGCTGCCTAGGAACAAAACTCTGAAATTCCTTCCTTCAACCTCTCCACTTCTCTATCTCTCTTATTTCTCTCTTATCTTTCAAAATGCTCTTTAAACAAGCTTCTCTGACCATGAACACAAGAAATAGGAGCAAATTGGGTCCCATGGCCTCTCAAATTTTTGGTCACCTGTGGTGATATCACATTAGTTTGATAACATTTTTGTAAATCTTTTGGGACATTTTAATTCATTACAGGTGCTATATAAATGCAACTAGTTGCTCTGGTTCACAGTTAAGGGTGAAGTTCATGTCTCTGCAAATTTTAGCAAAAAATGTATAACTGGTATTCAACCACTTTATATTTTACTTTCTCATTAACAGCTACAAAGACAAAAGGCTAGAAATTAGAGTGTGCCTAAAAATGGATATGCAGCCAGCACAGGAACTGGACTGATCACATAAACTTTCCAATGTGGAGGTAGGTTATTCCTCATGCAGATTCATGCAAGGTCAGATTCTGCTGAAAAGTAGGCCTGCCTAAGTTCCCCTGACAACACAGGATGAGCAATTTATGTCTGGAGCTGGAGGAACACAGCAGGCCAGGCAGCATCAGAGGAGCAGGAAAGCTGACATTCCTTCCAATTCTTACTATCTCTGAGCAATTTATGTGTTCATCCTTTGTCTATACTAGCTGGTTCCTCATCATTCCCTCCACTGATTAATGGCTCTTTATCAACAGTCTTCAGTGCTTTGACTTGTGCTTCTTCTCAACTTCGGTATAATGTTCTCCAATAGTGTAAGGACTGGGTCGGTGTAAGTGATGACACTTAATGAATGGGGCTCTACTTAAGGCATCACCAAAACAGATGCTTTCAGATGACCATTCGGGCCATCACCTTACAACCAATGTTCCAGGCATGGTTTTGTTTGCACACAGGGAAGATGACTGTATCTTCTCAAAACCTTTCCATGCTTTCTCTCAATATCATCAACTCTTTTCATAGTTTCTCATTGTTGTCTTAAGTTCCAGCTAATGGATCTTTCTCCAGCAGAAGCTCTCAGTATTTTCCATTTCACTTTTTATGTATGGAAATAACAACAGCTACATTCTAAGAGATAGTAGGAACTGCAGATGCTGGAGAATCTGAGATATCAAGGTTTAGAGCTGGATGAACACAGCAGGCCAAGCAGCATCAGAGGAGCAGGAAGGCTGACGTTTCGGGCCTAGACCCTTCTTCAGAAAATTCAGCTACATTCTAAATATCTTTTTCAATTCCTTTGCTGCCCAGATGCCAATTTGACTCATGTGGCAGTAACCTTGCCATTCAGTCATATTAGATGGTGAGCTCAATCTCAATCCTTCAATGCAGTATGGAGGAAGCGCTGTAACATTACATCATATGGATTCCATGTTAGAACAGAACACTGTCTGCCCACAATAAGGTGGCAAATTAATTGGGAAAAGTTTTGACAATATGAGCAAGAGAGAGAATAAGGGTTTGGTACCAGCTTAATGAGACAAGTGCTCTCTTAAATATATTTGTCTTGCTTCCCCTTCCCACTCACTCATTCAGCAAGATACAAACATATCTACTCAGTAGCAGCATGCTACTTAATGCACTGACAATGGTACTGTGTGCAGAACAATTTCAAGCATGCATATGATAAGATTTCTTTTCTTTTTCTCTTTATAGGAGCCTCCCATCAGAAGCAAACAGGCAGCTGTTCCCTTTCAAAAGTATTTGCCAAGCAATCGTGATCACTCAACAACAATTTACATTTACACAATGCATTCACAGGAGAAATATTGAATACAATGTGACATCAAGCCACATAGGGGGATAGTAGAGCATATGTCCAAAAGCTTGGCCAGAGATAGATCTTAAGAAGTGTCTTAAAAAGGAAAGAAAGTGAGGTCAAGAGCAGAGAAGTTTGTGGAAGGGTTTACACATTCCCCCCTTAGGGACCTAAAACTTTATCGACCAATGCTGGAGCGAAGGAGATTGGGGATGAAGAAGCCGGAGAGGAAGATTTTATGGTGCAGTGGATAGCATCCCTTGAGGGATTTCAAGATAAGATCTAAAACTGCTGGAGTTGTTTAAAGATGTAAGGAACACTTTTGGATAGGTGCAGGGGTAGTTTTGGGAGAGGCAAGGTACTCGTTGAGAAAGATTTTGTGCCTTTTGGGATTGCGAACAGTCATCATGTACATACAAACAAAGTAGATAAACTCACTGGAAACGTCAAACTCATTGGAACTGTCAAGCTGTCATAGAGATATAGAGACAGAGTTATACCACATGGAAAAGACCCTTTGGTACAATTTGTCCATGCCAACCAGAAATCCTAAATTGCTCGAGTCCCATTTGCTAGCATTTGGCCCCTATCCCTCTAAACACTTCCTATTCACATATCCATCCAGATGCCACTTAAATGTTGTAATTGTACCAGCTGCCCCCACTTCCTCTGGCAGCTCATTCCATACCCGCACCAACCTCTTCGTGAAAAAGTTGCCCTTATGTCCCTTTTATAACTTTCCCCTCTCACCTTAAACCTAAGCCCTATAGTTGTGGACTCCCCTACCCTTGGAAAATGACATTGGCTATTCACTCTGCCCATGCCCCTCATAATTTTATAAACGTCTGCAAGGTCATTTCTCAGCCTCTAATGCTTCAGGGAAAATAACCCCAGCCTATTCAGCCTCTCCCTATAATTCAAACCTTCCAAACCTGGCAACATTCTTGTAAAGATTTTCTGCACCCCTTCAACTTTCACAACATCTTTCCTAAAGCAAGGAAACTAGAATTGAACTCAGTATTCCAAAAGTGGCCTAACCAATGTCCACTACAGCCTCAACATGATATCCCAACTCCTATATTCAATGGACTGACCAGTAAAGGCAAATGTACCAAATGCCTTCTTCACTACCCTGTCTACCTGTGGCTCCACCTTATAGGAGCTGTGAACCTGCACCACAAGCTCTCTTTGTTTGGCAACACTCGCCAGGACCCTACCATTGAATGTAAAGATCATGCCCTGAATTATTTTCCCAAAAACCTCACATTTATCTAAATTGAACTCCTTCTGCCAGTCCTCGGATCATCAGCTCATCTGATAAAGGTCTCGTTGTACTCTGAAATAACCTTCTTCACTGCTCACTGCGCCACCAATTTTGGTGTCGTCTACAAACTTACTAACCATTCCTCCTATATGCACATCCAAATCATTTACAGAAATAACAAGAAGCAGTGGAGACAGCACCAAGCCTTGCGGCATACCGCTGATCTCCAGCCTGAAAAACAACACTCTACCACCACGCTCTGTCTCCTAGCTTCAAGCCAATTTTATTTCCAAATGGATAGTTCTCCCTGATCTAACCATGCTAACCAGTCTACCATGTGGAATCTCGTCAAAGGCCTTGCTGAAGTGCATATTGACAACGTCCACCGCTCTGCCTTCATCAATCTCCTTTGTCACTTCTTCAAAATCTAAATCAAGTTAGTGAGACACGATTTTCCATGCACAAAGCTACATTGACTATCCTTAATCAGTCCTTGCCTTTCCAAATACATGTAAATCCTGTCCTTCAGAAACCCCTCCAACAACTTACCCACCACTGATGGTAAGAACTGCAGATGCTGGAGTCAGACATAACACAGTGTGGAGCTAGAGGAACACAGCAGGCCAGGCAGCATCAGAGGAGCAGGAAAGCTGATGTTTCGGGTTGGGATCCTTCTTCAGATTTCTACCCTGTCTACCTGTGAAAGGTCCCGACCCGAAACGTCCACTTTCCTGTTCCTTTAATGCTGCCTGACCTGCTGTGTTCCTCCAGCTGCACACTGTGTTATCTCTTACCCACCACGGACATCAGGCTCATGGTTCTTTCGTTCCCTGGCTTTTCCTTACCACCTTTCTTAAATCACTGCACCACATTAGCCACCCTCCAGTTTTCCAGCACCTTACTCATGGCTATCAATGATGCAAATATCTTAGCAAGAGGCCCAGCAATCACTTCCCTAGCTTCCCACTAGGGTACACCAGATCACATCCTGGGGATTTAACCACCGTTATGAATTTTAAAACATCCAGCATCTCCTCCTCTGCAATATGGTCATTTTTCAAGATATCACTATTTATTTCTCCAAGTTCTCTAGTTTCCATATCCTTCTCCACAGTAAACACTGATACAAAATACTCATTTAGCATCTCAGCCATCTCCTGCAGTTCCATACATAGATGGCCTTTTTGATCATTAAGAAGCGCTAATCTCCCGAATTACTCTTTTGCCCTTATTACATTAGGAGACTCTCTTTGGATTCTCCTTAACCCTGTTTGCCAAAGCTATCTCATGTCCCCGTTTTGCTCTCCTAATTTTCCTCTTGAGTATGCTCCTACTACCTTTATACTCCTCAAGGGATTCACTTGATTCCAGCTGTCTATACCTGCCCTATGCCTCCTTTTTTTTTGACTAGAGCCTCAAATTCTCTAGTAATCCAGTGTTCCCTTCATCTACCAGCCTTGCCCTTCACATCTCATTTATTAAGGCCTCCCACTTCCCAACCATCCCTTTACCTGTGAATAGCTCCCCCAAGCAACTTTTGAATGTTCCTGTCTAATACCATCAAAATTGGGCTTACTCCAATTTAGAACTTTAACTTTTTGATCAGTTCTATCCCTTTCCATAACTATTTTAAAACTAATAGAATTATCATCATTGGCCCCTAAGTGAACATCAGTCACTTACCCTGCCTTATTTCCCAAGAGAAGTCAAGGCATTTAATTCAGCTGGCCTTTAAATATTTGAACAAAAACCTACCTTAAGTGTAAATAAAATCAATTTTTGTTACTTTACTTTGTCAAATGACCCTCACTATCACATTGTGGTGCCTATCAGTATAGTTTGATGAACAGGTCTAAGTGCTTACAAAGGCTTTGATGTGGGGCAATGAATAAAAATGCATTACTTTATAAGGGATTAAGTAGTTGTACTAAATTAAATGTACTGAATAAGTTTTTACCAATTAAAGGGTTTTTACTAATTTTTGAATTTATCACTAGACAATTAAAAGCTTTGTTGTATTTCGTTTCAGCATAGCACCTGAGGTCTACCATGGGTGAGGAGTCAGGGCAAAGGGTGACTAGTGCAGAAATCAAGACAAAGGGGGATAAGCGGGGAGTTGGGATGAAGTGTGATGAGCAGGAGGTATTGGTGCTCGGGCATTCAGTCAATTCATTCTTAGTTATGAATTAATTCTAAATGTCATTTTGGTCCTTTTGTTTCTTGTTTTCAAGCAGTGGACATTTGAATGGAACCATTCTAAAGCTTTCTTCTCCATTGATCTCAAAGCAAATGTTCCATGGTGAATTACAGGTGGATTCTCCCTCTGATGGTGTAAGTTGGCATTAGGTTGGAGAAGTAGCAATAAGAGGCCTTGAGGGTTCGGTAGAGAGGTTGGTTGGCCTAGCGTGATATATTTTTTGATTTTAATACAGCTGCAGCAAAGACTGAGATCGTGGAGACCAAGCTTTCCCATAGAGACCCATTACCTCCACACCATTTCAAGGGGTTGGCAGGCCTGACTCACATTGACATCAGACCACCTGGGGCACTTTCTCCCAAAGTGAATTTTTAGACCTGAGAATTTTCCCAACTCTGCACTTCGATTCAAGGGGAAATTCTCTTTTAGCTGTTCTGATAATTTTTGTACCTGTCTATTAAAATTGCTCATGTCTCCTTAAGATTGGTTGAAACCCTGATGTTTCCATCATTTCTTGCATTTAGAAAGCAATAAATCTTTTATTAACTGCAAAGCAAAAGAATTCATACTTAACGATACTGAGATCACTTGCTGCAGTTTTGCACATTAACCTAATATCTCTACAATTTTGTGTTTCCATTTACACTGCCTACAAAACCACCTCTGGTGATGGTTATCAGTATATCTCAAAATGTGAGCATTATTGTCTATCATTCTTCGTTTAAGTCATTAATAGATGTGATGAAGAGTTAATATCCGAAACAGATCCCTTTTGGGAACCAAATCCTGCCAGATAGAGTACATCATCATTATGTTTATTCTCTACCTCATGATGGTCACGGACAATCTGCTAATCAGGCCAGTAAATTGCCCTCAATTCCATGAGCTATTACATTAGTTAACAGCCAATTTCTTCATTGAATGACTTCTGGAAGGGCATACAGCAAACATCAAAAGTTATTCTCCTTCAAGGTATTAATTGTCTCTTCAAAAGATGAAGCAAAATCTAACTCTACAAATCCAAACTGGGGCTCTTGCTGGTCAGCTCAGGTCTCTGGTCAATTCTGCTTTCTAAATGCAGGTATCGCTAATTTTACCTTTGTTTCTTGTTTTCAAGCCAAGGGAGTTTGACTGGAACTATTCTATAGCTTTCTCCTCCAAAAGTAGATGATACATAGTGAAACATGGATGAATTTCCCTGTGATCCTGTCCCAAAATGGGCAAGGACACAATAGAAAAGTGGAAAATAGGTCTTAACCGTACCTTTGTAAATTTTTCACCATCCACAAAGCTACCTCAAGGTGAGCAAACGATCTCACTATTCAGTTACACCTAATAGATCAAAAGGTTTAAAAAGCCAACATTTAATTCTTAGTCAAATTCATGGATCTACTTTGTGACCTTAGTTTTGATGCTCATACTGAATCCATGAGCTAATACTTTCCATTTCATTACTTCAGGAAAACTTATATGATGAGATATCCAATAAAGACACTCTACGCTGGGCTCTGGGTCCTGTGGATACTTGACAATCCCATGGGCTCCATCTGTTTCTTGCTGAGGGTCTCATGTGAGTTTCAACATTTGAGTCATAAACTGTCCACATCCTGTCATTTCTATTGTCAAAATCTAATTCGTGACCCTGAACAGTGCAAAAAAAAATACTGGTAAGTGCAATTTTGTAAATAATGTGGAAACTATTTGGGCACTAAATCTAATTGTTGTTTTATAAGTGGATTCTGTAACATGAAGTAGTTTGCTCTGGTGCAACCTGGTGAAAATTCATAACACTCAGGTAAACGATAAGTTCTTTAATGTACCTTGCTATTCTGGGACAAGTTATTTACAGAAAATAGGTTTGTAGTTTGAAGCCATATCACTGCAACTCAGGGCTGATGAAGGCATTTGTAAAACAAATTTGTATATTGCTAATGAGAAAAAAACAAAATTCAAATATGCAAACAAGACAAACATTCAAAACTATAAAGGAAAATTGAGAATAAAGTTGCAAAGATTGCAAGCTAAAATTAAATAATTGTCAGCTGCCATTATTAAAATATGCACCACAGAAAGATTTTGGAACAGTCCTGGGCTTTCTTATTCTTGATGACTCTATAAAAACAAAATTAGTCCTACTGAATACTAACATGAATTTTATGTTTTTTTTAAAATCCACAATTATAATACAATACCTTTATAATGAATATTACTTATTAATTTGCAAACCACTAGCTATAAAATTGTAAAATATATATCACCACAGGCTGCTGTAAAGTACATATTCGTTACATAAATTTAAAACATTGTCCCTGTTCATATTTTCAGTGGATAGATAGGCAGAAATTTTACCTTATTGATTAGAAATCTATCTCAGCCTTGAATATACTTAACAATCCAACTTCAACAGCCCTCTGCAGTAAAGAATTCCACAGTTTCATTACCCTCTGAGAGAAGAAATTTCTCCTCAACAGTGTCTTACATGTGTAACTCATTATTCTGAGATTATGCCCTCTGGTCCCAACCTCTCTCACAAAGGGGAAACAACTTTTCCACATCTACCCTATCAAGTCCCTTAAGAATTTTGTCTGTTTCAATAAGGTTGACTCTCATTCTTCTTCTCATTATTCCAGTGAGTACAGGCAAGTACAAGTACAAATCATTGACTCTACAGCAAAAGTCAATGATCTGTGTCAGGAGGTTTGGACAATCACCTCAAAAATCAAGAACCTTAATATTAACTTTCATCTCAACTTTGGACCAGCCATTACTGTATCGGTTGACATCATGGAATGGCTTGACACTGTTCACCTTCAACTATCAGAGACCAGGATCCACGGTCCAGTTAAAGATCAGTTTTTGGAAACACTTATCTATGCTGTTAAAGTTGTTATTGAGCCTATTTAAGCAGAATCAGAACAGATCCTTTGATGACTGTATCGGTGCCGCCTCGTGCTCCCACGAGGAGCTCGAACAGTTCATACACTTCACTAACACCTTCCACCCCAACCTTAAATTTACCTGGACCATCTCCAACACCTCTCTCCCCTTCCTGGACCTCTCTGTCTCCATATCGGGCAACCACCTCGAAACCGATATTCATTTCAAGCCCACCGACTCCCACAGCTACCTAGAATACTCCTCCTCCCACCCACCTTCCTGCAAAAATGCTATCCCCTATTCCCAATTCCTTCGCCTCCGCCGCATCTGCTCCCAGGATGAGGCATTCCACTCCCGTACATCTCAGTTGTCCTCGTTTTTCAAGGACCGTAACTTCCCCTCCTCGGTGGTCGAGAACACCCTCAACCGTGTCTCCCACATCTCCCGCACCTCATCCCTCACACCCCGTCCACGCAATAA
>NC_063339.1:43336157-43405796 GCF_021869965.1 Rhincodon typus
CCATCCCCGCCTCTTCGACCTGTTTGTTTCCTCTCCACCTATCCTCTCCTCTATCCCTCTTCTATCCGCCTCCCACTCTCTCCCTATTTATTTCAAAACCCCCTTCCCCTCCCCCTTTTCTGATGAAGGGTCTAGGCCCGAAACGTCAGCCTCTCTGCTCCTATGATGCTGCTTGGCCTGCTGTGTTCATCCAGCCCTGCACCTTGTTGTCTCAGAACAGATCCTTGTTGAGTTAGCAGGCTTATAAATAAAACTAGATCGTTTACAGGTTGTACAAGACACTCCATGCCAAGCTAATGAATACATTTAATTTTGTAAGAAATTGTCTCTATCCCCACAATAATGCAAGATTTCACACCAAAGAGACTGGAGAATTTATTTTCCCCCCAGATTTAACTGAACATTTACAAAGAATGGAAGCTTCACAAGGGAAATTTGGATAATCTTCTATAATAAAGTGCCTCACTTTTCCACAAGTTTGATCAGCCTTGTGATGCAAAATTCTTTACCTAACTTGGTCAGTTCATGTGCCAAACATTGTGAACGAAGATGCACCAAAAGCAATTACTGAGGACATGATGGATATTTCAATAGTCTCAACTGTACAAGGCAGTTACAGTTATCTCCTAACCATCAACAGACAGAGAGGCCTGATCAGATCCCAGAGACTGCACAAGATCAAACACAATACAGTCAGGAAAGTCCCTGAGAACAACAAACACTAGAAGAACAAAAACTAGGGGAGGCGATGGCCTAGTGGTATTATTGCTGCATTGTTAATCCAGAGACCCAAATAATGTTCTGGGGACCGGGTTCAAATCCTGCCATGGTAGATGGTGGAATTTGAATTCAATAAATATCTGGAATTAAGAGTCTAATGATGACTGTGAATCCATTGCCGATTGTTGGAAAAACCCATCTGGTTCACTAATGCCCTTTAGGGAAGAAACTACCATCGTTACCTGGTCTGGCCTACATGTGACTCCAGACCCACAGCAATGTGGTTGACTCTCAACTGCCCTTGGGGCAAAAAGGGATGGGCAATGAATGATGCCTAGCCAGCAACACCCTCATCCCACGAATGAATAAAGAAAAAAAATGATAGTCTACCTTTCCATGAAAACCCAGAAGATTGTTTGACCTTACTTAAATTTCTAGAGATACTGTTACAAATAACAGCCATCCTGAATAGCTTCCAGCAACCACAGACGTAAACCCAATGGTCCTCATAACAAATCTTTCTGTGCTTGGGACAATGTCTGCAAAAGTACTTGTTTAGAATTTGCAGTTCTTGTACGAGTCCCTTAAATGCTTAGTTCCAACACTCTGCATTCTCTCAAATGTTTCACTCATCTCTTCATCCTAAACTTGAGAAAACAGCACAAGAATCTCAAAATATCATTCAAGGATGAAAATTATTATTCAAGGATGAAAATTTACCATTCAGCTATGGTTCATTGCCAAATAATCCTTTCAACAGATGATATGATGAAAAGTAGTACAAGATGAGACCAATCAAAGTCTAGACAAAAAGTACTGACATCGTCTCTATAATTACTAACCAGTTTTGATTCTCATGCAACCTTCAAGATGCAACCATTCCTTTCAATATCATGAAGTTTAGGATGACATTGCAAAACCTACTTGACCTATTTCAGCCATTCAATTCATGATCACCTCATAGACTATCTGCACCTCTTTGAAGAACAGGTTCAGGGAAAATTGCAAGGCTGATTAAGTGAACCTTCCAGTGGGAGGATAGTAGGGTTAGAAATACTTTCAGGCAGTAATGTTAGAAAAATACTTTCAATAAATAATGTTAGAAGCTGAGGATGTACTTGGTGGAGGGAGGCATGGATTAGAGTTAGGGAATATATAGACAAACCTCTGAGGTATGCTATGATGCAACTGTGACTTCTGTAGTCTTTTGAGAGAGACTCTGCTAGAGGATTAGAACTGAAGTAGCTTAGGGCAGAGATGTCTACAGCAAGATTATCATGTATAACATGTTAATAAATATTGTTTAAAGAAACATCCTGAGCTGATCTGACAGACAAATCCAAAGTAAAACAAATATGACATGGGCATGACAGGGCACTCATACATTTTATCCCACAACTTCATTAAATTTTCCCGCCATACAGGTTACAACAAAACAAATAAAATTCCCACTAAAACAGAGTTGATTTTGAACATAAAGTCACATTTTATACACATGGCTCATTTGATGGATTATATTCATTTTATTGTGAAAGATGGCTAATTAAAAGTTGAGAACCATGTCACAATCTCACATTTACCAACAGCTGACCTATCAAAGGACAGCGAGTGTTCTTGAAGGAAGCAAGCAATTAAGCTGCACAAATAGTGAGCTCATTGAACTGCAACTGACTTTTATCATGTCAGAGACCATCTGAACACAGAAGCAATAAAAAGATTGTTGCTATGTCCACCACTGAGAACTAACTGCAATAAAGATGGATTACTTCCTAAATGAATGTTACTGATCCTATGTATCTAGTAGTTATAAAAGATAATTGTGACATGAGTGTAGCATCAAAATGAAATATTTTAGTGTCTCTTTGACGATGGGAAATATATTTCAGGTTTAATTCTCATTATTTCCTCCCTTAAGAGATTAATGATGGGTTTATCTTACAAACAGTTCTGTAATCATTTTGGCTGCTGGTGTCGTGTAATGTAACCCATTTACTGAACTTTATGGGGAAAATACAACAACACTAACAGCAACAATGAGTGGAATTTTATCGGCAGTGTCGCTAGCCAAAGCAGCAGGTATACCTAGCAGTATAACTCAATGGGCAACCATTGCCAACAGGAAGTGATTCTTTCCATAAGAATCACTTTCCATAATAGAAATGGCTGCTCCCACATGACTACATCCCTTCCCTCTTGCTCACCTCATCAGGATGTATCTATATGGCCTTGGTAAACCTACACCATCAGTCTACTTCTTCAGCTTCCATCACTGGCTTGGTCTGAGGGCTGACTGCAGTCCCAGCACTGGCCACTGCTCTTGGTGGTGCTGTTAGTACTGAAGAGGTACCAGTCTTCTGATTGGCTGACAGCACTTGGAGGCTTGTGCCCCCACCACCCCCCCACACCCCCAGCCTCATGGAAGTAGAAGCCATACCCTCAGGAAACTAATTGCTTGTCCAGAGGCAAAACTAATAAAAACTTGCAAATGTCAAATTCTGGTGCGAATCGTCTTGTATACTTCAGAATGGAGCTCGACCTGTGGCCAGTACAAACAGTTCTATCTATTATTACTTTTTCTTTGCTGTTTGTCCCCTCTAGGTGAACCACGCAAACCAGCATCATGACTTCCAAGGTCAGACAACACTTCTGCTTTAAATCCGGCATCCACTTCTCTGACTCTGACCTTGTGTATCTCCCTCCTGTCTTCACACCAGCATTTCTGGCTATGAATTTAGCTGTCTCAATTCCACACTATAGAATTTCCTCCCTGAATCTGTCTCTATTTGTTCACCTCTCTTGTATTTTTAATATCCTGAATGAAGTAGACTTCTATACATGTGATTTCAATTGTACTGTTTTCGTACATTGTCCTTATTGATTCAGCATCCATATTTCCTTATGCTTCTGTAAAACTTTTTGAAAGGTCTCTCAAGCAACCTGCCTGATTGGCACCACACCCAAAAACTTCCACTCCGTCCACTTCCGATGCTCACCAGAAGCAGTGTGTACCAGCCGCAAGATGCACTGCAGAAATTCACCCAGGCTCCTAAGACAGCACCTTCCAAACCCAAGAAGGACAAGGGCGGCAGACATATGGGAATGCCACCACCTGCAAGTTCCCCTCTAAGCCACTTGTTTCTGGGTCAAAATCTTGGAACTCTCTCTCTAATGGCATGATGGATCCATCCACAGCACATGGACTGCTGTGGTTCAAGGAGGGAACTCACCACCACCTTCTCAAGGGCACTAAAGATGGTAATAAATACTGGCCCAAACAGTGATGCACACATCCTATGAATGAATAAAAATAAATGTTTTTCAACATTTAAAAGGTACCACCCAAACACAATCTGTTGTGGCATCAGGTCGTTGACTCCTTCCGAATCCTAGGCTTACTTCCTGTCCAGATTGACAGATTTAAAAGATATTCTCTCTACTATCTTTGATATGAAATGAATCAAAAGTTATTTTATTTCTGGATGTGCATAAACACCTCAAATTGACCAGATTTCATCACTGACACTTAATTTTATCATTTAGATAACCCATTAGCTCTTCAAAACGGAACAACAAGAAAGGAACATTTTACGTACCAAAGCAAACAATTCCAGGATCTTAAGAACTTTTTGTTTGAATGCTCATGTTAAACAGTTACAGTTTATAAGTGTTTCATACAAAGATGTATATGAACTGCAAAGAAATGGCCTGAAAGAAAAGGCCTGGCTTGAGAATGTTTGGAATGTCATAGCTGTTTCAGAGCTTTGTTTATTCACACCTGTGTGTCAAAATGCTGTCATCTCAGGAGTGGCCCCTATTACAAGAGGGTCAAGCACCAAGCAGACCTAATTAAAAGCTCATTACATGAGACAATTTCCATTAGCATGCCAAACTCCATGTTAATCCATTAGCACCGTGACTCTCTTCCGAAGCTTTAAATTCCAGCTCCTCTCCCAAGGGACAGCAAACCAGGGAAAGCCAGAAATTGCTGTTTTCATTCAGTGAATGTCAGTTATTCAAATCTTAATACACAGTTTCTGGATTACTTTACATTTAGGATCATTTACTCTACCTTTTTCAGAACTAATTAAGAAAAAGACCGACATGTTAGAGTTCAAGGTATTCACACAGCACCTGCTCCGAATGAACAGGACAAATAAAAGCAGAGATGGACTTGCTGAGTGTTGATTACATACTCCAGTCTGCGCTCTTAAAATAGGCAACTTGTATTCTAATATACACATCTTGACTTTTTTGATATATCTCGTTTACAGTTGTTTTCGTTCATCCTGTATTGCATTCTTGTGTGTGTGTGTGTGTGTGTGTGTGTGTGCGTGTGCGTGTGTGTGTGTGTTATTTAATCACTGCTTAAGCCTTTAATAATGGCATTGATATCTAGGAGATTGTAGTGTAAACTTCTGAGATTAAAAAATGTACATACTTACCTCAGGATGAATTCTGTAAATCTGTAAGTATCTCCCTGCTGATAAAAGTGAAAAACAGTTAAGTGTCATGAATTATTTTTAAAATATTTGTTCACGGGATTTGGGTGTTGCTGGTTAGAGCAATATTTATTGTCCATCTCTAAATGCCCAGGAACTGAGAGTCTTGCAATGCCATTTCAGAGGGCAATTAAGAGTCAACCACATTGATGTTGGTCAAGAGTCACATGTAGGCCAGGCCAGGTAAGGATGGCAAATTGTCTTCCTGAGAGGACATTAGTGAAACAAGTGGGTTTTTATGACAATCAACAATGGTTACACGGTCCCCACTGGGCTAGCTTTAAATTCCAGATTTTTAGTGAATACAGATTTTATTATCTACCATGGTGAGATTCAAACCCATATGCCGAGAACATTAGTGCCAATGATTCGGGATTACTAGAACTAGTAATTACACCTCACCATTTCCACCTTTAAAATGTCAATATCCCAAATCTTCCAAAATTAATTTAGTGAAACTCCAGCATTAAAAATTTGCTTAGGTTAGTTTTCGGGTACAGAATGATCCAGTTTGTTAATTCCAAATGTTTGGGAAATGCTGATTCAATCCTGCCGCAGCTTCGAGTAGAATTTAAATTCAATTCATAAACCTAGAATAGAAATCTAATTTCAGTAATGGTACCATGAAACCATTTTTGGTTGTTGTAAAAACCCATCTGGTTCACTAATGTCCTTTAGGGAAGGGAATCTGTCATTCTTACGTGGTCTGGCCTACATGTGACTCCAGACCCACAGCAATGTGGTTGAGTTTTCACTACCCTCTGAAATGGCCCAACAAGCCACTTCATCCAAGGGAAATTCTGGCAGCACCAGGGACACTCACATTGCAATGAAACATATAAAAGTCACTTACTACCTAGCATATGCAAGGAGACAAATACTCATTTAGGAAACTCCCTGAGACATACAAATTGAAGGCTGGTATTGCCCTGGACATATTTAAGGGGTGCTTCAGTCTCAGGACACAGATTCATGCAATTGGTCCTTTTTGACTCCATGTTTGGCCATGAAAAAACAGGCAAAACTAAGTCCAGTTTCTAGGCCCATAAACATTCTTGTTGTCATTGGTCTTCTGTACTTACAGGTGCCTGCGTAAACCCTATCTTGCACTATCTTAGGATTTACCAAGTTTCAAGGCTGCCAGATATGATGGAACATTTTCTTCTTAATATGACAGGATCAAATGAAAGACCTTGAACCATGTTAAGTTTCATGTCATTAAATTATACCACGGGCTAAGCAAAATAGGCAGTTTATTATCTGAAAAAGGAAAACAAAAAAGCATACTGTCAGAACTCAAGCAAACTGAAATGGAGCAAAGTAAACAGAGACATCTATAAGCTTTTGTAAGTTATAAGTGGCTCTCTGTGGCCTGTCTTGCCTCATTAACTGCTGAAAAAAGTACCAACTTAGCCTTCTGGGATACCTAACACCCAAAGTCTGTTACATGATGAACTCTGGGTTATTTCAACTTGCAGGTCCACAGTCAAACTTAGCTTTAAACACCTTCTTGACCTCAACCTTTTTACATATTATCTGCACTATTAACCAGCTGAAGGAATGATAGATGTGCGTCTCAGAAGACCTGCCAAAAGCTGGTCATCATCAGACTGTAGGAGATCAATAAAAGCTTTGCAGAAAAAAATGTTAAGCTATCAATTGCAGGCACCATCCCCTGGGTTTTCCTTTCCCTTCCTTCTTTCTTTAGTGAAGTGAAAAGAATGAGATGGAGATCTCCCTCCTGTCCAAGGAAACAGTATCATTATCCCAGTGTGATAGAGCCATTCAGTAGGGAAAGCAGTCTGAAACTGAGAGGCCTGTATACCAGAACTGCAGATTGGGCTGTTCCTTTGACTAGGACCAGAAGGATCTCAGTATAGTGTAATATTACAGCTTTCAGACAGGCTGCAAGGCCTGCTCCTAAAGAGCCCATCTGGCACAGGCAAAGAATAGCAATAATTACAAGCTGATGATAGACATGGAAAAAAAAACCCACTGAGCTAGCTTTTAAGAACGATAGGCCAGGACTGTTGAGAAATTATATACTGAAGCCCTTTTTAGTTTAGTCCTTTTGGTGTACTTATACATCGATTCTAAACATTTTAAATATAGCAATAAACATTCTTAGAACTAGTTTTATTTATTGCTATCTTAGGTGACCATTTTTTTATTAAGTACGATAGGATATGTTTATATTTTTATTAATAATGATGGAAATGCAAACAAGTTGCTTTAATGAAGAATGTAGGAATACTAAACCATACTTTACTATAGTTGCATGCAGAACAGTTCAAAAGAGTCTATAAATCCTTCCACAGGCCATTCAAAAATTTATTTGTCTAAATGTTGCAGCTTAACCATCAAATGCAGATGCCCATAATTAAAGTAGTGTTTTACTGCAGAGAATACCTTTTCAATTTAGTTGAAAATATATGGAATTTTATGTGAAAGAAATGCATGTGAGCAAAGATGTCATGCCGATTTTGTTTTTATAGATGGATCGCAGATAGGTTAGAAGAAATAAGTACTGTCCTTTTAACTTTACAGTCAATAAAACTTATGTCTGTCTGGAATACTGTGATTTCCTGTAATTAATTTTATATTGTCCATCTCCATGGTGCATATACAACAATTTAGGGCTTTTTAAAAGACAAATACAAAGCTGCCTTGCATTAATTGTTTAACTCATGGGTTGGGTCAACTTTGAGCAAGTTCTACCTAAAAAGAATCCACACATTGTTAAAACAAATATTGGACTTGTTTTGAATGTGCAATATACCCGAGACTGAATTATATCCTAATTCAACAATAATTGCGCATTCATGGACTCTCAATCCCTTCAACAAAAGGAAGAATACACCTGCTGTGCTGTTACTTTGAAAGTAAAAATATTGCAAAAAAGAAAAGAGCTACATTCAGGAGACCATTAGAATTTAACTAATAACAATTGGCTCTGTATGTTGATCTATGGACAGGGAAAAACCTAAATGCCCCTTGTTTCTCACAGTACTCAGATATCCATATCCATTTTGTGAGTAGGTTTGCAATGGTTATCCAAAATGCCCTATTTATATTACAATTGTTCTATGATGAATCCGATTGAAATCTGTCAATTTACTTGAACTTTTGTTAATTACTCTCTGCTTCTGTCCAGAAATGATTTTGGCTTCTGTTAAAATGTGGTCCCTCAGTAAGGAGAAACTTTTGTTCAACTCAACCAATTTTCATGTGAGCAATGGCAACAAGAGCTGACAGGCTACTTCTCCATCCTGGCACTACACACAATTTTGCCTTCGTCTCATACTCTGCCTTAATCGATTGGCAAATTATGCGCAGAGGTCAATGCAACCAATTCTGATCTGCCAGTTCTAATTTTCTGATAACCTAAATTTGTCACCACTATAAACTAGGAGCTCTGTGCTCTCTGGATCCTTACTGCCATTAAGTGAAAGTCTGAGCTGGGTGTAGAACTTGACAAAACTGACGCGTGAAATCTGTCTGCCTGCTCAGCATCATGCAAGATGACCCAGTAACCCACTGAGACATTTGAGGTGTGCATATGAAAGCTTATTTTATTTACCGCAGTCATAGAATTGCAGTTTCCCTCCTGTATAATGGATTATTTCATACTGGTGCGAGTCCAGCACGGTTGCAGTGTGAATGTTATCCTGAAATGGCACTATTGTGGGCTTCCCTTTTGTCTGCTTACTTATCTGTAACACTAAATAGCATCCACCATGGGAAACCCAAGCAAAAGCTGGATGTTGCCTACGTACCATTTTGTGCATAAACACACACATGAGCCTGCTACATAAATGTTAGATACAAGTAAAGCATCTTTAATTACTTGTTAGCTTCTATTGGCTATGTTAACCTTTGTAAGTTGCATATATTGTAATTGACCTTGAAAGTCACAAACCAGAAAATGTCCAAGGTCTTATCAAAATACAAACAAACCAGTAAAGCAGCTGTAATGCAATGAGTGGTGAACTTTTTGAAACGGAAGATTTTGAGGGTAGATGCTGAGAGGATGTTTCCCCTCATGGGGGAATCTAGAGCTAGTGGCAGAGTTTAAAGATAAGGGGTTTCCCATTTAAAACAGAGGTGAAGAGGAATTTCTACCACTGAAATTCCTCTTTATTGGAATTCTGTTCCACAAAGAGCAGTGCAGACTGAGTCATTGAATATATTCAAGGCCAAATTAGACAAGACTTTTAACCACAAAGGAATCAAGTCATGGGGTACAGCCAAGAAAGTTCTGTTAAGGCAGTTAAGGCCACAATTAGACATACTCCCACTCCTATTTCTTATGATCTTATGATTAGCACTATTCTATAAATAACGAAATAGCCCAAACAGGTAACTGCATTTAGTTAATTATTTCTGCATTACACTTTTGAGTATAAATGTAATTACTTACCTATTTAGTCATTGTAAAGATATCAGAATTCAATTAGAATATGGTCACATTCAGACATATGCAATTCTATTAGCAACTTATCTTAACTTCTCAGTGTATTGTACATAAACCACTTTATTCGACTTATATTGTTCTATTTTGTTTATTTCCCAATTGAGATAATCTAGAAAAAACTGGTCATTGGATTATATCTGAAAATCTAAAGAACAGGCTAATTCAAAATTAAACTGCAGTTTTTGTGATAGAACTGAAATACTTCAAAAAGTAAGAAAAATCAGATGTAAAATTTAAAAATGGTGAACCCTTACAACAGGTTGCCTGGATTACAGTCAACTATTAACTGTAAGTTATGATTTTCATACAAGAATCCAAAACTTGTAAAACATGGTTAGGTCTACTTTTCACGCCGAACTGATTCTTGTATAACCTCGCTGAGTAAATTAGTTGCCCTATTTGCCCAAATAAAATAGGAACTACTCTTCAAAACACTTACATCATGAAACTATTTGAGACATTCTAAAGATTAGAGTGATAGTTTATATACAATTTCTTCTTGAGAAGAGTGTCTTATGTTACAGTTCTGTGGATTTGATTTTATTCATCCATAGGACGTGAGTGTCACTGACAGGGTCAACATTTACTCCCATCCCAAACTGCCTTTGAGAAGCCTATGCCTACTGTAACCCTTCTTGAACCACTGCGGTCCATGTAATATGGGTGCACCCACAGTATCGTGTTTTTTAGCACCATGTTTATTGAAAGCAATTTTAAATTCAAGGTCCAAATAATTGAATAGTAATTCAATCAGCCAAAGTAAAATTTGTTCACAAGAATGTTAAACATTTACAAAAATTCCATTCTAAAACAATTACTACAGTTAGTGGTATGGATACACTAACTAAACAACTGCTTATGACTCAGACTTATCTGTATTAACTCTGCCTATTTGTTAGCTTTCATTCCTCACGAAAGTAGTAAGCTTCTTGCTAATCCTTCAGTTAGATTGTCATAAAGATCTATTTTAATTTTCCTTCTGTCAAAACTGATGAAAATTATAACCATAAGAAGGTATTGCATTGTTACATACAGGACAATCATCTCAATCTTTGAACTGGTCACCAACCTGCGCCCAGAGCAATTTAATTGATCTTTAATACTTTGAATCTCATAATCTAAAAGTGGGCATGATTTTTCTCAGTTCTCCCCATAACATCAGAGAAACACTTCTTATTATTTCTAAAGCCTTTGCTAAAGTATGAAATAACAAGCTTTTTGAGAAACTGACCATTTGATTCACTACTGCTGAGCTTGCTTTATGACTTTCTCAGAAGGATGAAAAAAGAAAACATGACTATTTATCTCTTTCAGCGATGGATACAATCAAAGATAAGTTACCCCCGTTTTCTGATGACAACATTTTACACATTTGTAGAACATTCATCAGAAAGAAGAATGGCCTAAAAGACTGTAATGGATGACCGCAGAATAATGATGATAACTTTCAATTCAATTAGTCTTACCAATTTGAAACACCAACTTGTCTGAAAACACATTGAATAATAATACATTTAATTGAATTGTACTGAGTAGTGTTATGTGGACAAATAGCAGCTGCTGTACCAAATCATGATTCAACTAATTTATTTTGAATTCACAGAATTGAATTAGCAAAAATAAATAGGCATCAGATTCTTAACGTATATTAATGAGGGCCCAAATGTCTGCTTTAGGATTCCTGGGCCAAGTCCTAACTGTGCAGTAGATCAGACAGCTTTGGCCACAGCCAACAGCTCCATTTTAAATGAATATCCATGAAGCCATTGTTATTAGGAGCGTTCCTGCAACTATACAGCATCCTGAATGCCGCAAGCACACTCCACTAGCCACATTGCTGTCTCCACTCCAATTCTAGTGATATACCTTTGTGCCACTGTCAGCAGGGTTTAGAAATTTATCTCTGTTAAGCAGTTGAATTGTCTGTAGCTGCATGACAGTTACCAACAACTCAGTGAAATAAGGCCTTAGAATTTCAGGTTGGAGTCTGCACTTTCCGAACCTAAAATCAGGTCAGAAGCAAATTTATGTCCCAGGGATATTAGGGCATTGTGAGGAAAATTGGAGTATGTGTGAAAGACCTAATGGACAGTTCAGGTTATAGATGTGTTGGGGGTGGGGAATGGTTATATTACCAAACCTCTGAGTTATACTACCCTACAGTTAAAAATTGGACACAGTCCTAGATGTTAGACAATTAAATCAAGGAGAAACACTGTGCCAAAATATGTCTTAATTTTTTCACACAGCTCAACTATCAAGCGTAGGACATTTTCATTTGTACGATGTAACCATTCTATAGTTAAACTCAGAATAGCCTTGCGAAATAAATTTGGTAACATTACCTGCTTACATCATGCTACATTAAAGAGATTTTGCCAAGCTATATTCCTTAAAACAATTTTGACAGAACTATCGTAACAAATAATGTTAGCATTTAAGTCTAAACCTTGTATTTATGACCAAAACGTAGGAACTGCCTAAGCTCATCGGCATGTGTATGAACTTAAAAAGGTTATATAAACTGCCAGGATGGATCATGTGAGCCTTGAAACCATAAAACCAAAGAACTTTACAGAACAAAAGGAGGCTAATTGGTCCATTTAAAATGGAGCCAGGTCTTCAGAAGAATGTCCAAAATAAACCTTCCTCCTCCCCATGTACTGGTATCTTCCTCTGCTTGAAACATTCATCTAATTTTCCTACTAAAGATGAAGATTGGAGATTTCTGTAATTGCTGTATTCCATTCTCCAACAATTCTTCAGCATCACTGGCAAGGCCAATATATGTTACTCATTCCTAATGTGCTTGAGAAGGTGTTGTTGTGCTGTTTCTTGATGCAGGGCAGCTCATGCGCAGATACACCCCCAGTACTGTTAGGGAAGGTATTCTAGATTTTTGATACCGTGTCAGTGAAAGAACAGCAACATGTCTCCAAATCAGCATAGTGTACAACCTGGAGGGGAACATGTAGATGATGGTGTTCCCTGATACCCCTGGTAAGCATTATGGATTTTGAAGGTGCTGTTGCAAGAGACATTGTGCTAAGATTTCACTGTCCCAGTGAAAATATTTAGTGTGCCCAGAAATTTATAAGCTGAGATAACCATGATTTGCTAAATCAAAATCTTCTGAGAATGAATGAAACTTGTGGTTAGCACTGCTGCCATACAGCATCAGGGACCCACGTTCGATTCCAACCTTGGGCCACTGTCTGTGTGGAGTTTGCACATTCTCCCTGTTTCCGCGTGGGTTTCCTCCGGGTGCTCCAGTTTCCTCCCACAGTCCAAAGATGTGAGGGTTAGGTGGATTAGCCATGGTAAATTACCCATAGTGTCTAGGGTGTGTAAGTTAGGTGAACTAGCCATGGGAAATGTAGGGTTACAGGGAAAGGGTAGGGGGATGGGACTGGGTCGGATGCTCTTCAGAGGGGCGGTGTGGACCTTTTGGGCTGAATGGCCTGTTTTCGCACTGTAGGGATTCTATGATTCACCCCTTGTCCTCGCACCACCTTTAAAAGCCCATTGTGCATGCAGACAAACACTAGCAGTCCAGAGTTGCCCTTCACAGTCTCTCACATTTGCCCAGACAAAGGGATATCAGTGCCCAACTTTACAGGCAGGGTCCCAGAAGTCCTGCTGTTTGAAGGAGTGCTATCACAGGTCTCCCTCCTGACCCAGGATCAGCAATGGAGGCTACGACACCAGACCATTGCCAGGCTGGTCCAACCTTTCTGCTCATATCCAAGCACAGTACTGTGGTCAATATCCTTCTCCACCTCACCAGGGTAAGTGCCACTATCTTCTCTCTGCTACCTCAAAATCACTCTGTCTCTGCCACTGCACCCACCTCCCACCAAGGCTTATGCTCCACCACTCAGTGAGGGTGCCTGCAACAGCTTCTGGACTTGCTACCACCCATTCCACCACTAATCCTGCATACCCCTGCGATGTCTACTCACTTGGTTGGGACAGCTGCCCACCCAAACAAGCAGTAACAGACATGCTGCCCATGTTCATCAACCAGAATACCCGTCTCTCTCATTTCAGGAGGAAAACAGCCCATAAAAGGGAAAACAGAATCATGGGTGGTGCATTGTCCATTATTTTCTTTTCTCATCCTTTACGAAGAGAGGATTCTGACTCTGACTGCCTCGGGCAGGGCCCTAGACTGGTATCAGAGGCGGCCCTTAATTTACTCTTCCAGAACCCCTGAAAGAAAGCTATCCGTCTTGATTTAACTGAGGTCTGCTGCCAACCCATGACAAGCTTCCTGTCTTTGTGTCTGTGCTACAAGGCAAGACATGACTGAAGTAATATGTCCCTAATACTTCTGACTGACAGGGTAAAATGCAAAACAACAAGGGAAAGCATGGGTGTTGTGAGCATCCAGGTGAGCACTATGATCAGCAAATGAACAGGCCGAAAGTTCAGCCCTGGTCGAGTCCATGAGCTAGGTTCATGTGCCTGAGCACACAGCACCCTTGCTCCAGCAGTGAGGTCCACAATTCAGCATTAAAGTGCTAAAGAGCCTTCCAAGTGGAACAGAGATGTACCATGAGAATTCTTGGAGGCTTGAAAATGTTGAATGCCAATGTCACGGATGAGAGGTGCGCGTGGTCTGTGCCCATAGAGTGTGCCCTGAGATGCTGATGAACATGCCAGGTACCTGCTCTGGTTTTCTTTGAGTTTTCACAATGTCTTGGATAAAAGATCTAAAGTTAAGTCATTGCAGGGAATTTCAATCAAGTGGAGGACATGTCTTGTAATATATGAGAGTTTGTGTACACTACTGATGACACAAACAATCTATGTGTAGGAATGTCACCAGCTGCAGAAACTTTGAACCTCAGGTTGTGAATTGTGGGCAGCGACTGTGGTTCATCTGTGGGGCTGAGAGCTACAAGGATAACATACTGAGAGAAGTGGCCACCCTGATAACAACACAGTCCAAAAGGTCCACGCAGGTAGTGCAGGTGTTCCTAATCAATTTTCTATCTTAAATTTTTTAAAAATTTATTCATGGGATGTGGGCATCACTGACTGGACCAGCATTTGTAGTCCATCTCTAATCACACTTTGATTTGAGTGGCATGGGCCATTTCAGAGGGCAGTTAAGAGTCAAAAATGTTGCTGTGGATCTGGAATCACATGTAGGCCAGACTGGGTAAGGATGATGGATTCCCTCCTCTAAAGGACAGTAGTGAACCAGATGGGTCTTACCTACAACAAATCATAGTTTCAAGGCACCTGTAATGAAATTAGTTTGTGCCTTATGCCCCAAATAGTGGTCGGGAGATCGAAGAACAAACGAGAGCCGGTGGGATTTGAACCAGGCCTTCTAGCCAGAGGTATGGATAGCACAACTGCTATCCACATACCCTTTGGAAGAGCAAAATATGTAGACAAATTTCTCACTGCAAAAACAATATGGCAATAATAACCGGGACTTCAACTACCCTAACATGAACTGGGATACAAATAATACGGAAGAGGCAATAGAGGGGAAAAATTGTTGTTCTGCATTCAAGAGAACATTTTCAGGCAGCACATAAGAAGCCCATTGAAAGGGGGTTTAATTCCACGTTTAGACTTAGGAAATGAAAGTGGCCAAGTGGATGTATTACAGTGGGTGACCATTTTGGAACTAGTGACCTTAATGCGGTTAGATTTAATATCATTGTGGAAGAATGCAGTTAAAGAACAGGAGGGAAGATGAATTTTACAAAGTTGAAATGTGATCTGAAGAAGGAGGGCTGGATGCAGATGGAAAATCATTGACAAATCTAGGGGAGACATTCAAAAGCAAGCTTCTATATGCAGGTGTCCCCAAAAAGAAAAAGGATGATATTGCCAAATCCCGAGCCTGTTAGTTATCCAAAAGCATACAGAATAATATAAAGCAGAAAAAGAAAGCACCAATGACAGTCACAAAAACCCCGAGCAGAGTATAGCGAGTACAGTGGTGAAGTAAAAAAGGAAATTAGGAAATATTGGCTGGTAAGATCATGGAAGACTCAAAGGGCAGTGCAGCAAGAACAAGAGAATGATGAAGGAAAAGGTTGGGCCTATCAGAGATATACAAAGTAACTTATAAGTGAATGCAAAAAATGTGTGCACAGTTCTTAATAAGTTCTTTGTCTTCACAAAGAAGAGGGATCATTCAGACAGTCCAGTTAAAGACGAGTGTGAAATATTAGGTAAAATAAGCATAATGCAAGCAGAACAGGGGGAACTGATCTCCTTGATAAGCTACGAGGCCCAGACGGATTGTACCCCTGGCTGTTAAGAGAAAACAGGGTGAAAGTAACAGATTTCCAATTCTCACTAGATACTGGTGAGGTACCAAAGGACTGGAGATCTGAGAACATTGTACCATTGTTTGAAAATGGTGCAAGTAATGTGCCAAATAATTATAGGTCTGTCAGTTTGTCTTTAGTGGTGGAACAATTATTAAAATTAAGTTTAAGACATAGGGTAAACTGTCACTTAAAAGGTATATATTAAGTAAGGAATAGTCAGCATGGTTTTGTTGAGGGAAGATCTTGACTTACTAAATTGAATGTTTTGAGGAAGTAACAAGAAGGATTGTATGAGGGTAATGAAGTCAATGTTGTCTACATGGATTTTTGCAAGGTATTTTACAATGTCCAATTTAGAAGACTGGTCAGAAACATAAAAGCCCATGGAATACATGGGTATGGCTAAGTTGAATTCAAAATTGTCTCATTGACAGAAAACAAAGAGCAATATGTGATGGATGTTTTTGTGAATGGAAAGTGGTTTTTAGTGGTTTCACAAGCCTGTGTTGGGTCCTTTGCTGTTTGTGGCATATATTAAAGATTTGGACTTAAATGTGGGTATGATTGGGAAATTTGAAAAAGGCACAAAAATTGATTAGGTAGTGAATCATGAAAAGGATTGCTGTTGACTTCAGACTGATATTGATGGCTTGGTTGAGTGGGTCAAAAAGTGGCAAACGGAATTCAAAGCAAGGGAATACACAATGAACAGGAGGATATTTAGGGCATTAGAGAAAGTGAGAGACATTACAGTACATGACCACAGGTTCTTGTAAGTAGCAGGATAAGTATATAAGCTGTTAACAAAAACAAATTGAATGCTTACCTTTATGGGATGAGGTACATGATACAAAAGCAGGGATATAAAGCTGAAACTGTGTAAAAGACTGGTTAGGCCACAGCTGGAGTTGTGTGTCCGGTTCTGGTTATTGCATTACAGGAAGAACATAACTACTCTCCAGAGTGTACAGAGGGGATTTACAAGAATGTTGCCAGAGCTTGAAAATTGCAGCTATGGATAAAGAATATATAAATTAGGGTTGTTTTCCACTGAACAGAGGAGACTGAGGAGTGATTTAAGCAAGGTATACAAAATTATTGGGGGTTAGATAGAGTGCACAGAGAAGACCTGTTTTCCCCAACCAGAGGGTCCAATTTTAAGGTGATTCACATGATGGTCTAGATGCCTTCTGTGTCTCAACCTTTCTATGGTTTCTATGGGATAAATTATCCAGCCCTTTAAACCTGATCTGCTATTCAGTAAGATTATAACTAAGCTTCTACTTCAACTCTGTCTTCCTACCCATAATCCATAATTTACTTACTAGCCAAAAATTGATCAATCTCTGCCTTGAACGTTCCCAGTTTCTGAGCATTTGCAGCTCTCTATGATACAAAGAATTCCAAACTTTATAACCCTTTGAGTAAAGGAATTTCCTTCTGGTCTCAATCCCAAATGGTCAACACTTTTTCTGAAACTGTTGTCCCAAGTTCCAGGGAAAACATTCTCCCAACATCTACCCTGACGAGCTCCTGATGAATTATATATGTTTCATTGAGATCACAGCCTCTAAATTCCAAAACGCTGTAAGCCCAGCCTAAAATTTCCCCTCATTGTCAATCACCTCATCTTAGGAATCAGTCTAGGAGACGTATGTTTCATAATAGAGCAGGGGACAATGTACTCCATCCCGATGCAACCCTATATAACTGCAGGAACACTATTCTAACTACATACCATTTGTTTTCTTAAACTCTTGTTGCAGATGCATGTTAACATTCCTCAATTTGTATAGAAGGATATACAGGCCCTTTTGAATACCCATATCTTCCCAGTCTCATACCATTTTAAAAGATTCCTGCTTATCTACTTCTGATACAAAAATGTATACCTTCACATCTCTCCACATTATTCATCCTTTACACAATTATTTAACATAGAAACATAGAAAATAGGTGCAGGAGTAGGCCATTCGGCCCTTCGAACCTGCATCATGCTGATCATGCTATTTTAGTATCCCCCTCCCGCTTTCTCTCCATACACCTTGATCCTTTAACTGCAAGGGCCACGTCCAGCTCCCTCTTGAATATATCTAACGACTGGCCCCAACAGCTATCTGTGGTAGAGAATTCTACAGGTTCATACTTCTGATTGAAGAAATACTTCCTCATCTCAGTCCTGAATGGCTTACCCCTTATTATTAGGCTGTGACCCTTAGTTCTGGACTTACCCAACATCAGGAACATTTTTTCCACATCTAGCCTGTCCAATACCTGTAGCTAAACCCCTTTTACAGCCTCTTTGCAACCTCCTCACAACAAACTTTCCCACATGACTTTGTATTGTCAAAAAAATGTGAACATGTAACAGTCAGTCCCTTCATCAGAACCATTGATATAGTCTGTCTTTGGCTGAGACCCAAGTACTTATCCTTGTGGTACATCACTAGTTAAACTGGGAACCTGAAAAAGGCCTGTTAATTACTACATTCTGTTTTCTGTCTGTTAGTTAATCCTCAATCCAGCCTAACACTTCACACTGCAAGTCACCCCTGATAGTACAGTCACACTAATTGTATTTTTCAATTATTTGTAAGTGGAAGTTTGTTTTAAAAAGTATTTTTTTTTCTGGATAGAACAAATGGTTTTGCCAATGTAATTCTATCCTTGATATGTTATTATGCACAAAAGGTTTCCTTCTATCTATGGGTTTACATAATGTACACTTCAAGAATGGGATTCAAGATCTCAATGTAAATGAACAACATAACAAAGAGATCAGCTTCATTAACTTAGCTTTTGATACTCTCTTTGGTCTAGCTAATGCTTGTTTGCTTGTGCAGAACTGAGCAGATATATGACAAAAGGCAGAGCAAACAGCCAATTGAAATCATATGTCGCATTGAAATGAGAGGGGTTTACTTTTAACATTGAAACATTGAAATATATGGTAACATACAGTCAAGATGGTTCCCAAAGAGATACCTTTACAAAGGCTTGTAGCAGGGAGACTTGTTTAGTCTCCTAAGATATATGTCATCTTGCTGTTTGCCAATGAAACCTCTGATCTTCCCAACTATTTTAGTGTATAAACATCTTCCCTGATACCAGAGACATTTTACAACAGTCTTCTTAATTTTGAACAGTCTAAACTATGCCTAAAGGCAAGATTTCATACTAGAATACAGGTGGCTGCCCTGTATTCAGCCTTTGGAAACTAGAGGTCCAGTTAATTTTTAATTTTATATAAATATAAATTATTTTATTCATTTCTCTTCTGATGAGAGAGAATAACTTTGTAGTGACATAAAATGGGCAAGCTGAGCATCAAGTCTGAACATGGAAATGTAAGCGGCAGAAAGGCCAACAAAATATCTTTCAAGGAACCTGGTTCTAATTTGAAGTGTTCGAAGTCCAGTCAAGTTATGCATGTGTCATGGATTCTCACTGGGCTTGATCAGATAAAGTGCAATTTGTGTAAGTGTGTATTGCATACACACACTCTAGAAATCTATGCCCTTAACTACTGGCATGCAGGCCACATTTGCTGATAGCTTCTCTAACCTCTTTTGATCTTATGGCCTCTGCTCAGGAAATTGCATTCTACTTGCCAATGCTTTCAGATAAATTAAGCAGAGTGGGCACTGTGCATTGTCACCAATTTTGCTCATTTTACTTAAAATGACAAGGCATCCAACTTTCTGAACCAGACCTTATTCTGCAGGCTGTTAGCTTTTTACTTCAATAACAGAGCTCTTGAAATTCATTTTATTTGCAAGGACGTGCATTTCAAAGTTTGCGTGCCCTTTTCCTCCCCAGTGCTCCCTCTAAGCCCCCAGCTGAATTCTAGTAATAAGTGGCCATGGAACTCATTGCCCTTTATCTTGCTGGGATACGTGCACCTTTTGAACTACCATCTGCAAGTGTGCTGATGTACTAACTTGTTAACTATGCCATACTGTGAAGGAAATAGCATGATTTAGATCAAGTGTTCAGGACGGCTGTTCATAAGAAACACTTGAACCAAGCTGTTGCAGTTCAGGATGTGCCCTAGGGAGAGAGGCTTCGTTTCGGGTCACGCTCTTGTCTTGTATGAGGGCAAGCACAGAGTAAAGAAATCACAGTATTATGCCAAAGCTGTGAGAGGAAAAACATTAAGAACCCAGAGAAGTGAAGCTGCCAAATTAACTTCTCACCTTTTCAATCACACTCCAGAGGGTAGACGCCTGAAATTTATGCTTCTGAAAGAAGCTCAGTTTACATTAAGGAAGACGTTACTCCACTTTTATAGATTATAACTAGCCGTGGCTTCACTCAATCAATCGAAACTTTACAGCTCATTAATACTTACTTTGTTATCTGCATTATTTATGCAGAATAATATAATGACTTTTGTGCTTAGCTAAAGTCTGGAACCATTTTTAGGAAAACCATTAAAATTCTAAGGTTACATAAAACACAGCTAAATTAAGAGTGAGTATTGAAACTGTTCCAAGAAAATAAAGTAACTACAAGCTATCTTGGGTTAGGTCCAAAGCAAGAATTATAAACGAGTTCAAAACACAATTTGTGATATGAGCTTTGTTAAGTTCATTGAAATGAAAGGAGTTCTTGAACTTTTTAACCATTTAACTGAATTGTTAAGCTTGAACTTTCAATGTATTTCTCTACTGAGTATGTAAATGTATTATTGCAATTATTCTCTCAAACAAATTTACTTTCCCGCACACTCTAAATCTGTTTAGTCATATTTAATGGTGTCAATTATTGGAACAGGCTTAGGCTATGAATTTCTTACTAATGGCTTTAATAACATTAGTAAATGAAAAGCAGATGGCTTTAAGTTGGCTTACTTTGAAAAGACATATGAGTATTTCTGTTTTTAATTTATATACTCTTCTACATCTGGAATTCCTTATAATTAAAACTAAAAGCTCAACTACTACTTCCACCTCTCCAATGTTGAAAAGATGAATACAATAATAGGTTTCTAAACAGTTGGAGCACAGAAAGGTTCACTTTCTTTTCCTGAACAGCCAGGCAAAAGATTCATGTTAACTCTTCTCAGTGAGAGATTGCAAGCCATGTCTGCAAGTGTTTGGGAAAAAAAAGTTATATATTGCTACGTTTCAATTTTTAAAACGTATTTTTTCTCCTAACATAAAGCTGAATTCCCCTTTCTTTTGAAATTGTAATTCTAAACAAACATTTCCAATGCAGTATAAATGAGCTAGTAATATCTTTTACAGATGCAGTTCAACTGTATTTCTCCCCATCTAAGGTTTCCCATGACAGGAGCCTTGCTCTCTTAAGATGGCAGGTGGCTACCCTTTCTGACTGGATCCTCATTGATATCATTCTACACCAGTTGTTAAGTTAGATGTAGCTTTGATCATTTTCTGTTTTTTTTCCTGCTTTCTTTCAAAGAAACCATCTCACTACTGTCTCCCAGAGAGACCGGGCACATGAACCATTCAGCCACACATCCTATGGTTCCATGGGATATTGTGTAAGTGCTATTGAGGCTAAAATTAGAGTAGAGTTCCTAATCTGCTAATATCCTTTCCTTTTCAATTTTTAAAAAGTTTTCTGCCATAAAATTCCATTTTCTTAAACTGTAAATTTAATATACTGTATGATGATAGATCTGAAACCAGCAATCCAAAACGTAAATATACTTTCTTTATTCAATAGTTCCCATCATGGTCTTTGTTATAGAAAATAATTACCCCCAAACAGATGTGAAAAATATAATTGATACTGCGGTATAAAAGATATTAAGGGAATTACTATTCTATAATAGAAACCACAACGGTTGTACTTACATTATTTATGCATACTTGCTGAGAAGTGAAGTACAGAGCACAGTTTAGTATTTTGCAAACTGACTAATGATATTTTTCAGAATGATGTGTTTGTCTAATCTTCTCTGTCCTGATTGATACCTCATGTGGAGGTATCAATAAGACCAAGAAACAGCTTGTATTCCCTAATATCATTGCATTGTCTGCATTTTTACATCAGGAATAAATTAGGAGACCATCTGGCTTAGCAAAGATAAACTTTCAAGATAAAGAACCATGCATCACAATTCAATCAAAGCATCAGATAACAAATTTTTATTTTGACATAAATACTGGGGATGTTACTTACAGACTTTTTAATTCAGTAACTAAGTTTATAAACTTAGTAAGTTATGAAAAATGTGAGCACGAAGGAGCATTTCAATGCTCTTAAAGTAATCAATGCTAAAACTGAAATTTTCCACCTGCTTGTTCTTGTTATCTGGCAACAATTCAAGCTTGTCATTAGTAAATTCTAGCTGTTGAAAAAAAACCCTTACAAGGCTGGATAATCGGTGAAATAAACATCTTGTTAGAAAATTGAAATTCCATGTCTAAATATAACAGGTATCATCTTTTCAGTACCCCTCAAAGATCTTAAGAACACTTGCGATTTGAACTTATATAATGGCAGTAATAGCAGTAATGACCTGAAAAGTGTAACTTAAGTGGAAATAGCAAGATAATTCATACATTATATTCAGTATAGCTTAATTAGTAAATCCACCCTGCTGAGAATTGTTACTTGGGGCTGTTACATCAGGCAAGAACTGTAGAGGTAGCAGCTTATTTAATGTTGATATTCTTAATGATGTTCACTGTTTCGTAAAATTGCTCGGCATCTAAAAACACAGCACGGCAGTGCAAAGCTGCTGCCAAACTCTCTGTATCCAACTGAGCAACTGCCTTCAGTTCAGGCAGGATGGAAGTATTGATTTCTTTTTTATAATTCTCTTGGAAAGGCACTTTGGATGTTTTACAATGTTAAAGGGTATCACATAAATGCAAGATATCATTAAATGAATCCAAAGGATATAAAAGCTGAGGTTAATTTTTTTAATAATAGGTATGAATAAAAACTAATAATGCTACCTATGTAAAAGTGAATTTTCCCAATTTTGTGGCAAGTGATTTTTCAGTGTGATTTATGGTGTCCAGTCCACCATGGCCTGTTAACTTTTCTCATGTAACCTTCTGCTGTTCATCTCATTGATAATGCAATTGGCTTCTTCAGCAACTGTTTCATGGAATCGTGTGGCAGGAGAGCCTGAAGTGTTTGTAGACCATAAGACCATAAGACATAGGAACAGAAATTAGGCCATTCGGCCCATTGAGTCTGCTCCGCCATTCAATCATGGCTGATAAGTTCCTCAATCCCATTCTCCTGCTTTCTCCCCGTAACCCTGGATCCCCTTGATAATCAAGAACTTATCTATCTCAGTCTTAGTTGTACTCAATGACCTGGCCTCCACAGCCTTCTGTGGCAGTGAATTCCATAGATTCACCACTCTTTGGCTGAAGAAGTTTCTCCTTATCTCCATTCTAAAAGGTCTTCCCTTTACTCTAAGGCTGTGCCCTCGGGTCTTAGACTCTCCTACCAATGGAAGCATCTTCCCAACATCCATTTTGTCCAGGCCATTCAGTATTCTGCAAGTTTCAATTAGATCCCCCCTCATCCTTTTAAACTCCAATGAGTATAGTCCCAGAGTCCTCAAACGTTCCTCATATGTTAAGCTTTCCATTCCTGGGACCATTCTTGTGAACCTCCTCTGAACCCGGTCCAGGGCCAGTATATCCTTCCTGAGATATGGGGCCCAAAACTGCACATAATACTCCAAATGTGCCCTGACCAGAACCTTATAAAGCCTCAGGAGTACATCCCTGCTTTTATACTCAAGTCCTCTCAAAATAAATGCCAACATTGCATTTGCCTTCCTGACTACTGACTCAACCTGCAAGTTTACCTTGAGAGAATCCTGGACTAGAACTCCCAAGTCTCTTTGCACTTCAGACTTCTGAATTTTCTCCCCATTTAGAAAATAGTCCATGCTTTTATTCTTCTTACCAAAGTGCATGACCTCACACTTTTCCATGTTGTAATCCATCTGCCACTTCTTTGCCCACTCTCCTAACCTGTCCAAGTCCTTCTGAAGCCTCCCCACCTCCTCAATACTACCTGTCCCTCCACCTATCTTTGTATCGTCTGCAAACTTAGCCAGAATGCCCACAGTTCCGTCATTGAGATCATTAATGTACAAAGTGAAAAGTTATGGTCTCAGCACTGACCCTTGCGGAACACCATTTGTCACCGGTTGTCATCCTGAGAAAGACCCTTTTATCCCCACTGTCTGCTTTCTGCCAGACAGCCAATCTTCTATCCATGTGGCACCTTGCCTCTAACACTGTGGGCCCACGATAGCTGCTAGGAGTTTGACATTCTTGCCAATGGTATCATATTGGTGCCACAGCATTTCCCATGATGCAAACCAGGAACTAGCCTTCACCCTCCACTGTTTGTCAAGAACTCTGAAGTACTCACGGACATATTAAACTTTTATTTTCATGATTTTTTTTAAAGAAGGACTGCTATAGTCAAAGATGACTGTGGATGTAAATTCAGTGACTGCCTGGCAGAGTCCTTGAAATGGCACACCTGTAGACTGGAAAGGAAACTTCAATGCTTCCCCAGCAGGAAACTATTTCCTGCAGGCATGGTTGTGGTTTACCATGGTGAACACCCACCAAGAACAGGCCAACTCCAGAGACTCTCAGCTTCACACCCACCTCTAAGGAGGAAGGCACTCAGTCCTCAGAGGATACACTCGCAAAGCTATTAGCTGCACCATCTGCCAGCTCAGAGACTTTCACCTCAGTGGGTTCCCCTTATAGATTAGATCAGGAGTACATCAGTGACTTGTCACCATATCTGGTCAAGGAAGAAATGCCTGAACTCACTGACACAAAGCAACAAAAAAAATCAGTGGTAACCTGGGAAGATGTTCTGCTGTTTTAGTACTATAAGAATATCAGTGCTAATAAATTTAAAAGTATTATTCCGTTTGCAACACTCTCTTTTTTGGGCTGTTAAGTAATATTGTGACTGCAAGTGCATCTCAGATGCTGAAAACTCTGGGTTAGGTGACTCACCTCCTGAGTCCCGAAAGCCTGTGCACCATCTAGAAAGCACTGATGTGCAATTGGCAGCATTGTGTCTCATGAACTTGACTGAGTTTTTGAAGAGGTGACCAAGAAGGTAGCTGAAGGCATCACGATAGACATTGTCTACGTGGATTTTAACAAGGCCTTCAAAAACGCTCTGCGTGTTAGACTGGCTAGTAAGGTTAATCACATGGGATCCAGGGAGAGCTACACAATTGGTTACAAAATTAGCTTGACAGTTAGAGACAGAGTGTGGTAGTAGAAGGTTGGTGTTCAGAATGGAGGCCTTTGAGCAACTGTGTGCTGCAAGGATCAGTGCTGGGTCCACTGATGTTCACCATTTATATAAACAATTTGGATGAGAATACATGAGGCATGGTTAGTGAGTTTGTGGATGACACCAAAATTGGTGTTGTAGTAGACAGTGAAGAAGGTCATCTAGGAGTACAACAGGATCTTGACCTACTGAGCCAATGAGCTGAGGAATGGTAATTGGAGTTTAATTTGGATAAATGCGAGGCATTGCACTTTGGTAAGACAAACCAGGGCAGGACTTGCACAGTTAATGGGAGGGCCCTGGGGAGTGTTGTCGAATAGAGAGACCTAGGGGTGCCAGTATATAGTTCCTTGAATGTGGTGTCACAGGTAGACAGAGTGATGAAGAAGACATTGGCACACTTGCCTTCGTTGGTCAGAGCCTTGAATACAGGAGTCATGTTACAGCTGTACAAGACATTGGTAAGGCCACAATTGGAGTTCTGCATACAATTCTGGTCACCCTGCTTTGGAAGGATGTGAATAACTGGAAAGGGTACAGAAAAGATTTACAAGGATGTTACTGAGACTGAAGAGTTCGAGTTATGAGGAAAGGCTGGACAGGCTGGGACTTTTTTCCCTGGAGTGTAGAGGCTGAGGGGTGACCTTATAGAGGTTTATAAAGTCATGAGGGAAACAGATAAGGTGATTAGCCAAGGTCTTTCCCCTAGGGTAGGGGAGTTCAAAACTAAAGGGTATAGGTTTAAGATGAGAGGGGAAAGATTTAAAATGGACCAGAGCGGCAACTTTTTCACACAGAGGATGAAATGTATATGGAACGAGCTACCAGAGGAAGTGGTAGAGGCGAGTATAATTACAACATTTAAAAGACATTTGGACAGGTACATGGATAGGAAATGTTTAGAGGGATATAGGCCAACTGCAGGCAAATGGGACTATTTCAGTTAAGGAAAGCTGGTCAGCAAGGAAGAGTTGGGTAGAATGGTCGTTTTCCTTTCTGTATGACTGTATGACTCTATTCTGAGGGGGCTTGACAATGTCAATGTTGAGAAGATGTTTCCACTAGTGGAGGACTCACAAACTAGTGGACACAATTACAGAATAATTAGACACATTTAAACTGAAGTGTAGGAATTTCTTTTTGCAGAGAGTAGTGAATGTCTGGAATTGTCAACCTCAGCGAGGTTTGGAGGCTCAATGACTAAAAGTATTTAAAGAGGAGGTGGAAAGATTTTTGAAATATTGTGGACTTGAAGGCTATGGTGAGCTGGCACAATAGAAGAGGTGAAGCCTGGGCCAGATCAGCAATACTTTTGTTGAATACTACAGAACAATTTCCCTCCTGCCCAACCGCAGAAGTTGGAACTGCACTTAGATACGATGGGAGTAAAAAGGAAAATATGCATACTGATGGTACATAAGTGGCATGGGTGACACATCGTTGTAAACGACCTTGGATGTTTGCAAATATCTGTTAACCTGCACTCTTAAAATGGCGCTTGCAGTGTCTTTGTGGTTGTTGGACAGTGAAGTTCCACTATGTGACAGATGAGCAGCTTCTTCAGACACGATAGAAGTTGCAATGGCCAAGCGTTGTCCATTTCTCATGAGCAACAGACTCCCTAACAGCAGATGGCATCAAACATCAGGAATCCTTGAGCCATGACATTGATGACTGCAGCCAAGGCATTGCTATCTAATGTGGGCAACACTGAGGCTACAAGCAATGGACGGGCATTATGCTAGAGTCTGATCTGGAAAAGTCATTCACGCATGCAGCCACCTTGTGAGTGAGAGTACAAATTCCACACATCTCTGTAGAGAAAGCTTCATTCTATTCAATCACCTCTTCCTGGGAGCACACTGCCATTTGAGGCTGGGAGGTGAACAATGAGCAGTTCACATGTCCACTGTCCTACACAGTGCATTGGCCTGCCTGGGGAATGCTCACTAAACTCTGCCTCTGTGAGGTTAAACATGAAGCTACACGATGCTCAAGTATTTCAGGACAACTTAGCAGTCTACACACATGATGAAATGTAGAAGGCTAACCAATGACAGAAGAGTAAAAAGGGTGTACCTCAGGATTGCTCCATACCTGCTGTTATCATAAGAAACTTCACTGCATGACACTCAGATATTATATGCAGAATGAAGCCTTCAAGCCACCTAACATTGGTGATAAGAAAGAGGCACCTTGTATATCACAGACCATGTACTGACATTCTTACAGTCCAGCGTGTGAATGTGGCAGCTCCCAGTCATTGCCTGCCACTGATAGCTATGGAATGTGTTTCAGAAATGCAAACTCCAGGTGATGATTTTAAGTAAATGTCTGATAACATTTATTCAGCTGATACGACAAGAAGTTCAACTGTAACCGGTCTGGTTATTATAGATATGTCAACTGGGATTCTGTGGGGACATCAGTTCAGGGGCTCCTGCCAAGTCAGTCCTGGGGATTTGGTCAATACCGGTCAGGGGGCTTATCAGGAGGAAGTCCATGGAGTTCTGGGAAAATCAGGCTATCAAAGTCTTGGAGTGGATTTCATTGGACTAGGTCACTGAGTTAACAATTACAGTGATTGGGAACAGTTTGAGATAAAGGGTTAGATGTCTAGGAGCATAGGACAGAGATGAGGAGCTATGGAAGGGTGAATATTTACAGTTTACTATAATTCAATAACATGAGGAGAATGTATAGGGACAAGAGCATGGCAATTCACAAAGCCATGGGCTCTTCATATAAATTGAGGACATTAATATTTGTACAATGTGTCTGAATGAGAAAAAAGAGGATGTTGAAAGGTCACTGGAGACACAGGAACAGCAACACAAAAGGGCAAGTAAAGAATGGGAAGATCACCCTGTATCTCAGGCGGAGACTACATGTCACTCACAAAGGCATGACTTTAACACCTTGCCATCTTCAATCCAAAGTCAATTTTACTATAGCCAGACTGAACTGCTGCCACTGCCTGATGAGTAAATGGAGTAAGTTACTGTTTTATTTGCAGGGACAGAGTAATATTATTTGATTGTGAGGCCTCAGTAAGACAAATGATGCCTGTACTGTTCAAGTAATGCCTCCCAGCTTCCATCAAATTGCACTTCATTGGCAGCAGATTCATTGTCCAAGAATGCAAATTATAAATGATGGCCTTAAGCAATCATGACCATTAAAGTGATTGCACTAATTACCTTCTTGTCATATCAGCTGAATAAATGTTATTAGACACTTACTTAAAAGCATCACCTGGACTTTGAAACACATTCCATAGCTATCAGTGGCAGGCAATGACTAGGAGCTGCCACATTCACACACTGGACTGTAAGAATGTCAATACATGGTCTGTGATGTACAAAGATGCCTCTTTCTTGTCACCAATGTTAGGTGGCTTTAAGGCTTCATTCTGCACTTAATATCTGAGTGTCATGCAGTGAAGTTTCTTATGATAGCAACAGGAATGGAGCAATCCTGAGGTTCATCCTTTTTACTCTTCTGTCATTGGTTAGCTTTCTACTTGTCAGCATGTGTGTACACTGCTAAGTTGCCCTGAAATACTTGAGCATCCTGTAGCTTCACGTTTAACCTCACAGAGGCAGAGTTTCGTGAGCATTCCCCAGGCAGGCCGTGGTATAATTCCAGGACAGCAAGAACACAGATCTCTGAACTCTGGAAGTATTCTTCAACTTTCACCACACTGCCCACATCGCTACAGGGAATAGGAAATTCCACCCATAGTACCTTGTTACATAAGCAAAACATTTATGTCAGGCATTAATGGTTCACTTGGTGTCTGGTCATGCCAGTTTCTTATATGTACTACATATAAACTGTGTACGTATAGAATCGTACAGAACAAAAGATGTCATTCGGCAAAACTGCACTAAAGCTACATTCGTCCCACCTTCCAGCACTAGGCCCATAACCTTCAATATTATGACACTTCAAATGCTCATCCAAGTACTTTTTAAAAGTTGTGAGGTTTCCACCTCAACTACACTCCCATTATCCTACATTCCATTATCATGTACATTTTGAATTTCCCAAATTCCCAAATATGCACATGGCTCTTCTCATGAATTAACACTTAGCTATTCCTGTCAATTTTTGTGTATGCTGTCCCTCTGAATGATGCTGTTTCCCTCAGAAGTGTTGTTCTTGTGCCATTTTTGTTGCCGAGATGCTGGGTGTTCTTCCATTTTCTCTTGTTGGCGATGTTGTGGGCTTCTTGATCATTACATGCAGGTGATGAATTCACCTCTTCCTGTTCAGCCGCCTTCAGCTGAGGAACAGCTTTTCCAGTTGGGTGTTTATGCCTGCAATTTTGACAGTATTTCTAGTTGTTCACTTCCACTGTGCATGATTGTATGCAGGTCCCAGCTTACTACTTGGGCTGGCCTTGTTGAAAGGGGAGATGATGGCCTAGTGGTATTATCACTGGACTGTTAATCCAGAGACCCAGATAATGTTCCATGTTCGAATCGCACCACAACGGATGGTAGAATTTGAATTCAATAAAAATATCTGGAATTAAGAATCCAATGATGGCCATGAATCCATTGCCGATTGTCGGAAAACCCATCTGGTTCACTAATGTCCTTTAGAGCAGGAAACTGCCATCCTTACCTGGTCTGGCCTACATGTGACTCCAGGCCCACAGCTCTCTGGGCAATTAGGGATGGGTAATAAATGCTGCCTAGCCAGCGACACCCTCATCCCGTGAATGAATAAAGGAAAAAAAATTGAATAAAAGAGAAACATCTCAGCAGCGCTGAAGTCAGGGTCCACCTGCCAGTCATCAGATTAGTAGTCTACTGTAACAAGATATTCATTTCCTGTGAGAGTTGAAGAGGTCTGCTCCCAGATTCATCCATGGTCTATCTGAGATGTCATGTCTCATCAGCATTTCTCTAGCTTGCTTAGCTTGTTACTCATTACCAGCACTGCACTGGCTGATGTGGTCCTTGATCTCATTGCTCATGTTTGACCAGGAGAACACATCTCTCAGACCTGACACAGTTCTTTGGTTGTTTACATGGATGTGCTTCAGCATCTTTCCTTTCAACTCCTTTAGGATAATGCCTATTTCCTTTGTACAATAATGCCATCTTGGACTGTTCAATCATCTCTGTATGCCTAAAATTCTCATATAACATAAGTGTCCTTGATTCTCTTGGGTCATCCTTTTATCACTACTTCTTGCAACACTTGGTGATTTGCATCTTGTTAGTAGTTTGCTTTATTCAAGCAAGGTATTTGTCTGTTATGTTCAATGCCGTGCTCTGATGTCTTCCACAGCACGAGGAGCTGCTGCTTCACATCTGTATAGAAGATTTCATACTCTATGTAATATCCTCCACTTTCTTCAGAGGGCATTCTGCTCTCAACTGTACATCTGCAATATGCATCTGCTTCCCTTGCTTGTACCTTATATCCAGATGGTATTTCTGTCACTGCAACAGCATGTTTTTCAGAATCTTTGGAGCAAATAATAGCAGCTTAAGGAAAATGTTTTTGAAGTGGCTTGCAGTCAGATTTGAATATCACATTATGTCTTCCAAGTTGGTCTTGTTGAAAAGGTTCACAGTCAAAGACAATGGCCAGACACTTTTTAGTCACCTAAGCTTAGCGTCATTATGTTTGTGTTAATGCAAATACCATCAGTTTTCTTTGCTATATTGGGTTTTCTCCAAGTCCTGTCTTGCGGGCGTCACACTGCAAGGTGACTTCTTCATTGATGTCGTGATATTTCAGCTCTGGCATTGCTATCACTAGTTGCTTCACTTTAGTAAATGTTGCTTCTTGTTCCCTGCCCCAATATCACTGTGTGTCTTTGGCTACGAGTTGGTATAAAGGTTCACATTCTGACAACAAATTGGGCAGGAATTTTGCCAAATAGTTGATGAATCCAATAAATCAATGCACTGGGTGAGCTCTGTCCAGCTGTCACCTTGGATTTTGATCATGTTCAGCAATGGTTTCCCCTATTGTGTCTCTGCATTCATCAACTACCTTGTCATCCACTATAAGCTTCATTCCAGGTAGATCACTAACTATTCAAACTTGTCTGCTTTCTTGAGCACTGGAAACGCCAAACCACATGTGAAACCGTCTGCATCACCTGAAGGATATCCAGAATGTAGGTAGAAACGTGCTTCGCTCATCCAGCTTCACTCCTCATCTAGGGAGGTGAAGATTTTTGTATTTAGTAATTGTGGCAAAATTCCTAGCATGGGGTGGCAAGATATTTTCAGGATTTTATTTAGATCTTTGGCTTGATGCATATTCTTAAGCTTTATTTAGAACCTATTGAAAATACACAGGTAAAATGGAAGACATTTTCTAGAGATTGTATAATCCCACTTCTTACAGTCCCTAGGCACCAGAAAGATGTAACTGTAGAAATCTCTAAGATGCAGAATAATCCTCCAGCCCATGTGATACACATACATTTTACTGGACAAATCAGAGGGTAAACATCTGTATTTTGAAATATGTTTGACTTATTGAAGCACTTTTTAAAACAATTATTTCCCATCTACAGCAAACCAGTCCACTTACTTGATCAATGCAGTGCACCCCAGTGATCTAAAGTGATCAATTCTTTTGCCTGCACAATAGATCACCGATAATGATTTGAATTCCATATGACAAAAGACTCAAAACGATTTCATAACCTGCTTTTAAATTGTCAGAGCTATCACCTCTCTAGTAATAGAGAATCATACCAATGAAATCTTTTAATTGTCCAATTAAATTCAATAAACCTTGCTTTGACATTGAACACACACACACACATATATACACAAAGGTATATGTAGCATTGCATTCTATGTCATTGCTTATGGGTTTTCCATTATCTACATTACAGCTTCTGATGCTTATCATGACTCAACAGCAGCTTTAAGTATGACAGCAGATGAATCACTGCTGTAATAAATTTCCTGAAACAATATATTTGACGTGAATGTAAAAAATTATTCTTTACTGACAAAGGTACAGGTCTCACAGATATGTATAAAGATTTGCAGTTATTAACAGGTATTGTCACATTTCTTGGCAAAGTCTCAAATGTTCAAGTGATCGATGAATTAAGTGCTAGAATTTTAATGTTCAGCAGGGCTGCAGCTTCTTTGTACACACCAAAATCCACAAATTACAATAAAATAGCAACTCATCTGCTTTGTAGACAGTGGTTGGGGAAAAATGATTGGCCATGAGGAGAACTCTGCTCTTCAATGTATTGTGCAACGAGATCTATTGACAAAGTCTGAATTGAATATTTCATTCAAAAAACAGGATTTTTTATAATGCAGAACTCCTCCATACTGTACTGAAATGGCAACCTAAGTGTGTGTTCTGATGAAGTCTGAAATGCAGCTTCAGTTCACACTTGCCAGACTCATATGCAGAGGTACACAAATTGAGACAAGCTGCCTATTCTATTGCTCTTCTTTCCAGCTCTCCATAAACATGAACAGAGTCTTATTTATCCTTCACTCCCATGCACAATGACTTGCATTGGCCTTGATTTGAATTTGGCATCTTTGTGTTCAAATTTCTCTATGGTTTCAACCCTGTATACCTCTATAGTCCCTCTGCAGTGCTACAACCCACCAAAACTCTATAGATCCTTACAATTCTTTTGCATCATTTTCTTAACTCCTTCATTGAAGAAGCAGCCTTTAATTGTATAAGCTCCAAACTCTAAAATTCCTTCTCTAAATCTCTTTGCTTTTTCATCCATCTCTCCTTTAAGATACTCTGTAAAGCCTACCTCTCTGACGAAGCTTTAGTCATCATCCTATTATCTCTTACTATGACTCAGATCATTTCTTTCTGATTATGATCAGTGGAGCACTTTTCGATGTTTTACCATGTTAAGGGCACAAAATGCAAATTGTTGATCAAAGGTCACTGTACTTAGCTGCCACTATGGCACTGTAAGTATTTAGGATTGCAAGCCTACAATACATATGATATTGAGATGACTTTAGGAGACACTCCTGCATTGCTAAATTATCTAAACTTGCTGAATACCAAACTGGCATTCAGAACATGCATCAAAAATTCAGCAAATTTAAAATGTCAAAGAAGAAAGGACTACAAAGCAAGCAAAACATATAATAGATAGAGATACTAAAAGATTTGTGTACTATTTGTGATCTCATTACTCCCATTTCAAAGTGGTATATTCTGTCGATTCCTACACTTATCATGATTGAGTTTTATCTTCATGTAAGAAATCACCGCGGAATTTCTTTTATTGAAGATCTTCAAGTTGCTAGGTACTTTACTTCTGCACAACTTGTTTTACTGGTATACTTCACATCAGAGAGAAGTCTACAAATTTCTGGAAGCCTAATCTCACCCCTAATTTCCTGGTCAATTTGTTAATACCTCACATCTTCGGGTGCTGATTATGTCTTTACCCTCATAGCATTTTCTTCAGGCTGTAAGCTCTATTATAGACTGGATTGGAAAGCAATGAGTGTGCTTTTACCATTGCACTTCTAAACTAATCACACATAACTCCTGTGACAAACTACAAAACAAATTTCAAATGCTTTTCAAATGTGTCATCGTAGTCTTTTGTTACCAGATGGTTAAAAAGGGGTTAAAGGCTGAAATGGTTCAGAGGAAAGAGCAGACTCTGAGTAAGGAACTGGCTTGCACTAGACAGTAATTAGTGGGAGTCTGTAATTTCTCCTGTTGAAAGCAAAATTTGAGAGGAAAATGTGAGACAGAGAAAAGAAACAGGCAGATGGGATTGAAGTCAGTTCATTCAGGACTGAAGAGTCCTTAAGAAATCTGGATTACATTTATAGCAAAGATTTACAACTGTATTCTAAAAGCTAAAGATATTCTTTGGACTTCTACTAAAGAGAAAAGAAATTTGACAGTAGAAACATGAATCTAGAAGACAAATTGGAAGGGACTACCATTTGAAGCCAGAAGTCAAACAATAATTTTCCAAAGAAGGCCTTTGTAGTTTAGCAAAAGATTATCACAAACTTTAGAATAAACTGTTCTGCTGTTTTTGCCACATTTCCTCATGTCTGCTGTCTAATTTTAAAGTTTAGTTTGGATTTTAAGGTTAAAAAAATGAAATAAACACTAAAAGCATTGCATAGGCTTTTTAAAAGTGCAAACTTGCCGAGCATCAAAACAACTCCCAACCCTCCACCCATTCCTGTCAAACTCATATGCTAATATCTAGGGGAAAAAGGAGAGCCTGTACATTTAGGGAGACCTAGTTGGTTACTGGGGTTGCTGGAAGATGCTTTCTTGAAGGAAACACCAAGCCATTACCGTGACTCCACAACAGATTAGGGGCTTGTGGTTAGTGGTTTGCACTGCTACCTCACAACAGCAGGGACTTGGGTTCGATTGCACCGTCAGACTGTGTAGAGTTTGCACATTCTTCCCGTGCTTGCGTGGGTTTCCTCTGACTGCACAGTCCAAGGATGTGCAAGGTTAGGTAAAATGGCCATGCCAAATTACCTATAGTGTCCAGTGATGTGTAGGTTAGGTGGATTAGCCATGGGAAATGCAGGGGGATAGGGAGCCGGGGTGGGGGGGATGGTGGCGGGGTGGAGGGCGGGAATCTGGGTAGGATGCTGCCCATGGGGTCAGTGTGAACTTGATGGGCTGAATGACCTGCTTCCATACTGTGGAGTTTCTATGAATTCATGATGGGTTTCCTCCCTCAGCCTCTAACTTTCTCTTTTGATGCTAATGTGAAAAGAACCATCTTGCAGGGTTTATATCATCCAAGATGTGACTGAAAGTACAAAGAATGATAATACAATAAAGAAATAAAATCACTGTGAATAATCTTTGAATTTATGCAATAAAAAAGTGATTTATCGAATCATTAATGGTCATGAGAAATGAATTGCTCATCAGCTATACAGTGCATAATATAAACCATATAATTTTCTTGAAAACAGATGAATTTCTACCCTGGTGTTTCTCCAAAAAAATCACTGTATGCAGAAAAAAGCATATTAATAATTAATAATTACAAAGTCCACGGGACATAAGGTCATCACACATGTCAAAGCATTCCTGAACCTTTGCCTAAGAGAATGAAGAGATAACGTTCAATATTTTTCAAATTGATATCTGAAATGTGAATACAAAAATATTGGCAAAATCTTCTTTAGGTGTATTGATAAGCTGAATGGCAGGTGTCTTTTCCTTAGGTCCTTTTTTTTAAGGTTTGTTCTTCGCCACGTCAGCTGGACTCAGGAGTCCTTTCAAAATGGCAGCCAGGTCCTACTTCTCAGATTCATGACCACACTTCCAGGTTTTCCACTTTTCAGGAGTGCCTTTTAAGACCGAGGTTTATTTTGGTGATGGGGAAAAAAAACACTCAATTGTGTGTAAAAGCGCTTCTGGATATATTTTAAACAAAAGGGGATCAGCTCCAACTCTGCTTAAATGTAGCCCCTTCCCTCTCTCCCTACATTACCCTCACCTTTAGTGGTCTGCATTGCCCTTAACAAGCTTTGCATAGAAATGAATCAATTGGAAACACCTGATTTACTGGTGACTGTTTACATGTGAAAATTGCCACAAGTCGAAATGGTCGAAAAAGCCATTTGGTTGAATATGATAACAATTCTGGATGGAACAAGAAAAAAGAAAAAGAACAGAAAAAACATAGAAAGTAAAAAGAAGAAAATAAAATAAAAGTGCCAATCATTTAGAGCCTTTAAAATTTCAATACCTGAAATGTCAAGGCATTTGGAAGCACATGACCTTGTGTAAAGGAGCATTGTAAAATTGATAATGAAGATCACCAGATCAGGCGAGAGCTCAGGTATTTAAGCACTCTACTGGATTTCTGGAATCTTGGTCAAGAATGCATAATAGGGCTTGGTTAAGAGCCTAGACATGCATTCCTTTCATGAAACATCTAATATGTTTTCCTCTGCAACTGACTACCCCTGTGGCTACTTCTGAGCCTTTTCTGGAGTCAGCTGACTCGGCTTCAGATGATATCCTTGCCTCCCCATGCAATCAACATTTTGGTGGCTAAATCACCCTAATCCTTAGAGGTACTACTGTTTTTACACATTAAATGTCTACTTTTGAATCTAATACCTTTAGTAAGTCCTTAGTAAGCCATCATTCTCACTGAAGTTTAACTTTTTTGATGGACTGTACTTCTGTTAATTACTGTGAATGTTTTAAATGTTTCCTGCTGCTTATTTGCTGCCAGACCTTTCAGTATATTTACCAAATCAACCTTGGATAGCTCTCCCCACATATTGGCTTCAAGTTTGTGATTGGAGTGTGTTGCTTTCAAACTTAACATGAAATTCAATTATGTTATGATAACTATTTCTTAGTGGGTCTTTTACTATGACATCATTAATTAACGTGTCTCATTGCACAGTACTAGATCTAAAATAGTTTTATCATTAGTGGGTCCCTTACTACATTACTCAAGGAAACTGTCAAATAAGTATTCTACAAACTCAAACTCATTTTCCAGAACACCTTTGGCAATTTGATTGGTCATGAGCTTTAAATACCCCCATGACTATTACAGTGCCTTTCTTACAAGCTCCAGTAATTTCTTGGTTAATGTTCTGTTCATTGGTACAGCCTATAGACAATTCTCCCCGGTGTTCTTCGATCTTTGCTATTCCTAATCTCCACTCATAGTGATTCTACTTCCTGATTTTCTCTGATTAACTGTTAGACAATTGGATTTATAGTTTCCTGAATTCTGCCTCCCTCCTTTTCTGAATATTAATGCTACATCTGAAATTTCCCAGTCCAATGAGACCTTTCTGAAACTAAAACATCTGAAAGTTACAACCAATGTGTCTGTTATCTCTGCATCAACTTCCATTAAGACCCTAGGATGATTATTAGATTTAATTATTATTATAATCATTAGACCCAAGGGACTTTTCAGCCATTACTTCCATTAGTTTTGACAGTGTGTTTGCTCTAGTGAATGCAATGGTTTCAAATTTCTTCCTTTTGGCTCTTGCCTATCTAAATTGTCCAGTCGTTTTTCCCTTCTGTCTTCTACTGTGACAATAAATACAAATACTTCTGCAAAGTCTCTGCCATTTCCTTCTTCCCCAAGTGAGCATTTTCTGTTTTTATCTCAGAATTCCATGATCTGCAGCATGTTGCTTTGTTTAACCCAGTAATGTTGCTGGAAGAACGATTATCAGACACTAAGGAGAATACCCAACATTCCTATGTAAAATTCCATGGGACCTTTTACATCCATCAGAAAGGCCCATCAGAAAGACAATGGCTGAAATTTTATAATAAGTAAACTAAGCAGGGAGGTGGCTGGCACTGAAAGTGGACCCTGACCCTGGGTGGGAGGATGATGGGATCCTTGGCACTATTTTATTGTCGGTGGAATTAAGAGAAAATTACAGAGATCACCTCCCTGTTGAGGGTGGTAGCCTGCCTTCCAGATCTGCAAGCCTTATCGGAGGTGGTCACTGCTGAGGCTGCAGAATGAAGATGAAGGTACCTCCATGCTGCTCCGTTCTTGATGCCTTCCATGACCATCTTACCAGGACTCTAACTTCCTAACATGTCTCCAGAGAACTGGTAAAAATCTATCAGTGCACAGTCATGGCTGCATTGGGGGACTGCCAATCTCAATTGTCTGCTCAACTCTCTGCATTTGAATCCACATTTTTCCGACTCAGAGGTGAGAGACAGTGCTAACAACTGAGCCACGGGGCATCTCAGCATAGTTTGTCTTTTAAAAGTGCATAAAACTCACCACCGTTACAACCACATTCACCCTTTCATTTCAAACTTGGCAAATCAGTAATTCCAGTCACAGGAATGCTGAAGTAAAGCCAATTAATGTAGTTTCGGCAGGAACAATGTCCTTAGGTGGTCAAATAAACTTCTGCAACTAGTCTCACAAAGCCTCACATGGAACAACTGTTAGATACTGATTACCAAGTTGAGGTAAATGCAAATGTTTTAATAGCTCCATTAAACAGCTGCCTTTTGAGGACAAACACTAAATAACCACATAAAATGCTGCAAATACTCAACAGGTCTGGTAGTATGTGCGGAGAGAAACACTTTAGGTCAGTGATCGTTCATCAATTGTGTTAACTCAGTCAGCAAAGTATTGCTGCACGAGTGGATGAATACATAGTACATTTTCTGCCCTTGCTTCGAATCTGACAATGCTTCCTCCAACTGAAGTGCAATAAAAAAATTAATTCATCAATTGAGAAGATGGGGTGTACAGTAATGTTGGTCAACTGGTGTCACATTTTCCAACCAAGTCTTGTGTGCCAAGATGGGATTCCCATTAGTGAGCAACAAGAGGCCTATTAATGTGAACTTTTGCTCATTATCACTTTTATCAATACCTAATCTTATCGCATTAATACATATTAATATTTATCCAGCCACTGGACTGATGCCAAGAATCCCCAACATGAAAGCCTAAGCAGTTACCTGCAACTCACTGCAGCTCACTGCTTGCTCCTCCAAACTTCCATCTTGGATATTGGGCACCAATGCCCAGGGCACATTCCAGTGGGCAGTGTCCACATGAACTTCACATCCACTGGCATTCCTGATGGCATCATCATGGCACATCTCAAATCCACTTCAATGCTGAATTTTGGAGTGCACTGGCGCCTTTCACGGGAATGCTGCCACCAGCACACTTTATGTGCAGGGACAGGCACCCAGCTCACAGACTGGGCCCCGCTGCATCTCAGGTCTGCTAGCTCACTCTCTTAGCACTCACTCGCTTTACTGGATGCTCGCAGCATCTCTGCTTTGATTTGCCACTTGGTGCTTTGCTTCTGAGCCAGTCCTTAAAGGCTCGCAGTAACTCTGCCTTGCCCTTGCTATCTAACACAGTCACAAAGCCAGGCAGCTTGCCATGGTTGTTTCAGAGATAGTAGGAACTGCAGATGCTGGAGAATCTGAGATAACAAGGTGTAGAGCTGGATGAACACAGCAGGCCAAGCAGCATCAGAGGAGCAGGAAGGCTGACGTTTCGGGCCTAGACCCTTCTTCAGAAATTGCCATGGTTGTCAGCAGTGATCAGTCAAAGGACTGGACATGTTGCTGTATGGCTCTGCACTTTTTCAATCTCATACCTACAGATTGTGCCAGCACGTTACAGGATGAACAAACTGCATGTGTATTAACCAAATGGCCATGCCTTAAAGTCAAATGTGAGTAGTTTCCAGTCAAGAAAAAGGGGACTGCCATCAGTTAGGGGGTCTTGATACAGTTACACAGGAGCAACCTTCTCCACTCACAGTAAAATGGCTTAAACACAGTCAGCCAACATGTTAAGACAGTCAGTGTCAGAAGCTCCATCTCATTACAGTCCAGAGAGTGAGCCACAGTCAGTTCTGGGGATTTCAGAGGTGGAGTTGGGAGTGGTAAAAGGGGTCACTTATGGTGGGGGCAACTCAATGCTGCTATCTGTAGGCAGCAACTGAGATACTGAGGGGACATGGGTGATGAAGCAAGGGTGTGCATTATATATAATTGGGGCAGGGAGCTCATTGTGCATGAGAGGGTATAGGGTGCTCCAGAAGGGGTCCTGTAGGCAGTGAGCAACCATTTGTTTCGATAAGGTTGGGGAGAGAAAGTCACAACAGTGGGTAAGATTAAATTGTAGGGACAGAGCTCGGGGGTAATAATTAGAGTTTCATTCATAATTCCAAGTGGTACATGAGAACATGTGAGAGATCAGTAGTGATGGATTGTTCAGGAAGTACCAGGTAGAAAGGGACATGGAGGTGGGGGTGGGGGTGTTGTTGGTGATGGTGTTGGTGGTGAACTAATGATCTGATGAACCTGTGACTCATGGTGCCCAGCACAAAGTGCCTTGCCTTCTCAGTTCTCTTGATTCCTAAGTGTGTCCAACGATTGGAAAGTGGCTGCAACCATACCCACAGATAGCAGACTGTTGCACGTTTCCTGAACCAAAACAGAAACTCATTTTCTGACCAACCTGAAGGAGTTGCTTCAAGGAGCAATTATGTCACACACACTTATAGAGTATGGGGTAGAAGTCATCACAAGTAAGTGAAATGTATGCAAGATCCAGTTGTGTGGGCTGCAAATCCTGGTCACAAGTAATCTTGACAATGTCATTGGTCATTGCAGATTGAAGATAGACATCTCTGTGAAGTAGATGTAATCTCAGGGACCTTAAAAGAGGCATCTGTGAGCCACAGTACACAAAGCTAATGCAAGATCTTATAGGTTGCACTGAGGTATGGAACTGATTCCCTCTCAACTTGATCTTTAAGCACAGCGTAACATGCTCTTACCTGTAATTATACTTTACATGGGTGATGTGGGGATGGGTGGAAAGGCCTCAGTACTCTTGCAGTACTTACAAACTCCAACTGTCTCTTTGCTACATGACTGGTGGTGCTTTCATCGGAATAGATTCCAATGTCAAAGTTCCACAGCCATCCGTGTTGGAGTACTCCATCTCCCACAGCATGGAGCAGTATATTGCTCCTGTTAATAAGGACCTGTTCTGTTCTTTATGCTCCCCATACAGGTTCATTGCAAGCATGCCTGATGGATCCAGCCACAGCAGATTTCTTGCAGATATTGATGTGATGTTACCAAGGTGCAGAGAATTGGAAGAGGAAAAGATGTGCCAGCAAGCCTGGGGCCAACAGCATTCAGTGAATGCTGGGTAGTCTGCACATGAAGGGGTCACAGCTGAAGGTGACCTCCGAATGCACAGGAGAAACAGGAAGGTCTCCTGTTCCCCTCCAGATATGTGAGGCACAAAGTTGCCTCAGACTGAAGGTGGCCTGAAAAACCACCATAGAACTATAGCAGCTGCTAGAGCTGAAGGAGTGGGTGGCCGTCCTATCCCAGTGGCTTCAAGGTGACAGCTGTGTTAAATCTTTATGCTACTGGTTCTTGCTAAGGAGCCACTGGAGACCTTAATCCTTGACAAAAAAAAAATGTATTAAGGCTGTTCCTGGTGCAATTTGAACCAGATCACACAACTTCATCTTGTTTTCTCATGATGAGGTCAGTGCTGCAGCCCAGGGTATAGGATTCAGTAACAAATCACAGGGGCCAGGCAATATTGACTGTATATAACTGTGGATAAAGGCGAATGTTTTGAACTGGTTAAAGGTTTCTCTTTATGTAATGGCCACACATTGAACAATGATAAGATGCTGGGCCATGGTGGACATTAGGGAAAGAGTAGCAGTGACTTAGAGGGTGCTGAGAGAAAATGTGGATCTGGCAGCATCCATGGAGAGAAAACAAGCTAATGTTTTGAGTCTAGATGACTCTTTATCAGAACTGAAGCGAAGTGTGGAGGGGACAGCATTGATTGGGCGGGGCATGGTTGGAGCACTGGAGGAGAAAGGATGTTGATAGTTCAGATTTAGTGAAAATGACAGAACAGTGGTATATCTAACTGCCAGACTGGAAAGAACAGATAGTCCACTGAGGTCAGGGGAGGGGAGAGAGGGTGACGGAGAATGTAACAAGTAAAGCTGAAAGAAAGGGAGGGAATGGGTTCACAACTTGAAGGTATTCAACTCAATGTTGAGCCCAGAAGGTTGTAAACTGCCCAGTTTGAAGATGAGGTGTTGCTCCTCCAGTTTTCGCTGTGATTCGCTGGAGCATTACAGCAAGCCGAGGACAGACAAATGGGCATGTGAGCAAGACGCTGAGTTAAAACGACTGGCTACAAGAAGGTCGGGGTCATGGTTGCGCACAGACCAGAGGTGTTCTGCAAAGCAGTCACCCAGTCTGCGTTTATTTTCTCCAATATAGAATAGGCCACATTGGGTGTAACAAATACAATATACAAAATTAGAGGAGGTACAGGTGAAATACTGCTTCACCTGGAAAGACTATTTAGGCCCTTGAATGATGAGCAGGAAGGAGGTGAAGGGGTAGATGTTGCTCCTTCTGTGGGAGTATCCAGGGGTATCATGGGAAGGTGCCGCGGGAATGGGGGATGGCGCTGGTGTTGGGTCACCCTAAGGTGTTGACACACTATGATCCCAAGCAAGATCTGGTGCTGACATGTGACACCTCTCCATATGGTATCGGGATAGTGTTGGCTGTTGCAGAGCACAAATCCGCCCAGGTGTGAAGGAAGGTTTAGGGGTCATCTCTGGTATGAGAAAGTTTTACCATACCTTTACAGACATAAATTTGTAATAGCAACAGACCACACAAACTCCTGCTAGAGCTACTCAAACAGGACAAGGCCATGCTGCCTATAGCATCAGGTCAAATTCAGTGGTGAGCTTGCATTCTAAGTGCATAGTTGGAACACCGTCTGGGAGGCCAAGTAGCAAATGTGGGTGCATTGAGCCGCCTCACGCTGGCAGATACACCACCGGTAGTACCCCAATGGAAGAGTTCGTAATGGTTTTAAATTTGCTGGATGCCCTTCCAGTCACCGCTGACAGTGGACGCCAGAAGATCTGAGTCCTGGCAAAACTGAAGCAGCTGGTGGTGATAGGGGAGACCAAAAGGCCATCACAACCAGAACTGAAACCTTTCTGAACCCAGCAAGACCAAATCACTGTACAGAATGGCATTATATTGTGGGGAGCAAGAGTGATTTTCCTGAGCAAAGGTTGCCGCTAAATACTGACCAAACTCCACCAGGATCATCCAGGGGTATCCAAAATGAAGATGTCAGACAGAAATTATGTCTGGTGGCCAGGATTGGATGCAGACATAGCTATGTTGGTCACCAGTGCCCAGAGTGCCAACAACGACAAAAATTACCACCAACAGTTTTACCACATTCATGGGAATGACCTTGGACTATCGTGGGCTCTTTCGTGGGCTCAACGTTCTTAGTCATTGTAGACGCCCACTCAAAGTGGTTGGACGTGCATAGAGTTCATTCATCAAATACGGACACAGCGATAGAAAAGGTGCAAACGTCTTTTGCAATATACGGACTCCCGAAGGTGTTGGTCACAGACAGTGGGCCATCATTTACCAGCAGGGAATTCAATTATTTCCTAAAGTTGAATGATATTCAGCAAATAAGGACAGCTCCATATTATCCATCTTCCAATGGTCTGGCGGAAAGAGCATTCCAAACAGCTTCACTCGATACCAACCTGTCTCGGTTCCTATTTGATAATAGGACAACGCCTCATGCAACTATAGGGATAGCTCCAGCAAAGATGCTAATGGAGAGAAAACTCCACACCATGTTAAGTCTGATCTTCCCGGGAGGAGGTGGACAGAGGGGGGCTATGTGAAATGTCATCAGCAACACAGTTTACTTCAGGAGATGATGTTTGGTGCCAAAACCACAGGAATGGCCCCGCATGGGTAAGAGGTATGATCAACGTAATGTCAGGTCCGTGAGGATGTTTGGGTAGGTGTGACTGTCCTGAACAAACACGTGGACCACACAAAAGCTGCAAACCACAAATGGTGCAGGATCAAAACATACCCAGCCCCTCAGAAGAGCTGGAAAGACTATCAGAACCCATAGGTTCTCCCCATCCACCTAGCTTCGAATAAACCTTGGAGTCTGAGTGAGATATAGCGGATGTCGCAGTCTTGATGCCTTTACTGCCTGAAGAAGAGGATGAATTTCTTTCAAGACACTCCAGGCCCAAGAGGAGGGCTACAGTCTGGTACATGCTGCAAGGCTGAATCATCACAGAATGGGGGTGTCATAGAATGAGTTTGTTGATCAAACCCTCAACTTCCACAGCAACCACCTCAACGTCCACAAACAAAGCTGTGTTAGGGCACTATTTAAACGGGCCGCCACCAGGCAACACGCCAGAACTACGCAGGAAAGAGGAAGCGCACCTATACCAAATCTTCGCTATGAACGGATATCCCCACAACTTCATCCGCAGGTGCCTACTAAACAGCCATAAACAAGAGGACACATCTCACCCTAACACATTGGCCACACTGCCCTTCTTCAAGAACATATCAGAACTGAGAATGAGACTCCTAAGACCACTAGGAATCATGGTGACCCACAAGCCCACATCCACTCTGCGACAAACACTTACAAGGATTAAAGACCCCATTCCCACAACATGCAGAACCAACGTGGTTTACAAAATACCATGCAATGACTGCCACAAACATTACATTGGACAGACAGGAAGGAAACTAGCCATCAGAATACATGAACATCAACTAGCAGCAACACAGCATGACGAATTCTCCTTAATATCGGTACCCTCAGACAATGAAGGCCATCAGTTTGACTGGGACAAAGTGACCATGGTAGCCCAAGCCAAACATAGAAACTCGCGGCAATTCCTAGAGTCATGGTTCTCAACCTACTATGCAATCAACAAACATATAGAATTGGGCCCCATATACAAACCCATACAGTGGAAATGACAGTACTCAACATAACGCACCGGACAGTACAAATTGCAAGCAGAGTAGAATCAAATCACTTCATCGGAGGCTCCACTGTTGATGTCACCTAGCATGGTGACGAAACGTCTGAACAAGAACAAGCCAGCTCAGCGAACAAGTCAACAACCTCATCCACAACCTGAGCTATAAATCTGTGCTAAAACTTTAAAGTGTCATAGAATCCCTACAGTGTGGAAGCAGGCCATTCAGCCCATTGAATCCACACTGACCCTTTGTAAACATCCCACGTAGGCCCAACCCCCTACCCTATCCCTGTGATTCCGCATTCCCCATGGTTAACCCACCTAGCCTGCACATCCCTAGACACTATGCCAATTTAGCATGGCCAATCCACCTAATCTGCACATCTTTGGGCTGTGGGAGGAAACTAGAGTGCCTGCAGACATAGGGAGAATGTGCAAACTCCACACAAATAGTTGCCTGACGGTGGAATCGATCCCGTGTCTCTGGAGATGTGAGGCAGCAGTGCTAACCACTGAGTCACTGTGCCATCCCAGTGAGTCAGAGCAACCGGACCCAGAGTGAAAATGCCCCAGGAGAGGCAACAAGAAAAAGAACAGGCCATTGTTACTGGAAGTAGAGGGGGAGGGATGTAATGACTGTAACGATGATATTAGAACCAGAAATGAGACCAACTACCACATCAAACCAGACCACATAAATAACAAGTGGGACAGACCAACAACGCTTCATCAGAGGCGCACTGATGATGTTACCTAGTATGGTGACAAAACATCTGCATACCAGCCTACCAGTTCAACGAACAAATCCACAACCCATCCACAATCCAAGTTACAGTCTTCTCAAAAACTGTGATGATGTCGGCCAGGGGCACTTCATAGAATATGAGCTCCCTGACTGGGGCTGTTAACCTGGTCCAATCAGGGAACCCTGGCTGACAGATATAAACAGGAGTCGATACAGTGGGGAGCTGGAGGAACACAGCAGGTCAGGCAGCATTAGAGGAGCAGGAGAGCAGATTTTTCAGACCTAGACCCTTCATCAGGACTGGGGAGGAGGAAGGGAGCTGGGAATAAATAGAGGAGAGAGGGGTGGGGCTGGGGGAAGATAGGTGGGATGGTGATAGGTAGATGCAGGTAGGAGTAGTGGGAAGGGAGGGGCGGATAGCTGGGGAAGGAGATGGACTGGTAGTGTCAGGTCAAGGAGGCGGGGATGAGAAGGAGGGTTGGACATGGGATGAGGCTGGGGATAGGGAGATTTTGAAACTGGTGAATTCTATGTTTAAGCCATCAAGCTGTAGGCTCCCGAGGCGGAATATGAGGTGTTGCTCCTCCAGTTTGCATGTAGTTTCCCCATCCCGGCCTCATCCCATGTCCAATCCTCTCTCTCATCCCCGCCTCCTTGGCCAGACACAACCCGTCCATCAAAGATAGTAAGAAATGCCGATGCTGGAGACTGAGATAACACAGTGTGAAGCTAGAGGAGCACAGCAGGCCAGGCAGCATCAGAGTATCAGGAGAGCTGACATTTCGGGTGGGGACCCTTCTTCAGAAAGTTTTCTGACTGCCGCATTTGCGGTTCTTGCTATTGCCAAGTGAGATATAAATAGGAGTTCTGTTCACTCTGAGAGCTGTCTCTGAGGAAGCTGGACCAGTGTCAAGTACTACACATGCATGAATAAAGGGTGACCTGGTGACTGGATACTGGCCTCTGTAGAGTTATTTCACTGTACTAATCATTAATATTATCTTTAATGATGGCAAAATCAGGTTAAAACAAGAAAAAAACTGAACTGTCTCAAACAGATTAAACAGATTTGTTCTTCTACTATGCTAACAAAAATTGTTTGCCGTACATTCATTAGCTAATAGCTAACTTGCCTCAAGCACTTAAGTTCAACACAAAAGAAGCTTATCAACTGTTTTGCTAAGAGGCCAGAAAGGCAGCTTTGAGATAACTAGACAACTAATTCTTGGAGCAAATAAGTTAAATAACTGAAACACCTATTATTATTTAGGTATCTTAGATAACCTCTGCCCTCCAAATTCTCTGAATTTTATAAACAAATCCTACCTTATTGCCATTTGAATGCTACCTACCTTTTGACTTATGCTACAGGAAAATCGTAAAAATAATGTTTTTAAGTTAGATGAATTCATAAGAAATAAGAGCAGGAGTAAGTCAATTGACTCTCCAAGACTTCCAACAAGATCATCCCTGAACTTCGACCTCAACTCCAACTTCAGGTGATATCCCCTTATTCCTTATACCCAAAAATTTAATCAACTTCTTGTTTGAACATGCTCAGCCACTGAGTATCCATAGTCCCCTTGGGTAGACTATTCCAAAGGATCAATCCTTTGAATGAAAACATTTCTTCTTATCTCAGAACTGACTTGAGTCCAAGGCCACCACATCCTAAATTCATCAGCCAGAGGAACCATTTTCTCAGCATCTACAAGCCCTGTGAGACTTTTGTATATTTCAATTAGATCATCTCTAATTTTCAAACTTTAGAACATTCTATTGTAGTTGTTAAATCATCACTGGTAGGAAACATTAAAAGCATGCACAGTAAAGAATTAATCTGCTCGGCTGATTAACATAGTCTGGCAGTTAGCAGCAATGTGTTAAACAATGTCCACGATTAAGCAATTGTGTGAATCACAAATTATCTGCCAAAGGCTCAACCTAATGTGTGGCACTGAATTCCTCCATAAAGTGGGATCAAACACAGTTGAAGGAATGTTAATACCTTGCAGTAACAATGAAGTGTATAACAATAGAGACAAACTGGGAAGTGTAGGTAATTAGCAATATCTGGTATGGGAGAGTTTATTTGTAACAGTCTAACTAAAATTCAATGTTCCCCCGGAGAGCAGGACTGGCATTATATAATGTCTGATTTAATCACATTATAATAAATAGCAATAGTTATGTTCTCCACCCCCTTCAAAAAGTTAAATATTTATGAGACAACATTGGCGATAATCATAAAAGTGGGACGGCATTCAAATTCTGACCATTTAGCTGCGGCAAAATGTAAAGATTAATACAGGTTAGAGATAGTAGGAACTGCAGATGCTGGTGAATCCGAGACAACAAGGTGCAGGGCTGGATGAACACAGTAGGCCAAGCAGCATCGTAGGAGCAGAGAGGCTGACGTTTCGGGCCTAGACCCTTCATCAGAAAAAGCAAAATACAGGTTGTTCATTTTGACTACCTGAAAATTTTCAGGCTTACAATGGTGAAGAAAAAGTTCAATGCAGCAACTCATGTTCAATTAATTTACTGAAAACTAATTACAGTGCCAACCCAAAAAAAGTTGGAATCATGCATCCCGAGAAAATATACCTGTGGACAAAAATGATTGGATTGTACATTCATTTATCTTCTTTCTCAGTGGAAAGTGTTTTACTTCACTCAGCCCAGATAAGATCAAGAATTTATCATCTAGGGAACACACACGATTCATGATGCTCATGGCCTTTAGTCATAAAGTTGTACAGCTTGGGAAGAGGCCCTTCAGCCCATTGTGTCTTTATTGGTCATGAAACACCTATCTACTGCAGTTCCACTTTACAGCACTTGGCCTGTAGCCTTGAATGCTATGGCACTTCAAGTGTTCATGTAACTACTTCTTAAATGGTAGTTCTTACTTCTACCACCCTTTCTGGCAGTGAATTCTTGATACCCACCAATCTCTAGATGAGCAAAAAGTCTTGCTTAAATCCTTTCTCATCATGCTGTCTCTAACGTTAAATCTATGTCCCTGGTTATTGACTCCTCTACTAAGAGCAAACAATATTCACTATCTGCCCTCGTGATCTATTACTCTGATAATTTTGTACACTTCATTTAGGTACCCCCTCTGTCTCCTCTGCTTTTGGGAAAGCAACCAAGCCTATAGAGTCTCTTTTTATAACTGAATCGCTCCAGCCCAGGCAACATCCTGGCAAATCTCCTCTGTGCCTCTCTGGTAAATCCAATTTATTTTTAGTATTCATTTGTGGTCATCTTTAGCTGGCCAGCATTTATTGCCCATCCCTAGTTGCCCTTGAAAAGGTGGTGGTGAGCTGCCTTCTTGAATACACCTGCTGTGGGTTGACCCACAATACTGTTAGGGAGGGAATTCCAGGATTTTGACTCAGTGACACTGGAGGAATAGTGATATATTTCCAAGTCAGGATGGTGAGTGGCTTGGAGGGAATCTTGAAGGTGGACTTCCTTCATATCGTGTGGCAACCAGAGGTGAATAACAGTACTCCATCTATGGTCTAACAAGCATTTTATACAGCTCAATTAAAACCTCCCTGTTATTGAATTCAATTCTTTGACTAATAAAGGCAGATATCCCATATGTCTTCTTAACCACATCATCAAACTGTCCTGCTGCCTTCAAGGACATGCACATCAGGGTCCCTCTGATCCTCTGTACATCCTAGTGTACTGTGTTCAACATGTACTCCCTTGCCTTGTTCATCACTATTTGCATCACTATTTTCCAGATTAAATTCCACTTGCCACTGTTCTGTCAATCTGCCACAACATCCCGTAGACCAACATCTTCCTCCTCCGTATTTACCACACCACCAATTTTCAGTCATCTGCAAATTTAGTGATCAAACCTTTCACGTTCATGTTTAAACCATTAATATACATTACAAACAGCAAGAGATCCAGCACTGAACCCTGAGGTATGTTGCTGGACATTGGCTTCCCCAAAAACAACCTTCAACCATCAGATGCTGCCTCTTGTCATTAAGCTATTTATTGATTGAATTTGCCAAACTACCCCAGATCCCATGGTCCTTACCTTTCTGACCAGTCTCCCATGTGAGATCTTGTCATAAGCCTTACTGAAGTCCATACATCAATGTGAACTGCACCACCCTATCCTAATCACCACCTCAAAAAATTAAATCAAACCTGTCAGACATGATCTCCCCACGACAAAGCCATGCCTACTACCCTTTATTAACTCTTGCCTCTCCAAGTGCCTGTCCAACAGTGCCAAAAGAGACCCCTTTTGACCCCTTCCCCACCGAACACCAAGTCACAAGCACGGTTAGCCATAAACATTCCTTATCTGTGTCAATGCAGCTTTCCTACTTCTTTTGATAATGGTCAGAAATAATTTATATTTTGGAAAGTTACATGAAGATATAGCTTTTTCCATTACTAGCCACCAATGCTGCCCCATAGGATAAACACAAATGGTTTACATGGACTATACATGTAACTATGCGTGTGTTAGCTATATAAAACCCACTCTTGCCTTATATTTGCCATTCAGGCCCATCACATATTATTTTCCACAGGCAAATGTGTCCAAATAACACCAACTTCCTAAGAGACACATGCACCATGTGTTGTTCTTAAATAATATCATTATATCCATGTTGATACAACCAGAAGCACTGGTACACGAACTTATTTCTCCCATAATGTGTTTGCACAAAGAGTTTTAAAGAATGTCTGAATACGAAGATAACTTAAAAAGTTCATTTTTCCAAACAGTCTGTAATAGATAAATGTAGCATCATTAGGAATCATGGTCCATTCGTTCACTGAAGCAGTGCTTTTCAAACCTTTTCCCAGTGTGAAATAATAACTACAGAACTGTGGTTGCCAGAGATCAGAAACAAAAACAGAAATTGCTGTAAGAACTCAGCAAGTTCGGTAGCATCTGTTTGGAGAAAGCAGAGTTAACGTTTCAGGTCCAGTGACCCTCCTTCAGAATTTTTCCCAGTGAGATTTCATTTCGAGGCTTGAAAGTGGTTACAATCGCTCAGTGAGAACATGGTGGGAAAGTGACCTGTACGAGCTGGTTAGGGCTCCTGACTGCAGGTGCCTGTTAAATGGGGAATATAACTGAGATAACCTGGTCAGAACTGCTGCCTCAGAGCTCACAACCTCAAAATATCAGCATGTTACCCCACCTGGATTCCCAGGGCCACTTAAGGAAGCCTTGTACTAAGAGGTGTGTGGTAAGCCTTCCTTTCTGATGATGAATACAAGGAAAAACAGTTTTGCATTTATAAAGAGCCCTTCATGACTGCAGGATGTCTCAAACTGCTTAACAGCTAGGCAGGGACATTTCAAGTGCAGTCATTGTTGTAATATAGGAACACAAAGAGACTGGGAGCACAAAGTGGAGACAACAAGGAACAAGACCTAACTTAGGAATTCCAGGTAGAGGAGGAAAGAAGTGCTGTGTTATATGCTTTTCTTCAACCTCAGTAGCCGGTGAGTTAATTAGGTGAGCTTTTGTGTGTCAGGTTGTTGTGTTTCAAGATGTTATCCCTCTGGATGAGGGCAGTATTTTAAACTGGTACCAGAGAGATGTAAGTATTGCATTAAATGTATTGCCTAATTAGTTAAACTACTTAAACTAACTACAGGTAACTACTGTGTGAAATTTTTTAACTTGAAACTTAATTAGTTAAATAAAACATGATAAAGGTGGCAGGGCAGGTGAGGTGTTGCAGCTAGAGCATGTGGCAGCTAATGGAGGTCAGTGTGATCCATGACAACCACACCTGTCGTAAGTAGCTGTAGTTTGACAAATGTCAGCTCCAAGTTGATGAGCCGAAGTCCAACCTTCAGATACTGTAATGAATCGAGGACAAAAGTTATTTGGACACTAAGTACCAAGAGGTAGGAACACCCATGAGGTTAGGCACTTTGGTCCATGGTCATGGATGGAGCAGTGTGATTGTGAGGGAGGCACCTATGGGGGCCCAGAAGGTAGCAATGGGGGATCCTCAGCCCTTGAAATTGTTGAATAGGTTTGGCGTCCTGTCAACTTATGTGGAAGAGAGCCGGTGCATGAGCAAACTGACCATGGCACTGTGGTGCTGTCAGCCATTCAAATGACGACAAGAAAAAAGAATGTAGTTGTAGCAGGGGACAGCATAGTTAGAGGAAGAGATTTGGCTCTCTGCAGCCAAAAGCATAGGTCCTGAAGGTTCCGTTGCCTGCCAAGTGTCAAGGCTAAGGACATCTCCTTCGATTCAAGAGGAACTTTCTTCAGGAAGCAGAAGAATCCAGTTGTTATGGTAGACATGGGCATCAATGACGTAGATAGGATGAAGAAAAAAGGTTTTGCTGAAGGAGTAGAAACACCAAGAGGCTAAACTCAAAGGCCAAACCTCAAACGTAATGATCTCTGCTGAACCGTGAGAAATTTGGCATAGCGTAAATGAGATCGGAGAATTGAATACATGTCACAAAGATCGGTATGGGAGATGTGGATTTTTGATCCACGGGCAATGACACCAGTTCTGAGCGAAAGAGGGAGCTGTACCATTGCTAGAGTGTTGACGCCACTGGTCTGATGAGTTGTATAACTAGGGCTGTGGAGAGGGCTTTAAACTAAATAGTGGGGGGTAGATTTAACGTGAGGAAAGATTTGAAAAGTTAAAAGGAAAGAGCAAGGCAATAATAGAGGTTCACAATAGAGAGAATGGTAACAATAGTGTGACAGGAAAGAACGAAATATACAAACATATGAATGCATAGAATCATAGAAAGTACAGCACATGTAGACAATCCATTCCATCAAGTCCACTCCACCATTCAACATGATTATAGCTGATCCTCTATCTCAATGCTGTGCTCCCAGACTCTCTCATATTTAAACATATTCAGTGACTTGGCCTTTTGTGGTAGAATTCCATCGGCTCATCACCTTCTGAGTACAAAAAAACTCTCCTTTTCTCAGTCCAACGTGGCCTATCCCTGTATCCTGAGACCACAGCCCTTTGTTCTGGACTGTTCCCCCAGCCAGGGGAAACATCATCTCTGTATCTAGCCTGACCAGCCCTGTCAGAATTTTCTAAGTTTCAATTAGATGTCTTCCACGTTCTTCGAAACTGTAGTATACAGGTCTAGTTGACTCAGTTTCTCCTCATTTGACCAACCTGCCATCCCAGGAATGAGGCCATTGTCTCTATGACAAGTATATCCTTTTTAGGTAAGGAGACCAAAACTGCACACAGTAGTGCACCAAGGCTCTGTGCAGCTAAAGTAAGAATTCCTACCTCCTGAACTTGTGCAACAAAGGCCATAATGCCATTTGCACCCACAAATTTGATTGGAGTAGGGCAAAATGGCTTTAAACTAACAAAGAATGAGGTTCTGAAGACAGGTCACTTGCCTCGAAATGTCAACTCTGATTCTGTCCACAGATGCTGTCGGACATGCTGAGATTTTCCAGTAATTTCTGATTTTGTTTCGAGAAGGAGGGGGATTTGGGTGAAGGTAGATTTATGCATTCTAATATAAACATTGCATGACAGAGAAGTATGTCAATGTGGAAAAAGATAAGATGAGAATGTCAAGAAAGGACAGGGAGTTTAATGGTGATCAGTGTATTAGCAAGTAAAATTCCTGCTGGGAAAAAATGAAAAAAAATAAAAATGAAGTCACTTTATCTGAGATAGTCGGAACTGCAGATGCTGGAGAATCTGAGATAACAAGGTGTAGAGCTGGATGAACACAGCAGGCCAAGCAGTATCATAGGAGCAGGAAGGCTGACGTTTCGGGCCTAGACCCTTCATCAGAAATGGGGGAGGGGAAGTGGGTTCTGAAATAAATAGGGAGAGAGGGGGAGGCGGATAGAAGAGGGATAGAGGATAAGATAGATGGAGAGGAAACAGACAGGTCAAAGAGGCGGGGATGGAGCCAGTAAAGGTGAGTGTAGGTGGGCAACTCATATTCCGTTTGGGAACCCTGCAGCCCAATGGTATCAATGTGGATTTCACAAGCTTCAAAATCTCCCCTCCCCCTACCGCATCCCAAAACCAGCCCAGCTCGTCCCCGCCTCCCTAACCTGTTCTTCCTCCCACCTATCCCCTCCTCCCACCTCAAGCCCCACACCCATCTCCTACCTACTAACCTCATACCGCCCCCTTGACCTGTCCGTCCTCCCTGGACTGACCTATCTCCTCCCTACCTCCCCACCTACACTCACCTTTACTGGCTCCATCCCCGCCTCTTTGACCTGTCTGTTTCCTCTCCATCTATCTTCTCCTCTATCCGTCTTCTATCCGCCTCCCCCTCTCCCTATTTGTTTCAGAACCCACTTCCCCTCCCCCATTTCTGATGGAGGGTCTAGGCCCAAAACGTCAGCCTTCCTGCTCCTATGATGCTGCTTGGCCTGCTGTGTTCATCCAGCTCTACATCTTGTTATCTCACTTTATCTGAATGTGTGGCACCAAGCAGATGGATTTCGTAGCCTATATCTTTAGAGCTTCCAGTTTCTTCTCAAGTTCTTATCAACTGACATAGGTTTGGACGAACTGTGTCTTTCATGTGATGCTGTAATAATTTCTATTCCACTGGGGGAACTGGTCGAATGGCTTCCATCTGCACTGTAACTATTCTGTGATTCTGTGGCTTTAGAGAATAGTCTCTTGTCTGGCTCAGAAACTAACCCTCCTTACGCAACAATTAACTAACCTAGTGCTTCATGGTCTGTTCCATTTCAATAAACATATGGGTATCTACCTTGAGCAAAATGCAAACTCATTTTCCTTTTATCTTATTTGTAACTATCATTTGAATGCTTTCTGCTATACTGAGCTATTATATCCTAAAGTGTTGCCATGGCGATAATTTTTACTGGCTATTAAAATAAAGCAATAAACTGTACATTCAGCAGTCATATGTCATGTTATAGTTTTGTTCTGTGTATATTCCTAATAAATTAAATTGGGCAAACAACTTAGCCAAATAAATAGTAGTTGTGTGGTTTTACTGAAGTTTATATTAGATACAATGTTTACTTATTTTTATTTCCACTCAATTTAATTTATCCATTAGGAATGGCTATTAGTCTCCTAAGAGATTTGCCACAATGGTAACTGTATCTTGTCCATTAGAAAATGTGGGCTGTTACAACACTCAAAATACAATCCAGGAAATACCAATTAAAAAGAGTCATGTTATCTAAATGGAATTGAAAATTCAACACCCAAGAGTTCATCTGACTGACTGAATTGTTACTTAATGGACATTCAGAAATGTATAATTAAACAGTTGAATATTGGTGAGCTCTGGTAGATGACTCACTTGTATCATCATGCTATTCCCATGGCTCCAATGTCAACACTCTCAACTCTGAATCAGAAAGCTGATTTTAAGGCTCACTCCAGGGCTGAAACAAAATTACAAAAACAAAAGTACACGTGATGGAAGGTCGCTTACCTAACTCTGTTTCTCTCCACACCACTGGCTGACCTGCTGAGATTTCCAGCAATTTTGTTTCATTTCATTTATTCAGCATCAGCAGTGTTTTGCTTTTATATAAGCCAGAAGCACAATAATCCAGGTTGCCACTTGAGCACAGAACTACAAGTGTTGCAATTTCCACCTTTTGAATGAAGAATTGAACAGAAGCTCTATCTACTCTCTCAAGTAGATATAAAGGATCCCATGGCCCCATACAACTTGCCATCTAGTGATTTTGCAAATGAACAATCCTTTACCTTTGATCAGGCTGAAATCCACTCGTTGCCTGGTTGATCCAAACCAAAGGAGCTTTCTAGTAACACACCACCTTCTGCTGCAAGAGAGAGGGCAGATTGTCAGTGGTTATGCTGTGTTTGGGTGATGTGCCTGCTGCAGCTGTATGCTGAAGATCTGTGAATGCAGTGAGGAACAGGTGTAAGGCCGGCAGTATTTGTAGGCAAGTGTGTACAAGCTGCAGTCTCCGGGCTTAAGCTGGAAGCCCTTGGTGCCAAGGAGTGTTGCAGGAAGTGTTTTGGGGGTTGGCATGTTGAGAGCATGAGATGATGTGGTTTTGTGGGTAGAAGATATGATGTGACATTGTAATCCCTGACCTTGAATGTCCCTGTGACATCATTCAACATCTTGCAGCACTTCTGGCAGGGTCCTGGGGTCTAAATTCTGAGCGTGAAGCTTCCTGGCCACCAGCTGCCACACATTTTTGAAGGCTTTTGCTTTGTTTTGGAATCTGGGTATCATTGGTCAGTATTTATTGTCTATCCCTAACTGCCCAGAGGGGCATTAAGGATCAACCACGTTGCTGTGGATCTGGAGACACAAGCAGGCTGTACCAATTAAGAACATTAGTTTTCCTTCCCTTTGTTCATTCATGGAACTGACTGAGTCAATGAGGCACCAAACAAACAGGCTGGATGGTGTCTAACTTCTAGAGTGTTGTTAGACTCCTGGAATTGCAGGACTTACCTATGAAGGTAGACTGAATCAGTTAGGACTACATTCACTAGAGTTTAGAAGAATGAGGGGTATCTCATAGAAACCTATCAAATTCTAACAGGACTACACAGGGTAAATGCAGGAAAGATGTTCCTGATGACTGGGATGTTCAGAACCAGGAGTCACATTCTAAGGATACAGGGTGGGCCATTTAAGACTGAAATAAGGAGAAATTTCTTAGCCTAGAGAATAGTGAGCCTGTGGAATTCTCTGTCACAGACAACAGTTGAGGCCAAAACACTGAACGTTATCAAGAAGGAGTTAGATGTCAGTCTTAGGGCTAAAGATATCAAAGGGTATAAGGAGAAAGTGGGAACAGGGAACTGAGTTGGAAGACCAACTATGATCATATTGAATGGGACAGCAGGCTCAAAAGGCCGAATAGCCTACTCCTGCTCCTATTTTCAATGTTTCTTTGTCAGGAGTTAATGGCCTGGTGGAATACAAACTGATTATCAGTGAGCAATTTAATGCTAAGCAAGCGAAGCTCAATAGGACTATTGATGACCCTTTCTCTGATTCTGCTGATGATCAAGAGTATAATGATAGCATGGTAATTGACTAGGTTGGTCCTACATTTTCTGTACAGGGCATACTCAGCAATTTTCCAAATTGTCAGGTAAATGCCAGCATTGTCACTGTCACGGGAGCTGAGCATGCAGGCCGTGTTCCGCAGTGCCAGCAGAACAGGCTGAGCTGTGAACAAATTCCCGGAACAATGGCAGCAGAATGAGCGTGGGCCAGGCTGAGTCCCGGAGTGACAGAGCGGGCTGACGGCAGCAGGGAAATCCCAAATCCTGGAACAACGGCAACAGAGTGAGCGTGGGCCAGGCCAAGTCCCAAAATGTTGGGCGGGCTGACGGCAGCAGGGGAATCCCAACTCCCGGAATGATGGGGTGGGGCAATGGCAGCAGGGGAATCCCAACTCCCGGAATGACGGGCCGGGCCGACAGCAGCAGGGGAATCCCGAGTCCCAGACCAGCATGAGGCGAGGTGAATCCTGGCACAGTGTAACTTACCTTGGTGGCCCTCAGTGCCAGTGAGGAACAGGCTGGAGGCTGGAGGCCGGAGTAATGCGGAGACAGTTGCTAGACTTGGGCCTGTCACCATGTGCTGAACTGCTGCTGTTTGGAATTCTTTACTGTACTGTAATGTAAATCCTTTCCACAATGTTATAACTACCTCATTTCTATTTTATTCTTAGACACTACATAATGCTATTGCTTTCTTTTTAATCCTCTTTTGTATAAAAATACATTTTTTTACTCTGTAAGATTTGAACCTAGGTACTTGTACCTAAGATGGCATCATTAAAGGCAGCCATTATAAAATCTTTTCACTGTACTCCTGTGACAATAAAGGATATTCATATTCATTCATTGCACTAGAAGAGATTGGCTAGGGAAACAGCAAGTTCAAGAGCACAAGTCTTTCATACCATTGCCAGAATATTAACACGGCCCATAGCCTTTGCAGTATCCAATGCCCTCAGCTGTTTTTTGATATCATGTGGAATTAATGGAGTTAACTGAAGACTGGCATCTGTGGTGCTGGGGACCTCTGAATTAGGCCAAGATGGATCATCCACTTGACACATCTGCCTTGAAGATTATTACAAATGCTTCAGCATTTTTTTTGCACTGATACACTAGGATCCCCTATCATTGAGGATGGGAACATCTGTAGAGCCTCCTCCTTTGGTGAGTTGTTTAGTTGTCCATCACCATTCACAACTCCAAGTGCTGTTCAACATGCGGGCGTCCTGATACTTCAACCAGTACATTGGCAATGAGCAGAAGGTTTCCTTGCCCATGTCTGACCTAACGCCATCAGACTTCATGGGGTTTGGAGACAATGTTGATGACTCCAAGATCAACTCCATCCTGACTGTATACCACTGTGCCACCGCATATGCTGAGTCTGTATTGGAATGCCCTCCAACTGGACATAACTAGGGATAGTGGTGGTGTCTGGGACATTATCTGTAAAGTATGATTCCATTATTATGACTATGTTGGGCTGTTGCTTGACCAGTTTGAGAGACAGATCTCCCAAATTTGGCGCTGACCCCCAGACATTAATTTTGGAGGGTAGAAAGGGCAGAATATATCGCTGTTGCTTCTAGTGTCTAGGACAGTGCTAGGTGGTCCATCTGGTTTCATTCCTTTTTCAAGGCTTTTTAGTGGTTTTCAATGGCGTGCTCTTCAGAGGGAAGTTAAGAGTAAACCACATTGGTGAGTCATATGCAAGCCAGACGCAATAAGGATAGCAGATTTCCATCCCTTAAGGGCATTAGTGACCCAGATGTGTTTTTCAACAATTGATAATAATTTCATCTTTTGATGTTTAATTCCAATTCAAATTCCACAGTTTGCCACGGTGGAATTCAAACCCAGATTCCCAGAGCATTAGCTAGGGCTCTGGATTATTAGTCCAGTGATAGTACCATTATGCCACCACCTCCTCTAATGATTCTTGACACCTCCTGGCCCTGTATAGGAACGGAGCATTTCTCTTCTTGTCACCGCTGATGCCCCCAGAATCACATCAACCATTTTGAAAGCCTTTTGATTATGAAGGACAGGTTGCCTTTAAGAACAGCAGGCTGGCTGCACCATGAGCTATTAGCACAAAGCTGCTCATCCACAAATGCAGCTAACAGTGAGGTGGAGACTCAATCCTACAATGCAATCATAATAATGAGGTGACATTTTTTAAAACAAACTGTTCAGATAAGTTATGACACAAGTCTGGAGGAGTTGGAACTTGAACTCACACCTTCTAATAATGACGTGAATCACCAAATATACATGCTTCCCATGTCAGCCAACACAGGCTTATTACCCATCTTGGCCCCTGAAAACTAGGATAAGTCTATTTTTAACCCTGAGTTAAAATTCCTTAATATGTAAGTTCAGAAATGAATTCAATAAATCTGGTAAGTTATGAACTAACATAGAAATGTCCATGCAAGCATCCCAAATTGGTGGAAATGAACAGATTCACTGATATTCTTTAGTAAATGGGAACTATTATCCTGTCCCACACCCGCTGGTTGACCTTGCCCTTGAGGAAACTAGCAATGGGCAACAATTACAGTCTTTCAGCAACATCCATATTCCAAGAACAAACGAAGAATTAATTTAGACAAAAAGGTATTATTTTAAAATACCAATTTTGAAGCGTAAGAGGCACCGTGTACTATTTTAATACGACTTCCTTTTAGTTGGAGAAAGTTTCAAGTAGTAGATATACACCAACAGTAGTGAGACATGACAAATAGACAACTTTGTCTGCTTTCAGTGTATCACTGGCGGTAAAGAGAGAAAAAAGAGCCTGTCAATCATGGGAAGTAATGAGAGATATGAAAAGGCCTTATTGGATTCTATGTGAGTGAAAGAATTTTCCCAGAGTAGACAAGTATTACAAAAGGCACATTCTAGCTGTCTGTGCTCCATAGCTTACATAGAGGATTCTCTGTATTCACAATCTACAGCATTTATAGATCTATGTTTTCAAAACTTTGTATTAATGGCATTTGAACCTTCCTGGTGGCTTGTAATTGTTAAAGATAACTTGGTTTAAATATGACCTTACTTTTTCTTGGGGCCTGAGTAACTACATGCAATGGTTAACAGACACTTTAAACTGTATGTCAAAATAAAGTTCAACACACTCAATGAAATAAACTCTCAATCAGCTTCTGACAGTTTATGTCAACTGGAAAAGCATGATTCATAAACGCAGGCAAATAACAGGAGTAAGTAGGGACACTGCCATGCTAAAAAAAATTGTACTAGACCTGTGACTGAGCTATGCCATTCTTTGTGAAATGAAAACAAATACTAAAAAATATTTTAATATCATTAGAAAGGGCATTTCACATTTTTAAGTCAAATATTCGTAATATATTTAAGGGATTCCATTCAGGACTCAGTAGGCCAAATAATCACGAAAGATATGAATTGTGATCTGTAATTTGTGTTGAATTAGCTAACTGTAAGACTGTGAGCCAATTGCTAAGATTATGAGTACAGTAAATTATTGATAAGTTACAAACAGTGAGGAAATCATTGCTGGCTGCTAAACTATGACCTTAGCCTTGGGTTTTATTTTCTGGTCCATAAATACCCTTTTCCTCAGTTAGCCAAAAGGCTAACCTGAAAGTAATGATGAATTTGAGCCTCTATAATGTCTGCTACCATCAAGAGAGGGCTTCTTAGCTACAGAAAGTGGTCCATATTTTCCAGGGTCTCACTGTTGACCATAATGATGTGCTATGGGAGCTGGTTGGAAAAGGATCTTAGTTTTCCAGGTGTTTAGAGAAAGGCCCATTTTTTCATATGCTTTGGAAGAGTGAGCTGACAGTGACCTGGAGTGCTCTTTCTGAGTGAACATATACACAAACATCATCTACATGTAGAAGCTCAATGACTGACATCAGGGTCATCTCAGCCTGCTTTGGAGATTCAGTAACCTGCATCAGGCACCTCAAAGCACTGGAGAACTACTGGCAGCTATGCTTTCATATGACCCTCCAAATCCAATGGCAGGAAGGACAGTCCAACAGCACCATCCTCACCAGCTAATATGTTATAATCACTCACAGCTAGCTCCACCGGGCGAAATGTGTTGTCGCATGAAAGACACCAGCTCCCACAGCAACAGTTCTACCCGGAATTTAATGACTGCAGGAGACTCCAAGGAAGACAATGGAAACACTTCAGGGATGTCCTTAAAGCATCCCTGAAGAAAACAAACATCCCACCAATCGTTGAAGACCCTGGTTTATGACAGACTGAAATGGAGAAGGTTTCTTCAGGAAGGCAATAAACACGTCAATGAGACTGCAGCACTCAGAGGCAAAGTTAAGACATCAGGAAAAAGTGCACAAGCCTCCAAATACTTCATCTGCCTGAACGTACAAACATCAGCTGCCTGAGATGTGACAGAGTCTACAGATTGCACATTGGACTGACCAGCCATCTTAGAACCCATCAAACAGGCAGAAAATCTATTCAGCCTCATACTGAGGGATTGCCTATGACAAAGAACAAATCTTACTCATATAGTAATCCAAAGGCCTAAATTAATAACAGTGGGAATGTGTTCAAATTCCAATATGACAGTTTGAGAATTTGTATTTGGGTTTGTAAAAAAAGATCTGGAAATAAAGAGATGGTATGAGTAATAGTGACAATGAAGCTGTCAGAGTACAATTAAGCCCTAATTGATTGACAAATACCCCTTAGGTATTATTATTACTATTATTTTATTAGGCTGTGCTAATCTGTTCTGACCCATATATGACTCCACACCTACACCAACATGGTTAGTATAACAGCCCTCTGAAGGGAACTAGCAAGCCACCCAGTTTTGTCAAACATGAATTGAATTGTTGGGTCATCTTCTTCACAGATATAAGAGGAAGGCTCTCTACCTTCTTCTCAATATGCTGTGGACTATTGCTCTGTGTTTGATAATGGAAGTTTGTCTCTTGACCTGCACTGTGTGTGATTAGTTAGGCTTGGGTATGGACTCAGAGAAAGGTAAATAAACTGTAGAAGTTGCTGGAAGCTAAAGCTGCCAGCGTGGAGCACAGTTTTTAAAACAGTGTGGAAAACAACCTGTTACATACAGAGAGACTATATTCACCTCCACACAACTCTCAGGCATATAAACTACAATATAAGATAGTCAGGGATGGGCAATAAATGCTGGTCTTGTCAGTAGCACCTGCAGCTGGAAAACACATTTTACAAATTAGACTGAAGAATCCCTTGTTGATGGAGAAAGAAATAGAAAACAGCGAATCTTCTCATTCCTGACCAGTACCCAAGAACTCATGCTGGAAGTGCCTATGCATGAATATCAGATCTCCTTTGGGATTATAATTATCATCATGACTGAATAGTCTGCAAGAACTGACAATACAGGCTTCCATATGAGGACTAGTCACTTGGGTAAAATACAAAAGGACTGATGTCATCCATGGAACTATACACCGCAATAAATCAGTAAAGGGAAAACGAAAATAAGAGCCGCCGCTGTGATGCAAAGGCTTTTAAGGCTTACGTTAGGATATTTTAACTACAAATAATTGCATCACTAACTTCCTTTATATTCAGTATTTACAATATTCATACACTACATTGTCTACATAAAGTTGTTCAATCAGCATCCCTTGCACAAAATCTAATATATTTTTTTAGGGGGAATTATCAAGACATTTGCTTCCTTTGCAAAACGAGCATGCAGAATGATAATGGCTCAGAAAATCTTGGTGATATTTATATCTACACCAGAATTGCAAGGACAGTATTATACCGTTTCATCATACTATTCCCCAAAAGGCTAAGTGCGCAGGAGACATATGAATGAAGGCATGAAAAAACAGCAGGCCAGCTGACGCTGGAAATGTAATTTAAATAAATTTCTTGATCAGTGCACAAGTTCCATCCTGAAGATCAGCGCTAACCCTTTCAGCACAGACCATCCATTTCTACTGCACTTCACAAACAATACATAACTGTTAATACATCAGGAAGACTTAAAGGTACACTTAAACCAACTTTTCAAACTGCCCTGGTTGATACTCTAGAACAAAGCCAATTAATTCATGAAATCCAAAGAGCTGTCATCTTCGAACTATATTTAGCAAGTTTTTTTTTAATATAAGAAATCACTATATTTAACTTGCTCTTCTATTTTCACCAAGCTGTTTTATACATTGCCCATCTGTGGAAGAAATTTTGGAAACACTCCTTTACCTTGTAAAGAGTTGCTTGCAGTTTCTGCTTATGTATTTAAGGTCTTTTTTTAACCAAACAATGCTCTATTCTTTATCCTTGCTTGAGACTTAGTGAATGTATCCTCTGAAGGGATCCAGCAAGTCACTCAGTTTTATGAAATTGCAAATAGGATTGTTAGATCATCTTCCTACACTGGAGTGGTTTAAGAATCTTGCCTAGTGTCATCTTCTCAGGGCACCAGGGATGGACAATAAATAGTGATCTTTCCAGCGAAGCCTACAGTCTGAAAATAAAAATTACAAGTAGAAATCAGGGAGCACATTCTGATGGAGGTAGGAAAAGAAGACAACTGAGCATCTCATTCCTGCTTAATACTCAGGTAAATACTTATAAACTTACGAGAGGTGTGGACAGAATAGATAGGGTGAAATTATTGCCATTAGAAAGAATGATCAAAAAGCAGTCACTGTCAATTTTAGTTGACTGCAAAGAAGCAATGGCAACATGAGAAAATTACTTTTTTTCCCACTTTGGGTGGTTAAAATCTGGAATACATCTCCTGAGAGGGTGGTGGGCACAGATTCAATTGTCATCTTTAAAGAGAATACGACGGTTATCTGAAGAGGAGAAATTTTCGGAACTACAGGGAAAATGTATGAAAAAGGACAGTTGGTCTTGCCAAAAGCCAGCACAGAAAGGATGTTTGCATGGTCTATTCCAACACTGTAACCATTCTATGATTTAAAATAGTTTACCAATGATCTCACAGGAACAAAGCTTATAGTGCCAACCTTCCCTCATCATTGCCCACTATCTGAAACTGCTGTGATTGTTTTTGTTTGAAAGTTGGTAGAGCAATAAAATTCTTTATACAGGCTTACCAAACTGTTTTGTAGTGCATTGACAACATTATTGATATCTTAAGGATGGTAAGATAGTTCAAGTTTATGTAATTGAGATCAAATGTCTTTTAAGTTAAAAAAGAGGACACTGAAATGTTTGAAGTAGAACAGAACCCATATCATACATATGTCATGTAGACCACAAATCTCTTCATCCTATGGAGAAGACCAGCACATCAGTGTAAAAGATAAGGTTGACATATTTCCATCCATCTTCAACCAGAATTGCCGAATAGATGATCCATCTTGGACTCCTCCTGAAAACCCCAACGAAATAGATCCCAGTCTTCAAACAATTCATTTCACTTTGTGATATCAAGAAACTGAAGGCACTGGATACTGCAAAGCTTATGGGCCTTGACAACATTCTGGTAATAATATTGAAGACCTGTGTTCCAGAACCTGCTGCATTTCTAGCCAAGCTGTTCCAGTACAGCCATAACACTGGCATCTACGCAACAATGTGGAAAATTGCATCAGTATGCATTGTATACTGTAGTCAAATCCAATCTGGTCAACAGGACAAATCTTGTCAACTAAATGCAAGCAAAATTATCAGTTGTCAGGAAAAGCTGCATGTGAAATTCCGTCACTATTAAAATTGTGGCCTTTTGCATATTGTCAAATTCACAACAATTTATCATTGGAAGTTGTACCTTCACACCCAGTTCAGGTTTATCCTCCCTAAACTTCTCTACCTTTCCAAATCTCTCTTCACCTTTAAGACACAGTTCAGAACATACATTTCTGATGTAGTTTTACTTATATTATTTTTCAAGTGGTATGTTGACAAATTTCATTTCGTAACACTCCTATGAAGCTACTTTACTGTTTCACTAAGCAAAACCTCCCAGGCCTGCCCAGGGCTTTGAGAAGGGTGGGTGGGAGAATTTAATTAGGCAATATTCCAGTTTCCACCTGCCAGTTAAAGTTTGCTTTTAGTTCTAAGAATATTTCAGGCAGGTTGGCTTTTCTGACCTTGATGGTTGGGAACCTCTTTTGCAATCATTAACATGTCATAAATACTCATTAACGCTCACTAAAATCTCAGAAGGAAAACACAGTAAAACTGGTGAATGAGACAGACTGGTCTGACTCAACTTGTACGATTCAAATGGAGCTTCAGTATGACCAAAACATTCATTTCCAAGTATTTCTGGGTATTTACTAGACCTTCCCCTTATATGTATGCAATACTGTTAACCACAAATTGAAACCATACATGTTCACAAATCCCTACTATACAATGGCATGTACCTTGTGAAGTAGACTTCATCCTCCAAGCTCCAATCAATACAAACTTCTATGACTTGACTCCTTCATAACCAAGCAGTTCGCTTGCTCAAACATTTACAGTATAATGTGTGAAGCCAGACCAGGTCAACCAGCTCATGAAAACTCTCGATCAGTCTTACTCGTTGTAGTTTATGCACACCAACAGTGTAGGGGGTGAAGCCAGATGAGGATCATTAGCGTGACCATGCAAGGAAGAAACCCTTAATGGGACAGGCTAGCAGGACTCAAGTGAAAAGGGAACTGTAATTAAACAGGGACTCAACAGCAAAGGCTTCCAGAAAGCTGGGTTCAGCCAAAAGGAACAGTAGGGAGTGAAACTTAATGGATGTGGTTGTCATGTGCCACTGGAAGGATACTAAGCAAAGGCTATTCTCCTTGACTCGACAGAGGCCTGCTGACAACTGTGACAAGTTTCCTGGCTTTGTGTCTGCACTACATGGCAAGGCAAGACTGCAATAATATGAGTGTCCAGATAGGCTTGGTGAGTGACCGTCATGACAGCAAGTGAACAGGCTGGAGATGCAGCCAGGTCCAGTCCATATGCTGGGTGCATGTCCCTGAGCTCAACGTGCCCTTGCTGCAACATTACAAAGATAGTTACTGGTGCAGCCTGAGGTGCAGTATTGGACTGCAGAAGCATTCTATAAGATGCACTATAAGGGTTCTTAGAGGCTGGCACACAGCAGAAATCAATGTCTGTGGATGGGGGCTACATGTGGCCACTGCAGACCTTCCCTTTATATGTGTTAACCACAAATTGGTGTCCAGTTTCCAACATAGAGGTTGTACAGGGCAAGTGGCAAGCTAAATCTGCCAGTTACCTGCTGTGGTTTCCATATCAAGTTTTCCTGACATCTCGATCTTTGGGTGAGTTTTGTTACATTGGAAACTGAAAACTCATGAGGCAACTTGAGCTGTCAACAAGCAGCTCAACAAGTGTTAATTCTCATCAATTGGCAACTCACCACTGCCTCATGAGAATCTTGACCCAGCCTGTGAAAAGCATAAAAGATGGAGAGAAATGATCTCGGTGTCAAGGTCCACCTTGTCCGATTCTGCCCCACAACTCGCCATAGCCCACCTCACTCACACCCCGATACAATTCCACCCAATGAGAGAAAATTGTTGCTAAGCTAATAAAAGGTGGCTTGGTCAAAGAGATGATAAAGAAACATCTTAAAGGAGGAAGGAATAAATTACACAACACCTTCATTACCACAAAACATCCCAAAGTATTTCACAGCTAGTGAAATGTAGTAACTGTTGTAATATGAAAAGCTGGGGAAGGCAGATGGGCAGGCGGATTTGGGTATAGAATTGCAGAGTGTTAGGTCAATGCAGTTAAATGCATTGCTGCTATTTGTTGGCAAAAGGAATAAGTTACAGTTACAGTTGCAAGGAGAAGTAGGGGCATTGAAGGAAGTTAAACGGGAGAATAAAAATTTTACCTGAGGGTCATTAACGGATCAGAAGCCAATCTAAGTCAGTGAAGATAGGGTTGTCAGATAAGTAAAACTTGATGCAGAAAGAATAGAGGTAGTAGAGGTTTGCATAATTTTTATTGTTAGAGAAGTTGGAGAATGGGAATATGGCCAAAGATCATTGAAATTGTGAGTGTGGAGGTAACATACGTGTAAATGTGAGTTTCATTGGCAGATATACTAAAGAAAGTGGTGGGTAATGGAGGTGGAAGGAAACAATCCTCATGATGAATAGGATCTTGTCAGAAACTCAACTTGTAACAAAATAGAATACAAATTTTGTGAAAAAGTGATGTTCAGCTTGAGATGAAAGCTAGAGAAAATGATGGAACCAGTTACAATTGTGCAAAGTTCAAATGTGAGCCATGAAAAGATAGTTTCAATCTTCTTAACGTTTAACCAGAAGACTCCATCCAAAATAGAAATTTGGAAAAGCAGTGCAATGACACAAAGTAAATGGAGGGAATGGAGAGAGGGTGAGCGAGTATCAATGTTTGGAATTACAGTCATTCATTTATAAATCTTGCAAAATACATCATTAATACTTAGCAAATGTTCAATACTGTTGACATTTGCAAGGTTTGATTTATGAAAAAGGAATATTCCTTCTGGAGTTTATCAGTTCCAGTTTAATAAGCAGTGGGGAAACGTAGGACTGAATTTTCCCAAAATTTGGCAAGATGTCAATTTCGGGTGTTTCTTTCAGGAGCCCTTGTGGGTTTTCTCACACAATTTTATGCTGCTCGTCTCATTAAGTACATACCATGCATCCTCAGTGTTGCTGTTGCGTTATTTTACGCTCTGCAGCCATGGAAGCACTCACCAGTCCTGGGATCGTGCAGAGTTCATGCTGCAGGCACCAGGGATAAACCACAGCAGCACACCATTTTAAATGTTGCGAGCTAGGAGCTCTCCTTCACAGTTTGTGTGCCTGATGAATTCCAGGGGAGGTGTCTGACAGAGGCGGGTTGGTTGGCAACAGGAACCTGCAGGTCCAGTTAGGTGGGGTGTTGGAGAGGAGGTGGTCCTTTCTCCCCTGAACCCCAGAAGAGAACACCACACCAACGTAAGTGCCATCATCGGCTCCCTCATATTAATTCTGACTCTATTACTTCACACAGTTCTCACTTAGGCTCATGGTCTACAACTCTCGCTGTTGTATGCAGTATCTTCCCTCAATAGCACTCACCATCCCATTGCCCCAGACTACTATCCTTTCCTGCCCACTGAGCTTGGCCATTCTCTTGAGACACCTCGCTACCTTTCCCTCACCTGCATCACTGTGACAGTCACTTCCCTCTCACTCAACCCCTCCCCTTGTCTCATTCCAGGAGAAAAGCACCCACAATAGGGCAGAGAGAGCCAAGACAGGTGGGTGGGATGGCTGGCATCCATTTTCTCACTGCCTATGAAGGTCAGGTCCAATGACATTGTGGGGAGAATCCTGATTGCCCCTGTATGGATGTCAAGACCCCCATGTCCCAGCAATCAAGTAAGCTTCATTGTGATATGCTGCAGTGCTCTCTCATTAACACCACTGTGAACAGACTCTTAACCTACGACCCCAGTGCACAACTCAGTCCCTCTCTTTTTGTCTGCAGACACCAGCAGCATCCAAACATCATCCTACCCCAGCAAGAAAGCTCTTCTCCACCTCTTGGGGAGAAGGTACAGACCCCCCTCAGAAGAAGCACTGGCAAGGCTGACTCCTGAACCGTCCATCAACTCAAAACCTGACCTGTCAGTGGTTACATACACAATTAAACTCAGGAGTACATTCTGCTGAGCATATCACTGCTACCTCTCCACGGCTGGCCAAGGAAGACACTCTCTGGGTTGCTGGCACTCAGAGCATTGTTGAAGACCAGGTATCTGCTCATCCTCAGGCACAACAGGACCCTGTGTTGGCATCAATCAATAAGTTCATAAAAACACACAAACAAACACAAAAGCAGCAAACAGGTTCTGAAGAAGGGTCACCAGTCTCGAAACGTTAACTTTACTTTCTCTCCACAGATGCTGCAAGTCTTGCTGAGTTTCTCTAGCCATTTGTTTTTGTTTCAGCAGACATGTTTAATGGAGACACTCAGTAAACTGGATCAGAGTTTGGAAAGGTCCACTAGAGCTATCACCACCATGATGGTTCCAGTGTGCAGGTGCCTGGCAGTTTCCGTTGATAGATTGGCAGTTGCCATGGAGACTCAGGGCCAACAGGATACTCATTGGTTGCTGGAGATGGTCACAGACCTGCATCCACCACCGTAGCCTTTGGTGGGTCAGTGTCAATGTCAAGCTGAGAAGGGAAAGAGGGATCTCAAGCTCTCCAGGGCTTTTTTCTTCTGAAGTAGACAGGCTGGTGGTGATAGTTACACAGAGAAAGAAGGAATCACTTATACATCCCAGAAGTCCCTTCTCAGGACACTTCAGAGATTCATGTTACCTCAACCTCCACGCTGCCAGCAACCCCCAACCCTATAGAAGTTTGAGACGAGGTAGTAATAGTCACAGATGCGTTTTACATAGACTGAATGGAGTTCTTGTCTATTAATGAAGTCAGCCACACTGTGATGTGGTGCTTTCAGTGTAATGTGTGTACGGTCTATAGTGACCTATACCTGGACTACTTCAGCACATGGTTCTGTGACAATGTCTCCTCAGTAGCAGTGTTCATCTGGAGAAAGTGGCATTGACTGTGGGAAAGGGACTCTCCTGCACATCCTGGCCCCATAAGGGTCTTTATGCTGAAACCTCTTCATGTGGAGGCTGTTCAGCAGCCTCTGGAGTTTGCTGTTTGTCCAGGTCTTGTTGGTGCATTTGTTCCTCCTCCATTTCTCTGCACCTTCATTTTCCAGCAGCCATGACAACAATAACACCTGAAGTGGCTAGTTTTTATTCACTTGTGGGACATACACATTGCTGGTTGACCTGCAATTTTTATTGCCTACCCTCAGTTGCCTCTGGGAAGGTGGTGGTGAGCTGCCTTTTTGAACTGCTGCAGTACGTGTGCTGTAGGTGGACGCTCAATGCCCTTAGGGACTGTATTCCAGGATTTTGACCTGCAACAGTAAAGGAATAGGGATATATTTCCAAGTCAGAATGATGAATGGCTTGGAGGGGAACTTGCAGGTGTATCTAAAAACCAAACGAACTGTGGATGCTGTAAATCAGGAACAAAAACAAAGTTGCTGGAAAAGCTCAGCAGGTCTGGCAGCATCTGTGAAGGAGAAAACAGAGTTAATGTTTCGGGTCCGATGACCCTTCCTCAGAACAGTTCTGAGGAAGGGTCACCGGA
>NC_063339.1:43406196-43501740 GCF_021869965.1 Rhincodon typus
ATGGGTTTGTCCTCTCCACCTATCTTCTCCTGTATCCATCTTCTATCCGCCTCCCCCTTTCTCCCTATTTATTTCAGAACCCACTTCCCCTCCCCCATTTCTGATGAAGGGTCTAGGCCCGAAACGTCAGCCTTTCTGCTGCTATGATGCTGCTTGGCCTGCTGTGTTCATCCAGCTCTGCACCTTGTTATCTACATGGTTGGTCAATGCATGAGGCATACAAGCAGAATTTTGTGACTGCAGATGTCTTTAATTTGGAATCTGTGAGTTCTTGATTAATGCCAATGCTCCTTGAAGGTCTTCACATTATTCCACTCCGACAAACATAAAGAATCAAACTTACTCCACGCACTGGTGGTCGTCTGTCATTGTTGATACTCAGTTGAGAATTGAATGGAGATGAATGTATCTCACAGCAGGTGCTCCAGCTAGAGTGAGTTACAGGATTTGGTCTGTTATTCAAGATAGCCCCCGTCCATCTCAACTCTTGCAGCACCCACAATCTCCACGTACTTTTCTGCACTGCAGTCCCTATCAATCTCAGCATAATTATGCACAGCCACTTCATCAAAACCAGGATTGGGGTGCCCAACATGACCTCACCCCCTCTCACTGTACCCTGTATCCTCTCATGCTGTATTGTTTCCCACCCTTATATGTTGAGTTGCACTTGTCACAGTAATTGTCGCCTTTGCATCCCAACGTGTAGCTTCCAAACCCCACATCTGACTTCCTGAACTTCTCTAACACAACAGTGGTCCCTGATAACTTCATTGACTTCTAATGCACAAGCCCCCAAGACGGATTGTGGCCCACCCCCTCAACTGACTTGGAACAATAGCCCTGACTGATGTTGGACCAGATCCCTGACTGATCTCTTTGCAACATCCTAACTGGCTTACTACTAATTCCCAGATTAGTTGGACTTGATCTGCATGACTGAGCACACCATGGATTGTAATGGCAGGGATCCCCAGATCTCAATCACATCAAGCATGAAACTGACTGTGACCAAGCCCCTGAACTGAGAGGACATTGCCTTCACTGACTGTATCAGGACCCTGCACCAAGGACTTCTCTTCTTAGACTTTCAGACATGGCAAGTTGGTTAAAGCTTTTGTGATGTGTATGACACGTAAATTGCTGGCACATGACATAGGTGTGACATTGACATAGCACAGTGCCATACAGCAGTGTCCACCCTCTTGATTGATCATTGCTAACAAACTTTACAAGCATTCCACTTGCTTTAAAAGGCAAGAAAGCAGTACTGTGAGCCTGTAAGTTCTGGTTAAAGTGACAATCTGCCAAAAGGCAAACAAGGTAAGGCAGAAATGCTGTGAGTGCCAAGTAGGCATAAAGTGAGTCATCACTAAGAGAGCAAGCCATTTAGTTCAGAGATACTGTATTGTCTCCCACAATTATATGTTGAGTTGCACTTCACAGTAATTGTCCCCTTTGCATCCCAACATGTGGCTTCCAATCCCCACATTTGACTTCTGATGCCTGAGGTGGTGCCTGTCACTATGCACAAAGCAGCCTTGCAACAACATTGCAATGTCAGGAATCATTGAACTCCAAAGTGCAATATTAAAGTGTTAAGCTCCATTATAAGTGAGTCCTAGATATGTTATGATGATGTGGTGAGGCTGGTGCCCTGCCAATGAAGGGCACCAGCAGTTGCTGCCCTGAGAGATTAGGGAATGCTGGCCAAAATGGAACTGTGGTGAAGATGCACTGTCAGGCCAGGAATTGGTGCCATCTAGTTTCTCACTGCTTTTGCTGCCTGGGGAAACAGGAATGTGCACATAATTAAGATGACATTAGACAATAATGGCTTGTTAATGCATGTAAATAGGTCCCTCACTACCAAGATTCTTACTTATCTATCAAAACCTGGTCCAAACTCAGATTCGTTTAATATTTTTCCAATGCCAACAATTTCATATTTTCAATCTTGCAGCATTTCCCCAACTGTCTCACCATTATTCACATCGCTCAGAGGCTGGGAAAATTCCATCCCTGGTTTCCTCTTTCACTACTCCTGCCTGAGGCCAGTGTAACCATTAGGTAAATTAGGTGGTCATCCCAAAAGTTAGAATTTGGTGGCAAAGGATAAGTGTAGCAATAACTGAATGAATTATTCATAAAAACTACTCATAAGTAAAGAAACAGCTCCAGCGGTAGCAGTGAGAGATCTGTACCCACTGATATACATCTATATACACTGACACACACATAGATTTTCATGTACGTACATTGCTAGATCCTGAGGTAGCACTTTCCAAACCAATGACCACTTCCATCTAGAAGGAATAGAGCAGCAGATACATGGGAACACCACCACCTGCAAATTCCCCTCCAAGCCAGTCACCATCCTGAATTTGACACATATCACAGTTCCTTCACTGTCATTGGGTCAAAATCCTGGAATCCACTCCCTAAAGGCATTATGGTCTACCGACAGCATATGCTCTGCAATAGTGCAAGAAGGCAGGTCACCACCACCGTCTCAAGGGCCATTAGGGAGAGGGAATAAATACTGGCCCAGCCAACAATGCCCGCATTTCATGAGTCAATTAAAAGAAAATCTTTCCCCAAATTCCATATAACATTCCGCAATCTGTTTATTAAGCAATTTTACAGATTTGTTAATTGATATGATTATTCCAGAACTGCAAACCATTAATAATATCAAAGAACATAATATAAAATAGCCTACTCTATCGAATGATTATTGATGTGTAAAATTGCACATTAAATCATCTTGTAACAGCTGCAGGAACACATAAGAGCACATCATGTGATCCATTTCGCATGCAATAATGTTTGTTTCTTCTAGCAAATATGCTGTGAAAAGTGCAGTAGTATAAGAATGTACAATCAGTCGCATAATGTTCACCTTTCACGTAAAATAAATATAAAAATTCCATTTATACTAATATGCAACTGCAAAAGTTAATTGTGAGGGCTTGAAGCCTAAGGGTCAATGTTGAATACTCCCATACCAGCCCTGTTCCTACATTCTCAACCTGGAAGCTCTGCCTTTAAAAAAATTGAAAACTCAATATGACAAGTTTACTTCTCACCATCAACACTGTCCACGCCAACCCATGTAATTGTAATGGAGATCAAATTAAAGAAAGCAGCAAGAATCAGAAATTGTGCATCCGAAGATGTTTGGGGAAATGTTTCTCTTCATGAAGTTGTTGACTGTGGCAGCGATGGGGATGGGCAGTTAACTCTTCTGTTCTGCCTCATCGCCCTACTCGAAGAAGGACAGGAAGTTTGCACAATCTCCTAGCTAATATTTATTCCTCAACCAATACCACTACAAAACAGGGTATCTGGTTATTATCTCCATGCTCTTTATGGGACAAATTGGCTGCTGTGTTCCTCCACATTACAACAGTGACTCACTTCAAAAATACTTCACTGGCTGTAAAACACATTGGGATGGCCTGAGGTCACAAAGTGCTCTACAAAATTGCATGTTCTTTCCTTTTTGACTGTGATTGGTTCTATATGAATGCAAGTTCTTATTATCACAGAGGCTAATGTGATTGCTCATTCCAAATTGAAATTAGGCATCAAAGAGCCTTTACAGTTTGATTAGTTTATGTTATGCTTAGTCAAAACAGATTCTGCTACCATCATTTATTATTTATTTAAATATACTTTCATAAAACACAAAACCTTAACAAAAATGTAAATGTAGACATTTTGAGTTTTTTTTAAATAGTATATCTCAACAGAAAATCTTTCCCTGTCTAGTAATCCAAACAAATTAGAGGTCAAAACCATTGAATATAATTTGTTAACACAGGAAATAAGTGTAACTTGCTATTGGCAGTTAACGGGTAAAAGGTCCCATTTCACCTCCTTCATTTACATTAGTTATTAAATCAACCGATTGAAAAATTTGGCAAACATAAGAAACAGAAAACAAGCCTACAACAGCAGTGGCTCGGTTTTGGCTATTTCACTGTTTATGGGATTCTTAACCTTAATTAAAACAGGGTGAGTTGAAAAGCTATTACTGCATCAGTCGTTTTTTGTTTGTATCCCCTTAATAAGATAACCAACAAAATCTGTTGAAAAGCATATGTAGTTAAAGTTCCTGCCTGGGGCAGCTCAGAATTGCAATCCAGACCCTACCTCCTGCCTTCTGACGGAGGTCACAGATTAAAGTATCAGTGCTCTTTGTCACTCATCTGATTTTTCAACTAACTGATTTTCATCGATTCCATTGCTAGGTGGGGGTGCCACATAGATGTAGGACATCTCTGGGAGACGAAAATGGATATTATTCAGCACATTGTACCTAAATAGCTTGTCTGTCTGATTGATCAACTTCCACATTATCCCTCCTTCTCAATCACAGGGGGCTTCAGATAGTGGTAGATTTACTAATAGGAAAGAAAAGAAATGAAGGTAGTGCTTTCTTATTATAAAGTTATGACTATAAGATATTCTTCAAACTAAACAATTTTTGTCAGCGTTTATAACAAAGCACCAGAAGAACAAAACAAGATTCACATATTTTCAAAAGAGGTGGGTGGTCTATACAGAATTGTACAGCAAAGCAAGGCACAAATAAAAACAAACCAGAAATGACCTAGTGTTCCAGAGTTTAAGCCATAAAGCCTAACATGTGTGCAGTTAGATGTAGTATAGACGTTTTCGCAAGCTACTGAGTCTCTCCATTTCACTAATTGTTATTGGCTGTGCTGAAGAATGATAGTCACATTTAGATTTCCTGCTTAATCCTGAAATGCATGTTCTCATTGCTTACGCCATTCAAGCAATATAATTCTTACATTAAAAAGAATTGCTTAACCTTTTAATTGCTGACATATGTTTCATTTAGTCTGTGTTCATATTTTAATATGATGTAAATTTCTTTCACTTTGAATGGATAAGGAGTGGCTTTAGTGTATTAATTACATTCACTCAAATCCAACAAAAATTCAATTTTTACACATAAATTCATTCAAAAGGCTTGGAATGCGATATAAAGTCACATACTCAGTTTTATCTTAACCAAAGGGAACAAACACCAGGTGTCCTGTGAAGTATCTTTGAAGGGTTAAATAACAATCATTAGAACCTTTATACCACTAAAAGGATTCTTATGAAAACCTGAAAGGCACTTCCTGTCACCAGACTCTCTGACACTAACCAGCTCCTACCAACTGGAAATAACCACTTGAGGAGCCATCACTTCCTTTACTTATCAACTTCTGAAGAAACAAACCTACATGAAGAAAAATTACTTAACTGCCTAATCCAGCTCTTTACACTTAAACTGTGTATGTTGCTGTTTACACTTTATGTAAACAATGCCACTGCTTTCATGTAAAGCAGACTTTCAGGGCTGCAAGATTCCATGGCTGTATTCATGCTCTCAACTTCAATCTATTCAGGAGGTTTCTTGTGTATACAAAGCAGACCGTAATACCTCAGCATACTTTAAAGGATTCCAGCCAATGACAACTGATTTTCTCAAGTACACCCCATCATTCACAATCAGGGATTTGATTTGATTTACTTGCATCCCAGAGTACTTGTTTAAAATCACCTCCAGCTCCAGTTTTCTATCCTCTGACAGCAATGATCCATGGGTACAGTTCCATAGTTGCTAGTTAACATCCATTTCTCACCCAGATGGTGATCTTTCATGTGCAAACCTCAGCAGTGAGCACTGACGAGCTATTCAACTGCAAAGGAACATTGTAACTAAACTTGGTTTTGTTCTCACCTACACAAGCAACATTCCAGTACAGGCCACTGGTTAGTAAGCAGGAACAGAAGCACTTGCTCTTCTTGCCTTTTCTCACCTCTTGTGGGCATTTAGAGCATATGTCTACTGAAAAGTAAAATACTACACAAAAGGCATTAATTTATTTATTCTCTCTGCTGTCCCTTACCGAACAAATGGGCTTTTTTTTATGTTCTCTTTTTGTTGCATCCATACTCCCATCCCACCAAAAATCTGTTAACTCCAAACAATCAAGCCAAAGTCAGGAAATAGACCGACATTAACACTGTGTGATCGATTTAGTATTGTCTAATGAAATTGTGATTAGACTCAGCTAAATATCTCAGGAGTCAAATCCTGTCTAAGTTTACAAAAAAATATATAATGTACTGTAGAGCAGAATGGAAGAATGAAACCAGAAGACATTTTTGTTTATTATGGCAATAGAAGGAAATGGAATTCATTCAGGAAAATGTAAGCACAGAAGATGCAACACCTGCCCATTCTTTTTGCCATGTGAACAACTGATATGTGCTCCCGCTAGCCTTATATGTTGTATTCATTGCTTATAGGGTGAGCTTCCCTACACTGAAGAGACAAAGTTTATTGCTTTACCTACATTCTGACTGCAAGTAATCTGTGGTTTGTTGCAATATCATTCTATCACTGGTCTCTCATCCTATTCCAAGATTCATGAATGATATCTTTGTCCTCATCAGCTTGCAATCCTCTGATCCAGGTATGAAATTCAAAAATTTCAGATTTTATTTTCAAATCCAATTAAATTTTGTTCCCATTTCCAATGTCTTCCATGTTTTCCATATTTGTGCACTTTCACAATTGTTTACAAGCCATTTGTATCTCCATGGTCTGATTTTTTTAATGCATCTGATGGAACTGATCTGCAACTTTTGTTTGTCTTTTTTGGCCCTAATATTTATTTGAAGCCAGGAGTGAGCAAGTTGGGAAAATGTGGCCTTTCAGTAAGGAGACCCAAAAGTAAGGGTTTTTTATACATCTTATGGAAAATGACTGCAGGATACCTTTCAGTTCTTTTAACAGATAAATTGAGAAGCTAACTGTACGTAAGGTGGGGTGGAAGCTGCTTGGGGACTGTTGTCAAGTAAGTCTGATCCCCTGGAGGGTAATTTAGGTGTTAGGGGTGGGCTCAAGTATCATGGTGGATGCCAGTTGTGTACAGGTTGAAGTTTTGGACTTGCTGGAGATTCCTTCTTATCTCACAGATCTGATCATTCTTGTTGCTAACATACTTGTTGGCATACCTCACTTGAAAAGTCAATATTTAGCTGGTGTGGATCCACACAGCCTCTTTAAAAGAGGTTTAAAAGAATTTAGTGCCTGACGTACATCCTGTTAAAACTAAAAATGGAAGTGGAAGAGTGGGAGGGCTGTAAGCAGGTAAGGATGAATTTCAGAATTTGGCTACATTTTTTTCTTCTGATCTGCCCATAATCCACTTGTACTTAGAACTGTACTCTCACCACCCACCCCAGTCACAACATATTTGTCTGTTTGGTTTATTTACACGTATAGTTCCCCTTTATCTGTTCAAATTACTATACTAGCAACCTCTTATTTTACACTTTTAAGACCGTAAGACCATAAGACATAGGAGCAGAAATTAGGCCATTCAGCCCATCGAGTCTGTTGCAACATTCAATCATGGCTGATAAGTCCCTCAACTCCATTCTCCTGCTTTCTCCCGTAACCCTTGATCCCCTTAATAATTAAGGACCTGTCTATCTCAGTCTTAAATGTACTCAATGACCTGGCCTCCACAGCCTTCTGTGGCAGTGAATTAAAAGAAAAGTGTGAACCCAAAAACTCAATTGTCTATCCACATTGAGTCATTGAGTTTACTTTTTTATTTCAGATCTCCAGTATTTTCAGTGCTTTATTCTACACTTGAGAAGTTGGAGTCCTGGGTATTCACAAAACCAAAAGCAGCAATTAAACTAAGTTAATGATAAAAAATGACAGTCTTTAAAGATATGAAATGTTCTAAATTGAATTGAATTAGCTTTACCGGCACATGTACTCACATGAGTACAGTGAAAGCTTTAGAAGTTACCACTTACAGTGCCATCTTAGGTACAAAGGTACCTGGGTACAGATTCTTGAGTACAAATTCTCAGGGAAAAAAAGTTAGAAAAATAAAGAAATAAGAAGTCGAGAATTACAGACCTTCAAAAAGTACAAGGTCATAGGAATAAATTAGAAAAATAAAGAAATAAAAAGTTCAGAATAACACTCCTTCCACGATAACATAATAAAGAAAAAGAAAGAAATTTTATAAAAAGAGAACTTAAGATCAAATAGACACTGAGAGAATGCTTCTCCAGAGGAAGAGCAATTCTAAGGCCATCATTATCACCAAGACATACACTAAGAAATCCAATAGAGAATTCAGAAGAAACCTCTTCAGCCAAAGTGTGGTAAGACTGTAGAAGTCACTACTACAGGGAGCGGTCGTCGTAAATATTTACCAAGATGGAAATGTCAGTAAAAAGACAGTTAAACTTGGCTGTACTGGACATCCATTTTGAAGTTTACAAGACAAGTCAGTCAACACATGCCGGTTTTATTGTTTTTTTCCCCAGATTTATTTAAGGGGAAGTTAGTCAAGCATTTGCAGGAGAAAGGACTATAACGTTACAATGGTAAATTGACAAGGGCGACAATATTCGGAGGTTGAGTGGAGTGTGAACATTAGTATGGACTGGCTGGGCTGAATTGCCTGTTTCTGCACTGTATATACAGTGTAGTCCTAAGTAAGATATAGGAGAGAATTCACAGACCTGGAGTGTGATGAGGAATATCTGAGAAAGTAGATTACCGTAGATAACTGGAGCATGGCTGGTAAAGATTGGCAGGCCAGCTACCATCACAGTAAGTTAAAAGTGTCCGTAGGTCATGATTGTGGAGATTAGGAGTTCAAGGCAGTATGGTCCAATTTGCTTTGTAAGCCATGGAGGAGAATTTCTGATAATGGCAACCATAGTCTTACTTTGGTCAGAGAGCTACAATTTCCATATTAAAACGGGCATATCATTTGAAACAGGCAATGACTTTGGACACTGTTTAAATGGAACTGGTCACTATGGAGCATGAAGGTGCCAACTTCATTTTGATGCCATCTGTATTACCTCAATAAAAGCCAGCTGAAGGCAGAGACTATTGGCCCCATTGACTCAATTCAGAGTATATTTGTTACTGAAGATTTGTCTCCTTTGATCTGTTTTATTTAAAAGATGTGCATCAACAATTTAATAATTTTAGTGAACAAATCTTCCACTTTTGATCAGCTATTGTTTCTACACCTGAACTCATTTCAACTACACCAATTGCCAAGGAACTGTGTTTTTTTTTCAATACTGCTTAAAGAGATATGATCATCTACAAAGAATTGTTGCATACAATAGGTAAGTGATTGAAATTATTCAATATACAAAGAAAGTAATGTTGGAATACAAACACATAAATTGAAAGTCAACAGATGGGCAAATTAATTATAGAATATAGCTTATCCTGAGAAGAAAGTATGGGGATTCTTAAGTGTCTTCCTGAAGGCCACTAAAGAAATATGGGAGTCTGTGTGTAGTCAGATGGGAATGTGCATAGGAGAATTTACAGCTGTGAAAGTATTTAAACAGGCCCAGGACCAAAACATTAAGGGCTGAAAATTAATGTACTCCCCCTTTTAGACATATTGTGGGGGGAATGGGGGTCATGACTCACAATCTACCCATTCTGCTAAGCTCACAGCACGCAGCCTTGTACTGCCGCCTTATTTCGTGGATGTGACATTCAGCTAAGATCATTGACTGAGCACTCAACAGGGACATGGTAGTGTGCAAAGGTAAGAAGTGTTTTAGCTAGTCTCCAGTTCTTAAAGGCAGGCTGTTCTTCTTAAAGGAGAGCTGCAAGCACTACAAGGAAGCTGCTGACAAGGAATTGGACTAAAAATGGAACGCTATGGAAGAAAGTGGCTGCACAGGTTAACGGATATAATGCTGCAAGTTAACAGGAGCAGAAGGCCAAATTTCCACAGAAGACCAGAAGACCCTCAAGGCAAAGCTGTGAAAGAGAATGAGAGCAGATTAGCAGCGACGTCAATATTTGAAGTCTAGCCCCAGGAGCTGCAAGCAGTGTGCAAAAAGTTCAACGACATTATATGGATGCTTAAGGTCAGTGAATGCATCGTCAAATGATTTCTCCTAACCACCACACCAGCAACTGCACCACACACCCTTCACTCACTCATCATCAACGATGCCAGTATCACAGTCACCTCTCACAGCCTTCATATACCTCCTGCTTTTGTCTTAGCCGACGCATTGTACAAAGACAGTAGCACAAACATTGACATTTTACCCACACTCATAGGCTAAAGTAGCACACAAACAAAGGAAGCAGAACACAACTGATGAGGAACAAGCAAGCTGCATCTCCAAAGTCCGACTGAGAATACAATGCTCACATTCTGGGCCTGATCGCAACACAGCTCATTGTGTCCAACAATGTTGAGAACATTGAGGCTGATTGTATTTTACTGCCTTAAATACCTTCTAAAAATCTGACTTCACCCTCATCCTCCTGTCTTAGAGGTGTGACCACAGAACTCTAATTTTCCATCTCATCTCTTGCCAACTACCACCCCTGGCTTTTGTCTTTCAGACTTTCAAGAACTGCTGACTGTCAAACCACAACAACTCCAGGAAGAAGAAATGGGAAAAAAAAAACACAGCACTGATGAAGGAGAAATATCCTTCACCTACAGCCCAGATACTGGATGCACAATGGGTACCTCAAAGGCTAGTAAGGAGTGCTGAGTCATGGAGCATGTGTGGATTGTGGTGAATGGACAACTGTACACCAGTCCATCAGAGAGCAAGAATCACCATTGTTCTATTGTGAGGAACTTAGATGAGGGCTTTGATGAGACAGGTAAAGGAAAATATTTCTGAACATCCCCTCAAGTCTGTCAGTCACTGTCATGAGCATGGAGGGGGCTGAATTTGATGTGACACACATAGTTTGGATCCCATCCTGTCTAGCAACAGCATGTAGACTGATACATGATGCAATGTCTGCTGGTCACTGTCTCAGTTTCCATTTCAGCCCCAGCAGCAAACACACAACATCACAGTGCTGCAGTAAAAACTCAGTTAGATGTCATGGGCTTAAATCTTGCTTCTTTGCGGGCTCAGAGAGCTGTCCTCCTGGGTGCTTGAAGGGGCTTGCAGGCTCTCATGGCAGTGTTTCAATTAGTCCTCCAACAGATCACTAGGTTTGGTGATGCACCAATGCAGGGGAGTGGCTATGATACCATGGAAATCAAACCCACTGTTGTTTCTCAGGAGAACAGCATTCACACTCTCATCATAGCCGCTGCAGTAGTGCGCTAGTTGTTGCCTCTCAGTCAGCTAGCCCAGAGTGCTGCTGTCAATGCTTAGCTGGTGCAGACTGAAGTTCACTCTTCAAGGCTCAGTGCTATTCAAAGATATGCTATAAAGCTACCAGCAGTCTCCTCAAAGAAGCAGCAGTCTTGACCAACCGTGCTACAGTTACTAGGACCAGTAGAAGGGCCAACAATACTTGCAAAACAGGCTAAAAGGAGGTCACAATGGCAAATAGCTCACCAATGTTTATTTACTTGAATATTTTACAGACTAAAATTGTCATGGAAGTTTTTTTTGATGTCTTTTATGACAGGAACTTAGCTAAGAAACACTATGATGGGGCATCCAAGGTGCGTTGTAATGTAGGAATTAGTGTATAAATGATTTATTAATTTGTTATAAAGTTTAAGACATTGGTTGATCACAAATCTTGTGCATATAGAAAGAGAGATGTACCCCTTCAACATGTAGTTCAACAGTTAATTAAATACCAAAACAACTGCGGATGCTATAAATCAGAAATCAGAGCTAACATTTTGGGTCGAGTGACCCTTCTTCAGAATGGGTCTGAGAAAGGGTCATTCAACCTGAAATATTAACTCTGATTTCTGACAACAGATGCTGCCAGACATGCTGAGTTTTTACAGCAGTTTTTATTTTTGTCATCAGTCAATTATTTATTTTTTCTTCATTTGGTACATTCAAGAATATACAGAGAAATGTACATGGGAGTCCTCTCTTTTCCATTAGGAATTTGATGTGGAGCGTTTTTTATAGGGCAGTGCCATGCAATTGAGGATTAGGACAGCTCATGGACTCCCAGCATGCCTGCATTTTTGTTGGCCTTGAGGAGTCCGTGTTCTACATCTACATAGATTGTGTAAGGTTGCAGCCTCTCTTCCACTGTTTGAGATTTGGATTGCACTTCAGTCCCACGCTGAACTTTGTCAACCAATATGGAGGGTGGTTGTGGGTGGCGGGGGGAGGTGAAAACAGAGCAGAGCACTTTTCCTTAGTCTGCTCCTGGACCTTGGCAAGATTAAGGCAATAAGGCAGGTGAAGAGGTGATTTGATCAATCTGCTTGGTTATCTTTGGTGGCTCTGTGTTTGCCTGGGTGCCCTCGGAGAGGGACCATGCACTGGTACCCTTCAGTCCTTCCACAACTGGCAGATGCAGCAGGGACTGGATTACATTGTCAGCCCCAAAATGGAGTTTTAATTTAAATCTGGTAAGTTTTCTTTGGCATTTTGTTTATTGGTACAGTACCCCTTTAAGTGGCTGTCAATTAAGTTAAACATTCATTTGTTTCTCAATTTCTCAAAAGAATATAAAGAAAGACTTCTGGGACTCTGGGTGTTAGTTAGGAAAGGGGTAGACATATGTAATGTGCATTCTGTAACTAATCTAGTATTAAGCAAAAGATTGGCATCTGGTTTCCTACTTCACCATCTGGTTTCACAATTAAGTAACATGGTAGCAGAGGATGAAAACTAAGAAATATTTTTTCAAACAAAAGATTGTAATCTGAGTTACTTTTTTGAAGAATGGCTGGAAGCAAGTGTAAGTTGTCAGAATTTGATTAACAACTGATGTTCTCCGAGTCTGAACCTTATGACCAGTAGAAAAATGACGTGGGTGTATGGACATAGAGTTATAGAGTCATACAGCACAGAAACAGTCCCTTCAGTCCAACTTGTCCATGCCAACCAAGCTTCCCAAACTAAACTACTCCCATTTGCCAGTGTTGGACCCATATCCCTCTAATGTACCTGTCCAAATATCTTTTAAATGTTGTAACTGTACCTGCAACTATAACTTCCTCTGGTCAGTTGATCCTACATATGAACCACCCTCTGTGTGAAAAAATTGCCTCTCAGGTCCCTTTTAAATCTTTCTCCCCTTACCTTAAAAATATGTCCTCTAGTTTTGAACTCTCCTACCCTAGGAAAAAGACCTTTGCTATTCGCCTTATCCATGCCCCTGATGATTTTATAAACCTCTATAAGGTCACGCTTCAACCTCCTACGCTCCAGTGAAAAAAGTCCCAGCCTACTCAGACCCTCCTTATAACTCAAATCCTCCAATCCCGACATAGGTTAGGTATATTTTCAATTCGTTTGTGAGATGTAGACATTATGCTTGGCCAGCATTTATTGCCAATCTTTACTTGCCCTCGAGAAGGTGGTGGTGAGCTGCCTTCTTGAACCACTACAGTTATTGCTGTAGAGGGACACTCAAGGGAGTCCCTGGACTTTGACCCAGTGGCAGTGGAGAAACAGTGATATAGTTCCAATTTACTGAAGAGAAAACAAGGTATGATCTTGACATTATTGCTTCCTAACAAAAATAAAATGAGATCAAAGTGTTTTGTGATCTGGAAGCCCATCAGTTAAATACCAATCAAGATTTGAAGATTGTATTGAGTTTCATGGATGAAAACTACAAGAAAGATGATCTGTCAGATATTGATGAGACATGACCAGGCTTTGACAGATTTTGAAAGGCAAGTATTTATTCAATAGGGGAATATATCATGGACTATAATGATCTAAAAGATTGCAGACATTCAACTCAGAGATTCCCCGTTCAGTGATCAAACTTAAATGGGCATCTGAGCACAAACAGCTGGGCTGGAAAGACTGAATTTAAACATTGGCAGGAAAGTGGTAGCTGAACAGGGGCTACCTTAAACGGGAGATGATTCAAATACAGTCAGTCATTGTATTTTCTCTCGAAAGGGAAAGATAGGGCAAACAAATCCAGAGCTCCTTGGCAACACTCTCTCTAATCTGTATTCTTGGTGTACTGACTTCCAAAATTCGTACACAGAATTGACTTTCCAACCAGAAGTCAATATGTTGGAACGTCAATCAGCATGTAGAGAAATGAAGGAACCTCAGACCGACTGTGCTGCTATACAGCTTAAAGAGAATGTTTCTCCCCGGATGACAAATGAAATAGAAAACAAGTTAAAGAAGAAAAATTGTGTTTATGACTGGTATTATGACTAGTAAATGCAACTGAAAGCCATGGCGAATACTGAAGGTTCAGAATAGAGGTGATAAAGCAAATAATTAGCAGCAAGGAGGCTTCACAAGAAAAGACTAACAGTTAACATAAAACAAAATCCCAAAGTCTTCTACAGACACACAAACAGTAAAAATATTGTAAAAGAAAGAGTAGACCCAATTAGGAACTAAGAGGGAATTCACACACACAGGCAAGAGGCATGGTTAAGGTGTTAAATCAACATTTGTCTTCGTTTTACCTACAAGTCAGATGTTGCCCAGGTCATGGTGACAGAGGTGGAAACTCAGTCACTAGTAGGGTTTAATAACGGTAAGAAGGAGGTGTTGAATAAGATATTAATAACTAAAGCTGATAACGCACCTGGACCCAATGTGATGCATCTAAGGATATTGAAGGAAGTAAGAAAGGAAATTGCAGAGACAGTGGCAAAAATCTTTTAATCTTCCCGAGATACGGGTGGTGCTGGAGGACTGGCAAAGGGCAAAAGTCACACCCTTGTTCAAAAAATGTTATACAGATAAGCCCAGCAATCATGGAACAGCCAATTTATCTTCAATTGTGGGGAAACTGCTGGAAACAATTATTGCATTAGGATTAAGTCATATGGAAAAATGTGGGTTAATTCAAAAGAGTCAGCATGGATTCATTAAAAAATAGTCATGACTAACATGGAGTTTTTTTGAAGACATAACAGAGGGAGTTGATGAGGGCATTGATGCACTATGCATGGATTTCCAGAAGATTCTTGATATAGCACCATACAATAGATTTGTGAGAAAGGTGATAATTCATGGAATAAAAAGGTCAGGGGCAACAGTCATGCAAAATTGGCTAAGGGATAGGAAATAGATTAATGAGAATTCTTCAGGCTAGAGGAAGATTTGTTGTGGAGTTCCCTAGGGTTTGGTATTGAGAGCTTTGCTTTTCCTGATATGTATATAAATGACCTAGATCTTGGTGTGGAAGGGACTATTTCAAAAATCTGTAGATTACACAGAACTTGGAAGCAGCTGGTATAGAACTTCAAAAGGACATAAGCAATCAGGTGGAGTCCACAGATTGGTAGCACAAGACGTTCAATGCAGAGAATTGTGAATGAAATATTTTGGTACAAAGATCAAGGAGAGACAATATATAATAAAAGATGCCATGCTAAAGATTGGGCAGGAGCAGAGACAGTTGGATGTATATGTACATAAGTCATAAGTCATTAAAGTTGATAAGACAAGTTGAGTGCTGTCAGTAAAGGATACAGTATTCTAGACTTAATTAATAAGGGCACAGAATATAGGACCAAGGAAGTCATAATGAAGTTAAATAAGACGTTAGTTGGACCTCAGCTAGTGTATTGTTTGGGTTTCTCTGCAACACACTATAGGAAGGATGTGAATGCATTGGAAAGAGCACAGAAGAAGTTCAGAAGAATGGTACCAGGGATGAGATACTTCAGTTATGAGAAAAGATTGAAGAAGTTAGGGACTATTTTCCTTGGATGAGACATTAACAGACCATTAATTACGCTGTTGGATTCCAAAGGGATAGTCAAATGACATTATCTATGCCATTCAGACTCAGACAGATACACATGTTAAGATTGCATAATTCTGTTTGTACCAGGAAAAACTCCAATCACAGCTTGGTTTGGAATTGCAGTGGATCAACTGAAGATAAAGGTTTAGTCCTTATTTCTGATGTAGAGACATTTTCATCAGTCAGGACAAATTATTTACCAGCTTCTGAGAAGAAGTTGCAAGAAATCAGAAAAGCACAAAAGGCAAGGTAGATTTTACAAACATCAAGAAATTCTACCAAGGTTGTTGGTACAAAATATAGTCCAAATGATCAGCTTTTATGGAAGTATCATGAAGGAAGGAAACTTTTGACTGCAGTAGATGATCTTCTAGTCTTTAATTACAGGCAAGTAATACACAGGGCTGTGAAGGGGAAAAAAATCTTCATTGAATCCATGAAAGTCAGTTGGAAAAAATGAAGTGTGGAGCTCATGCGTATGGAGGCAAGAAATTTCAAAAGAAATTGATCTTTTCATATCATTCTGTCATTTTTGTGCAATTAATTATAAGATGTCAACTGAAACTTTAATATCTTGTGCAGTCCCAAATTGGTAATGGCAAAGGTCATTGCTCATGGACTAGACATCTTTAGCTTCAATGTGATCAAATATTCTTTCCGTTCAGAATACTATCCCAGGTGACTAAAAGTTACTACACTTTACACTATGGTAACTGGGGCATTGATGAAAATCTTATTCACACACAGCTTTCTAGCCAAGATTGTTTCAGAAAATGTCCATAATTTGTGAATGATTACATTAAGAAATTAATAACAGAATCTGTCATGTTACTCATGTCACCAGTTCTTCTATTCATCTACAGAGAAGCCTAGAGAGTGGTGAAAATCATGGAGGTGCTAATGATAAGAATAGTGATTTGGATTTATGGAATTATAGAGGGTCACCCTTGACTTATGGAAATGCACCAGCAGAATTACTTATGGGCAGAAAGCTAAAGACACAAATCCCATTGCTACAGCAAAACCTTTGACTAAATATCTCAAACCAAGAGAGAGTAGGAGCAACTGAGATTGACCAAAAAAGAAAACAGAAGAGCTGGTACAATTCCTGGCTCAGAGCAAAGACCTAATCAGCTTTGATACCCAGCCAGAAAGCATAGATCAGAGAGCCTCCAATTTGTTATAACCAGTCCCTGGCAAAGTTCCCCAATTTGTTATGATTCCAGATAAGGTATCCCAAATTATCAAGCTCTCAGATAAGGAGAGATGAACTGCCTTTCCTCTGTATTCACACCTCTGCCATGCTCACCACCCCCTCTCAGACACCGAGTAGTAACTCATGGGAGATGTTTTTCTGCTTAGAGGAGGTAATTAGATATCTTGCATTTCTGTCTTTTGAAATTTCTCTCTCTTCAAAACTCTTACGACACCCATCAGATGTGACATTCCAAGATTCCTCACCAGATAGGCATTGAATTTACATCTGGAGTCACCTTTTGGCTGGCTTTTCTTTAAAAAAACACTTGTTACAGTTAAAGGTTCAATATGTTAGTTGGTATTTCAGGGCTCTGATCCATCGTCATGCCAATATTAAACTCAGCATGAAAGGTGTGGTGCAGTGCCAGCTTAAACTGTGTGAAGGAAAAAGAAAAGTGCCAGATTGAATTCAAATGAAGAGGAAAGAGAGAGGCAGCATGAATTGAATGGAGGAGTATCCAAAAAAATGGAAACAGTGCCATTTTGAATATAGGGAGCAGACAATAAAAACACTAGCAAGAAGCAGGTGGTGGTTAAGAGAGATAGAGAGACAAGGTAAAAGCACTGGTGAAAGGGGAGGAGGAGGAGAGAGGGGAAAGGTTGCCTCTGTATTACTGTGACAACCCCATAAACAATTTAAAAATAATTTAACAATCACATTTCGCAACCAGGTATAACAAAACATCAACACGATGGGCACCAATTTCACCACAATGAAGAATGGGTAATTGAATTTTGATTGTAATCTTACATTACAGTAATAAAATGTTAGCTGTAATAGCAGTTTAAATTCTGGGGGCAGCATGGTGACTAAGTGCTTAGCACTGCTGTCCCACAGCACCAGGAACCCAGGTTCGATTCCACTCTCAGGTGACTGCCTGTGTGGACTTTGCATATTCTCCCCATGTCTGCGTGGGTTTCCTCCGGGCGCTCCGGTTTCCTCCCACAGTCCAAAGATGGGCAGGTTAGATAGATTGGCCATGCTAAATTGCCCATAGTGTCCAGGGATGTGTAGGTTAGGTGGATTAGCCGTGGGAAATGTAGGGTTACAGGAGTAGGGATGTGAGTCTGGGTGGGATGCTCTTTGGAGGGTCAATGGGCTGAATGGCCTGCTTTCACACTGTAAGGATTCTATAAAGCTACAATGTCCAATGGTTCAATTTAACAATGCTATGTTTCTACATCTAGTGTTCTGTTCTGCATTTTGAGTTTGTATTTTGTTTCTAAGCTTTTGTTAATTTTCCAAACCGGCATGTCAGCATATGAAGTTGCTGTTAAATCAATGGAGGCAGCAAAACCTGCTTATCATCATTTCCTCTCCAAAAATTATCAGTTCTGTCAAACAAGAATAACTGTTCAGAACATCCAGTTAAAATTTACTACTGGTATTCCAGGGCTTTGTTGAAACAGATGGCATTTAATCAGCAAATTATGTGGGCAGTTTACCAACATCCCTCAGGAACAGGGGAGTGTTTCAATTCACTTTTGTCTTATCTATTGACACAGCAGGCTGTGCAGTAATCATGTAGCATCACAAATCAAGCTTTTTGTCTTCACTGATCATGTCATCACAAGCAAATTTAACAGTCTTTCATTTAACGTGGCAAAAAGTGCTCATTTCCAAACTGAAAAACTCATTCGCCTTAGTTCTGGGGGTGTAATACAAAGCCACTTTCTGACCTTTAGATCTTTAATCACTTCAGATAAATAATGACCTTAGACTCAGTGAAGCTGAAACTCCACGGGGGTTCAGCTGGCCTCCCATCGTAACTCCAGACAGAACGCCCGTGAAATTTCAGCCCTATTTACAGAATTAACTGCATGTGTTATGGGGCCAGAATCCAAACCTCTTCCTGAGATTTTGTCCCGCCACTGAAAGCATTAACTCATTGTAAGAGGATAGTTTCAATCACTGAACATGCTCCAATATCTTGTCTAAGTGACTGTTGTTCTACTGGAAGACTGCGACAGTGATTGCTGGTCAGTTATTACAATGCAATGAATATCAAAGCTAGTTCTCCCTTTCTCGACACCTTTCAGCGGTAGTCAATGGAAAGCAATCAGAAGCAGAAACCCTGAACATTTATTGTCATCTAACTCATGGACATTCACACCAACTGTACCACCTAAAACTCAGTGAGCTGCCAACCAGCTTGGAGATGAAATCTGAAACTTTTTATCTTGACAGTACATATACTCTGCTGCCTTAACCAGAAGTACTGTAGTCTGGGAAATTGTCTGAAATTGTTGAAGGAGCTCACAGTGTAGGACACTGGCAAAATGGACAAGGAAACTCAAAAAGCACTTTCCAAACCATGACCACTACCATTTAGAAGGACAAGGACAACAAATGCATAGAAACCACCAGCACATCCCCTTCCAAGCCATTCGCCATCCTAATTTGGAAATATATCTTCATTCCTGTAGTGTCGCTGGGTTAAAATCCTGGAACTCCCTCCCTAACAGCATTGTGAGTCTACCTACACCAAATTGTTTGCAATGGTTCAAGAAGGAAGCTCAACACAAGGTCAACTAAAGATAGGCAATAAATACTGGCACAGCCAGAAAAGCTCACATTCTCCGAAAAAGCCTCAGGTAATGCTAAATGTGGGGTTCAATAGCTATAATCAGAGAAGCACAGATTAGGAAACAATGAGTTATTAAGAGATTGTTGGGATAATAGTGAGCCACCAATACACTCATTTTAAGAGATTCATTTAAATACTGAAACTACTTTTAATTGAATGAAGATTGGTTAAGTCAAAGCTTTTCACTATCTTCACTGGGAATATAGGAGTTTGCCCATAGTAAATTGGTAAAGGGGCAGGTATCTGCCTGTCTGAGATTTAATTAGTATCTGAAAGTGAAGTTTCCTCTAGCTTTATCCTATGTTTCTACTACTAATTTCTGTTCGGTCTTTTGCTTTTCTGAAATAGTTTGGCTGTTAGATTTTCTGTTGCTGATGCTCTGATTGAGAATAAAATGAAAATTTCAATGAAATTCCTTGTACCTTATATTATTTGGCAGTTGCTTACAATGATGAAAAGATGGATTATGTGATGGATTGGGAGTGTCCTGGATTTCCTTTACTAATAAAGGCATATCAACAGGCCAAGGCAACCTCACTTGGAAAATTGCATGGAAATGCCTTCAATTTTGGGTCACAGGGAAGCAATGATTGAGTAGGTCCTATTCCTATTATCTAAAATCTAGCTAAACCAGTTAAGCTTTTCATCAGTGGTGGACCCAAGATGTTGGCATTGCTGGGCACTATGATGATAATGCCATCAAAGACCAGGGGTATGCTCTCTCTCGTGCAGGATAGTTTTTATTTGGTACATGATTGAGACAATTATTGTCTAGGCCTTGTGGTAAACTTGTATGGACTGCTTTATTTATCTCAGCACCACTGCCTGTCCAATAACCAGATCTTACATAACCAACAATTTATTGTACCTATAAACTGGTCTACATATAGGTAAGCAAAAGCAGGGCTCATTAATCACAACAGAGAACCCCTATCCAGTGCTCCAAATGCCAGAATGTATCTTTCAAAAACAAACTGAACATATCTTCGATCAGGTTGAGACTCAGTCTCGTTACAAGCCAATGGTTTATTTCAATAAAACAGGAAAATGACCAGTGTAGAGTATGAAAGAGTGAATCATACACATCCACTACCTGACTCGATACATGGACCACATGCATTCTCTCTGCTTACAGGTGTTAAAGCAGATTCTCACTTCTTATGCTGTGAAAGTTTCTGCATTTTGAAATTGGACTGGCTTCCTTGCTGAAATTGTGCAAACCAAAATCCCAGAACCTTTCTTCTGCACTGAGCTGGACAATTCCTGAGGTGAAACAGATTTCCCTCGTGAATACAATCTAAGCTCCTTTGAAGTTGTACAGAAACAAAAGGTTTTCTTTCTCAGTGTGAAATGTATATCCAATTGCATATTGGATAATTCCATATGATGCCAGAGACGCCAGGTGAAATCCACACTCTCTGACTATGCCATGACCAAATCCCATTATTCTCTCAGGCCCTACCATGTCAACTTTTTTGTGCATTGAGGAATCTATCTTCTAGTTCTGATCTAGTTTCCTCGTCACATTTACATTTATTAATTAAATCACAGGCTAGCATATACCTGCCCGTTTTCCCATTTACTACAGGTGAACTCCTACATTCCCAGTGAAGATAATGAGAAGTTTTGATTTAACCAATCTTCATCCAATAAAATAGCTTCAATATTAAAATGCAGCAGAGTATAAGATGTAATGCTGACGTATTGGACGTTTGAACTGTACATGAAGTGAAAGTCTAGTAGCCTATCTGCATCTTGGCATGTGTGCAAATAAATGAATATGCATCATGCATGTCAGTCACATGGTGAGTTTCTTTTATGGGATCATCTTTCCACAGTTAAGATTAAAATGACAAAATGAAGTTTGTCATAGAGTTAGAGAAATGTACAGCCTGCTAGGCTATTAACATGTAAAGTATAATGCTCTTTACCCAAAGCTCATCATGCAGTCTTGAGGAAATGTTAATATCTTGGATATACTGTTCATTAACTTATTATTGTGAAATGCTGGTCAACCTTCCCTTGGCAGACCTCTTGAGACATTAACCTTTTTTTCCTTATCTGCTGCCACACCTACTGAATATTTGAGACTGCAATGACTGTGGTATTTCCTGCTAAGCAGTTTGAATGTTTCTTCTGTAAGGAGGATGCCGTGTGATGCCAAAGAAAGCAAACCTCCCTGCCAGCAAGCACTTCTTTCATGAGCACTTCCAAATGTGCCTCAGAAAGAGGTGATGACTATCTTTCTTCAACCAGATCTCTCTTTGCGCCAAGCAGGTGGATCAGCCCCTTTGAACAGAGGCTGCAGCTTTTAACATCCATGTCTGCATGATTTTTCCTGCCCTCCTTGTTTTTCCACCCAGTAACAGAACATTTCCATAGGTTGGTCCAATGCAAGCCAGATTCATTTGGAATAATTAACAAGGCTTCTCTAGGGAAACCTCACAAGATTCTTCTGTTGCAGTGTCAATGAAAATTATGTTTGCTGCACCAAATTATCGCAACTTTTTAAGTGTTGGCACCAGGAGATGTTCCCCAGAGACTGAAGGGATCAATAAGAAAGATATAGCAAAAATAAGTGAAAAGTTGATAGGGTAACCATGCTCTCCATAGACAAAAAAGCAGAGTAGGGAGAGACTGGAGACTAGAGATGATATGACAAACTGCCTCCATAGGAAACATATATAATAAGAAAATGTCAGAGAACATTAAAATAGATTAAATGTCACTGGATCAGGTTTTATTACTGATGGTAACAAAATTTTCAACAATTTGGCAACGAATAAAACAAGGTTACCATCAGGGCTTGCATCCACGTTTGTTTAGGAGTGAGATAATTCAAAACAAATGAAGGAGGAAAGAAAAAATAGAGAGGTATTTGGCCTCCACTGTTTTCTGCCATGTAAAGGATTGAGCAGGAAAAGAGAAATTCAGTGCGGATTGAGGAACACAGCAGGCCAGGCAGCATCAGAGGAGCAGGAATAATGGTCCCGACCCGAAAAGCCAACTTTCCCGCTCCTCTATTGTTGCCTTGGCCTGCTGTGTTCCTCCAGCTCTACACTGTGTTATCTCTGACTCCAGCATCTGCAGTTCTTACTATCTTTCAGTGAGGATTGGTCTTATCCCAACTGGAATAGGTGATTATCCAATAGGAACATTGGAGCAGGAGTAGGCCATTCAGCTCCTTAAGCCTCCTCTGCCATCTAGCTTATGGCTCATCATTAAGTCAAAATCATTTTCATGCAAAATGCCAATTCCCTAAATATCATGAGTAAATAGAAATCTATCAATCTCTCTCCTGATAATAGTTATTGATTGAGCTTCCACAGCCGTCTGGAATAGAGAATTTCCAAAGGTTCACCATGGTCAGAGTGAAGATGTTCCTCTTCACCTCAGTCCTAAATGGTTTATCTTTTATTCTAAGACTGTGTCCCCTCACCTGGACCCCACAGCCAGGGGAATCATCCTTTCTGTATAAACGCTGTCTATTGCTTTAAGAATGTTGATGATCACCCCTCATTCTTCTAAAGTCCAGAGAATACAGGCCAGGTCTCATCCATGTCGCCTCACAGGACAAACCTATCATCCCAGGAATCAGTCGCATGAATTTCTGCTGCACTCCTTCTATGGTAAGTATATCCTTCTTTATACAAAGGGACCAAGAATATCCCTTCATTACTGCACGGTTTTAGCAAAACAGGAATCCAGGAAGCTCTAGCTGACTTCTGGTTGAAGAAAATAAAAGTCGACCAGTCCAGTTTTCCCTCGGGGATAGAGACTGCCTGCTATACTCCAGCTAAAACTCCTGCTGCCATGCTTAAAACATTATCATATTTAGATGTTTTATGGCACCACAAAAACAAAACATTAAAATTGCAAATTAGCGGCTTTACTACTGGCAGATGTCCACTAAGGTAAAATCCAAAGACACTCAACAGCATCATATAAGCAGTCCAAACCATAGCTAGATTACAGACAATTCCTAATGTTACTTATCGTTTCACTCACATGTTGAAGATGAAAAACATTTCACAGATAATAGAATATAATCTTCAGTTGAAATAAGCACAACAAAAATTCCAGTCTGACTAAATCCATTCCAGAACATAAATGATAATCTGCTATTTCTGCACAGTCATGGCTTAATAGTAAAGTTCCCCACAGGAGAATACATAAAGAACAAATTACACCCTTTACTGCTCAAAATTTAAACTTCAGTAGATGATTTATTAAACGAATTTCCACTTTGCAAACAGATTCAAACTTTTAATTTTCCCTTAAATTATGATGTTACATTTGAGGTTAGGAGCTCTTTTTAAAATATATTTCAGTACAGGTATAAAATCTAACTGTGAGGAATTGATTTTATATAAAACTACAGATAAAATTGATTGATATAAACACTGCTTTAAATATGAGTTTCATTTTTTTCTTCAATGGTGTTCCCCACATTGATATTGCATAGTCCTATAAAGGAGTTTACTTGTCTCCTCAGATTTAATGGTATTTTCACCTGTCCTTTTCTTCTCGATGCTTTCAGAACTGCTGTGTATTCTCAAAATATTCGATTTTAATGAGGATTTTCACAGTTGCAATTTTACCTTATTAATTAATTAATCATTTCTTTGAAAATGAAATTGAGATTATTAGAAATTCAAGAAGGTGATACAACAAAAATGCTCCATTTATTTAGCAACTTAACATAATAAAATGTTCCAAGGTACATCACAGCTATATTATCAAACAAAATTTGATACGGAGCCAGATAAGGAAATATCAAGTCCAATGAAAGTTGGTAAGTTTTAAGCAGCATCTCAGAGTTAGAATTCCTGAGTTAGGGCCTCAGCTGATGAGAATTGGGTTGGGCAAGACTTCAAACATTTGCCAGTAACTGAGATATCAAAGTGGCATTCCAGAATCCATGAGCTTAAAGATTTCTTTAAAGAGAAAAGACAGAAGCAGTACAATAAGGATCCAAAAGAGAAATCTAAGGTTTTGCTTTATGTTTCCTTGCATCATTATGTTTAAGTTCACTACCAAAATATTAATCCATACTTGTCTTTTAGATGCTGATTCACCTTCTGTGTTTGCTAACTTCTATTGTTTTATTTCAAAACTTCCATAATTCACAGCCCTCTATATTTCCAATGTAATTTCTTTGCTGCTTGGCCTTTCAGAATTTATCTATAACCTATGGACTGAGAGGACACTGTGTCAACAGCTTTAAAACTTCACAGTTCATTGTGCTTTTCAGTCGAGCTGAATACCAATCTATGCAAGTATTGCCTTTCAACCAAAAGCTAGGTAAAGGTTGGGTACCAATTGTAGGATTCACACCTCTGTCACCTGACAGATACTTATGCCATAAGAGACCAGATTTGTAGATGTAAAACAACATAGCACCCTCATCACAATTGTACGTCAACACGTTTCTTTTTCAAAGTTTTCTTAAATCTAAATTTCACTTCTCTCATAGGTATTAATGTTTTTAGATATCAACATATGATGTGATTTCTCATCTAAGCACTGTTGACTACAAAGGACACAATAATGAGGAGAAGCATCTGTATTTATATCTAATTTAAAATGCCTCAATCCAATTAATTATATTTATCTAGCAAGTTGTTTATCATACTCCCGTTCTTTGACCCTTCAGTACAAACACTGTTCATTATACTGGATGCCAAACAGTTATGTGTCATGGACCTATATTCCAGAACTTAATCAACTTGGCCAAAAGAGCCTCGATGACAGGAAACATTTGACTTATTATTTCTCCAGAGATGACATTTTAGAAGGGTACAATGTTATTTTCCTTCCTTCTCTGGTGTCTGAAGCTATAAGACGCCAACAGTTGAAGAACAAGTGTCTATGTGCTTCTTACGTCTCATTTGTGCACGATCAGAGCCTGGTAATGATTCCACTATTGATTACCCACTCATTCCCTTTTCAGAAGTACTTAGTTTCCACTCAGTACTTTCCCAGGGCAAAGAGACTGAACCTGGCACATGAAGGTAGTGGAGAGATCCTTGGTCCTCCAGGAAGTGCATGCAATACCAAAGAGAGCTAATTTAAACTCCTTTGAAACCAAATTATATATTGCATAATTCACTAGAGTGGTACATGGGGAAGAGTAGAGGCCTGGAACTGCAACCAACAGATTCCGGGCCCCTGCTCTGTCGATCCAGCAGAAAAGCTGATCAGATGGCACTAGCAGATCTTAAAAGCTCTGAAGCATTGCATTCAGCATAGTCTAATAGCGACAACACACACAGAGCAGCCCATTCTGTGCCCCTAATGCCTCCACATATGCAGATTCTTCCTCAATGGAGGCAGGTGCTATATGTGCTGTGATGTTAGCCGCTACCACATTATGGTTGGTTTCGTTTGTTGCCACGATTCTCTCCCTTTGACTGGGTCTATGGGTCTACTTGGTTTACAGTACAGTCTTAATGAGAAGTGATTTTTACAATAAGCTACATCTTGCTTAAAACATGATACCAATCAGCTACAAGTCACTTTAAAAAGTTAGACATTGGTATTAAGGCTATTGACAAGCTGTGGTTAGGTCTTCATCCTATAAAATCCGAAGCTGCGCTACCTTTTCTCTGAACTAGTCCTTATGACATCATCAGATTGGGTGGAGCTTGATGCATCTCCAACATTAATCCTTTTGGCACCTTTATATAACATTAGGGAATCGTTATAGATTTCAATGAAGGTGCCATGTTGCTGCTCTGACGAAACAGAAATTTTTGGTCATGTGGCCACAATAGAGAATTATAACCTTGAGAGTGATAGCTATTAGCTGCTATACTTCTTCAGAGGCTGACCACAGAGCCTTCACGTGTGGGCAGTCTTTCTCAGATATGCTTCTTTCCAAGTCAATCCTGATGAGTTCTGGAGATTCCATCACATGCCAATAGTAACCTTTTTTACAGACTCTACCAGGAAAGTGGCACTTCCTCATCCACTTACCCAGCATTTAGGATCTTTGAGCTCTGAGAATCACCCCTCATCACAGCCTTACTGCCTAAGTTCCTGGGTGTGAGTCTGTGAGCAGATTGCCAGGGACTGGGGGAAGCAAATCCTATAAATGGTTAGTTGGGAAGATAGGCGGCATCGCACAACTATATGAAGAAAGTATTTCATTCTTCATTGTCTTCATCCTCATCACTGCCTCCTCCACCCATCCCTAATCCACAAGCATCCACCATTGAGGTGGATCTACATGAAAGGAAAGTAGACCCAAGAAATGGGGGAGCATTACCCTCTTGGAATAAAGGAGACAAAGAAAGAGAGTGGAAGCTAACATCTGCATGCTGCTTCACAGAGATGACAGGGTAACAATGGAGATGTCCTACCCCTAACCTTAAAGATGTTGCCAACTTTACAATCTCCCAAAGCAACAGCCTGGTGAGTCACCCATTAGCTCCATAGCTTTTGCATCAAATGAAGTGAAGGAATATAAAGCGGGGGAAGTGAATGACCCCTCTAGAAGCCTGTCTTTCATTAACTTTTCAGGTCAAAGACTTTTCCTTGGAACTTTAGAAAGCCAATCTGCTGTTGTAGTGTTCCCATTTACTACTATTGTTTCAATATTTCTTCTGCTTATCATGGTGCCCAGGGTAACAGAGGACAAAGGGCTAACTACACCTGACATCTAAGAACACCAGCCATTTCCGAACATGCAGCAGCAAGCATCAATTTGAACATAACTATTCTGTGGGAATTAATGAGTTGCAGGAGACATTAAATGAAACATGGAGCAGGTGTGAGAATGAACACGTGGAATGAAATTGCAGGGCAAGCTCAACGCCTCACGCAGCAACCGAGCAAATTTGCCGAAAAATGTAGTTTGGCTGCTTCCATAAACAGTTCATGAGAGAGCACAGGAACCTTGTACAGTTTGGCGACTTCCATGAAATAGTCCACAACAGTGTCTGCACAAGTACTTGAACTAGCTGCACAATAATGACTCAATAATATACAGCTGTTATGATACTAAGGTATAAAAATCAAAGCTGTCTTAACATGAAACCCTGGTGAGTGCTGATGTCAGGCAGGTCAAAGAACTACAAAGGTAAATATTTCTCCTGAGGTAGAAGTCAGTCCATGGGTTCTTGCTCCTAACAGCTAGTCAGTGACCCCTAGTGGAAAGTGTGGGTGTGAACAGGTAACAGGATCAGGTTCAGCTATGATGGTCTTGATCATCACCTTCATCTTCTTCACTCCTGGTCTGGAACTCACACATTAAGAATGAACACTTTAAGTGAGCTGTCGGGATTACTGACACCCATGAAACTAGACCTTAATATATGCCAGTTCATTCAGGAAAGGGAGAGATATAAATACCATGGCAACAAACCAATTAGCCTTTTCCTCCTGTGTTGCAGCACGTTTCTTACTAATGAGTTGAAACAAATACAACAAGTGCACCACATACTCAATTTTCCCTCCTCTTAATATTCTCTCTGGTCATAGAAAAGGTCACTCAAAAACATGCAGCTCAAGTTGAATTTCTATTTCCCAGGCAGTGTAGCTACAGTAGTAGCAGTTCTAGCTATCACCACATGTAAAATCAGCCAATATCACAGATTCAAATTCTATGGTTAGGTCTTTCTTGTTTTATTTACATGCCACTTTAATCAACTGAGCTATTGGAGATATCATCAACTGGCATTAGACAAAGATTTATAAATAATAGCATGCATATGTGGGAGAATGCAGTTGAACCTCTGTTTATCAAAATGAAGGTAATTTGGGAATATTTACAATGTGGAGAACAAGCTAGCTCCTAAAGACACACTAGATTAGTGCCATTGGAGCATATATGGCTTCCATATATGGGGGAGGCAATGGTTTAATAGTATTATCGTTGGACAATTAATCCAGAGACCTGGGTAATGTTCTGTGGCTTTGTGTTTGAATCCCGCCACAGCAGATGATTGAATTGGAATTCGAGGAAAAAGAAAATCTGTAAATAAGACTCTATTGGTGACTATGAATCCATTGTTGATTGCCAGAAAAATCCATCTGTTTTACTACTGCTCTGTAGGGAACTGCTATCCTTACTTGGTCTGGCCTACATGTTATTGACTGTTAATGGCCCTCTGGGCAGTAACTGCTGGCCTAACCAGTGATAACCTCATTCTATAAATGAGAAAAAAGAGCTTTTTAATGCAGCCCAGATGAATCCTAGCCTCAGTATAGGTTAATCTAAACAATACATACGATCTACCTGAGATACGTTTTAACCTGGACCAAGATATAGTTTAATCCAATGCGAGATATTAATTGTATATGGATGATGGGATCAACATGTGTTCCTATACTGGGAACAAGTGGAAACAGTACTTGTTAGGGTTAAGGAGGTAGATCTCTGTAAATATAGAAAGAGTATAAAGATTGGTTCCAGTTTTTAATTTCCCATCTAAGTTTTTGAAACAATAACACGGTAGCAGAGAATGGTTGGCTAAGGATAAAAGTTGGAGAAAAATTACAGCCCTAAAACGAAAGTCCCAACAACCATTTTGGAAAATGGCAGAAAGAAAGTTAAATTATTCAGGTAAAGTTATCATCCAATGTTCTTGGAATCTGAATCATTTGACCAGTGGACCAAAAAAAATGTGCTTATGTGGCTATGGGCTACCATTCTATCAAAGGGAAACAAGGTATGGCCTTGATTTTATTATCTCTAAACAAGAAAATTCTGTCGCATTTTATAAGATTGATTATCATTAGTTGGATAACGATGAAGGTTTCTAGTATTTGTTAGGATTCTTGAATGAAATCTACGTGAAAGATGATCTATTAAATGCCTATGAGGCATGGTCAGAATAACATTGTGGATTTTTGGATTGTAGATAAGGAACCATAACATACACATACACAGCCCAAATGACATGAAGCGGGGTTTCTTTACTCCTCATGTATCAGACTGTTACAAATGTGTCGGGAAATAATGGTTAAACAAGGAGGGGACAGTATTTCATGCGGTTTATATCTGGCTGAGGAAATTCTTCATCTGTTTGTCTGACCCTGCTTCTCCCTGCTTCACCCATTGACACTGTCTTTGCCAAAGGCAGTTCAACTGATCAACCTGCCCAGCTCAGAACCCTACCTCACCGTTGCCACCTGCTGCTAGAGATTCCATTTTGTAAGTAATTCTGGGAATCCCTGATAAAAACCGAAAGAACTGCGGATGCTGTAAATCAGGAACAAAAACAGAAGTTGCTGGAAAAGCTCAGCAGCTCTGGCAGCATCTGTGGAGAAAAAAATCAGAGTTAACATTTCAGGTCCAGTAACCCTTCCTCAGACCCTTCCTCCTGTTCTGAGGAAAGGTCACCAGAACCGAAACGTTAAGTCCGATTTTTTCTCCACAGATGCTGCCAGACCTGCTGAGCTTTTCCAGCAACTTCTGTTTTAGTTCTGGGAATCCCTGGTTTGCTACCAATAACTAATTTATAGGATTGCACTAGGGGCTTCATATGGACAGGCTACTGGTTCTAACTGTGTTTCAGTTTACAGAGGAGGAGATCCAGTTGGAGCAGATACCATAAATAATTATTTTTGGAAACTTGGTAGGTCTACAATTATTGTATTACCTTAATAAAACCCACTGTTTCTCATAAATGGATTAGAAGAGCATTAATGACAGCTAGTGATACAAATCAGTGAAGAAAAAATCAAGTTGTCTTAAAGTTACAAAGACAATTTGTACATCCTACTTGTCTAAAGTTAAAAATCCTGCTAAAAGATGAAGAGTACTCAAAGCTATTGGAAGATTCCTAAGAAAATTAGTTATCTGTAAAAAAAATTGGAGAAGACAGCCCCACATCCTATTCCATTGACTTGTGCTTGTAATGAGGGAGTCCCCATGGATGCCAGGGGAATAGGACAGAGACTGAAGTACATTTATCCCAAATTTTAGTGAACTGGCAATCAGTATTCGTCTCTCTACAGTAATTTTTACTAAAGACAAAAGTGTTATTCTAGAGAAAACTATTCCATAGAGCATTCCATAGGGACTGGACTTGGAACACCAGGGAAGTTAATGACTGATAATGGAGGAGATAAATTCAGAGCTATATGTGAAAACATGAGCATCATAGTCATGAGTATCACAGCTCCAAGTCTTTTCAAGTGTTGGGCTCTGATGGAACCATGTAGTGATCTCTATGAAATAAATTTCAGCTGATCAATCAGATTGCAAGTTGACTAACACATTGCCATTGGTGGTTCATGCAAAGAATTAACTCCAGGTGGCTGGAGAATATAATCCCTGTCAATTAGTTTATGGGCAAAACCCCAAATTGCATTCTGCTCTATGCAATAATTCTGAGCTAGAAGGCCGTACAATTAGGTCCATTCTTTCTGCATATTTGAATGATTTACATGCAAGGAGACAGGCTTTCATCAAGACTAAAGTCTCCAAGAATATTCAGAAACCAATGCAGCAGCACTTAAGTCCATCAGTGGGACAGAGTGAAATCCTACCTCAACCCGTGGTCCAGGCACTCCCCACCTACATCTGGGACACAAACCACACCCTCCACCTCTTCAGAAACTTCCAGTTCCCTGGCACCCAGCACTTCAATTTTACTTTGGACGTGCAATCCCTACACACATCCATACCCCACAAGGATGGCCTGCAGACCCCCAGTTTCTTCCTTTCCAACAGACCCATCCAGTTCCACCCCCACTAATACCCTCCTCCACCTTGCTGAATTAGTCCTCACCCTTAATAACTTTTCCCTTTTTTCTTCCCACTTTCTCCAAATCGGTGCTGCATCCTGCACCCAGGCTGAACTGGAACAGTTCATCGACTTTGCTAACAACTTCCACCCTGCCCTGAAATTCACTTGGTCTATCTCAGACACCTCCCTCCCCTTTCTTGACCTCTCTGTTTCCAATTCCGCAGTTTACAGACCAACGTTTACTATAAACCCACAGACTCCCATAGCCAACTGGACTACACCTCCTCCGATCCTGTCTCCTGCAAAAACTCCATCCCATTTTCCCATTTCCTCTGTCTCCATCACATCTACTCTGACAAGGAGACACTCCACCTCCAATCATCCTGGATGTCTTCCTACTTCAAATAAAGTACTTCAGCCCCCTCTGTCTTCCAGACAGCCCTCCACCGCTCCTCCTCTGTTCCCCATGCTACAGCTCTAAACCACTCCCCACAAACATAATAAAGATAGGTTTCCCCTTGTTCTCACTTTCCACCCCACCAGCCTCCGCATCCAACATATCATCCTCAAGCATTTCCGCCAAATCCAATTAGACCCCACCACCCTGAACATCTTCCACTCCCCACCCCTCTCTGTCTTCCACAAGGATCATTCCCTTCACCACTCCTTAGTTCACACCACACTTCCCACCAACCACTCTAACACCACCACCACCACCCCCCCACCCGCCGGTACCTTCCCCTCTAATAGTAAAAGATGCAACATCTGCCCACACACCACCTCCCTCACCTCCATTCAAGGCCCTAAACAGTCCTTCCAAGTGAGACAGAGCTTCCCCTGCATCTCCTTCGATCCAGTCTACTGCATCCGGTGCTCCTGAAGTGGTCTTCTCTACATCGGTGGGACCAAACATAGACTAGGTGACCCATTTTACCAAGTATGTTCGCCTGGCCGAAAACGGCCAGCCTAACCTCCCAGTCACCACCCATTTCAACTCTCCCCCCAACCCCAACCCACTCCCCCTCCAATATGTCCATCCTTAGCCTCCTCCAGCATTGCAGTGAATCAGATTGCAAATTTGAGGAACAACACCTTATCTCCCGCCTGAGCATCCTACAGACCAGAGGATTTAACATTGAGTTCTCTAATTTCAAATAACCATCCCACCCATCCCCTGGCTCCCTTTCCAGCCCCACCACCTTCCTTCCATTCCAACCTTCTGACCCTCCCAGCCATGAACCGGATTCATCCCTCCCATCGACCAACCAGGTCGTACCTTCTACCATTCCACTACCTTTCCCCGCCCAACCTCTTTATCTGCAGCTCTCCCTAGCCCCACATCCAGTCCTGACAAAGGGTAATACCTGAAACGTTGACTGCTCCTTTCCTGCAGATGCTGCCTGGCCTGCTGTGTTCTTCCAGCCCCCTGTTCATCTCTCTTGGATTCCAGCATCTGCAGTTTTTCTTTGTCTGATGTCACTAAAAGTTTGGTGAGGAGGGGAGTGTATTTTTAAATTTTAAGTTTTTTTTAAACCTACAACAGTTTGCTTACAATTAATATATTGCTTAGAGTCATTCTTTGAGTTGTCAGTTTCTTCTAGACTTGGGTACAGCTAATCAAGTTCCTTGATTGAGAGAAAAAATGGGATCAGCTCACTAACTGCTCTAAACTAGTTCAATAGCTGCGAGAATTTAGATTCATTTGAAGCTCAGTAATATAAATAAGAGAGGTTTAGTACAATAAGACAGAGTTTGGTTAGAGAAAGAGTTGAATGAGGAAGGGAGGGAGGTACTCTTTTGTTTTTCCTTTTCTATTTTTGTCAGACTCCAGGAGGAGTTAAAAGCTGTACAAGAGAAGTAACTTTTTTATTTAAAATGTCAACAAGAAATATCACTTATAATTAAGTGCATTAATTTCTAATCTCCAATTTATAGTTACTAGTATAAAAGTAAGGTACGTTATGGCAGGGCAGACTAGCCATGTGGAAGCACAATCCTGTGGCATGTGGGGTAATCATGGACATGTCACATGATCTAGAAAAATACGTGCAGAAAGTGTCACTAGCTGCAGTCACTGGATCTTTTGGTTTCAGAACTCAAGTGGCATCTGGAGTCTCTCCCCTGCATCTACAAGATTGACAGTTTTGTGGGACGCACATACAGAGAGGTCATCAAACCACAGGTTAGAGGCATACAAGCTGTTAGGAAATGGGTGACCTCCAGACAGTTGAAGAGAACATACAACGTAGCATAGGAGTTTCATCAGGTCCTGCTCAAGAATCAGTTTTGCGTTCTGATTACTGGAGAAGATGCCGGTTCCTCTGATGAATGCAATAATCTTCAGGCCCATTTGTCCAGAGTAAAAGAAGAGTGGAACAGTAGTAATGACAGGAATTCATTACTTTGGGAAACAGACAGGCATTTCTGCAGCTGTCAATGTGACACCAATACATATAATTGCCCCCATGTGCTGGAGACTAGATTAAACTTTATCTCAGACTGGATTAAACTGTATCTTGGACTGGATTAAACTGCACTGCTGATGGAATTAAATTATATCTCAGGCCTGATGTTCCAGAGGACTTCTGATGAAGGATAGAACTAGAGCCAATCTTTACACATTGTGTAAAGATTGGCTCTAGTTCTATAGCTTTAATAGAGACATGCATCACAAACATGCCAGGGTCACAGAGCATCGAGAGGACATGCTTCTGGTGATAGGATGATCAGTTACAGATGTAGTCCACACTGGAGCTAACACTGTAAGTAGGAGAGGGGAGGGGGTACTGCAATCAGATTTTAGGGAGCTAGGTAGAAAATCAGCAAGCAGGACCTCAAACATAGTAATCTCCAGATTACTCCCAGCATCACACACAAATGAGTATATAAATAGCAGGATAATATAGATTAACGCACAGCTGGAAAGTTGGTACAGGATGGAGGGATTTAGATTCCTGGACAGGCTCTGACGGAAGTGCCAGTGTAACAGCGGAAGAGGGACTGTTCCACGTATCCTATGCAGGCATAGCTCAGATCCATATAGATGTCCATAACCACCCCTATAATTTGTAGGAAGTGGAAGGAGTTAAAGGAGAAGGGTAAGGACAAGTTCTGTTAAGCGGATGAGGGTGTCAGTGGAGGGGGACTGGTTGGCCCTGCAGGACAGGAAGAAGCAAAGGGCTTTCAGGCCATCTGCATGGAGAATGCAAATGTACAGGGATTGGATGTCCATAGCGAAGATGAGGTTTTGGGGGCCAGGGAATTGGAAGTCTTTGAGGAGATTGAGGGCATGGGTAGTGTCCTGGACATCGTAGGGGAGATCCTGGACTGGGGGGAAAAGAAAGAGTCAAGGTAAGTGGAAATGAGTTCAGTGGGGTAGGAGCAGGCAGAGACAATGGGTTGGCCGGTACAGTCAGGTTTGTGGATTTTGGGGAGGAGATAGAAACGGGCGGTGCGGGGTTGAGGAACGATGAGATTGGAGGCTGTGGATGGGAGGTCACCTGAGGTGATAAGGCTATGAATGGTCTAGGAGACGATGGCCTGGGGATCAGGGGTGGGGTCATAATCAAGGTGGCTGTAGGAAGAGGTGTCAGAAAGTTGGCGTCTGGCCTCAGCTGTATAGAGGTCAGTGCGCCATACCACTACTGCGCCCCCGCTCCCCACTTATCCACTGGTTTGATGGTGAGGTTAGGGTTGGAACGGAGGGATTGGAGGGGAATGAAGGTTAGTCCTTTGATGAGGACTGACTGATCATTCTCAGTGAGGAGGAGGTCTGGGGGAATGGTGAAGACCTGGCAGGGCTTGGGGCTGGGACTGGGTGTAGAGCTGGAGCTGTGAGTTGGGGTGGAGACTATCTCTGGAGTGGGCGTATGGATGGGGATATTCATGTAAGTGGAAACAAAAGTGACGTTGGCGTCGGCAGCAGGGACAGTGGAAATGACATCATCGATGGCATCAACAGGCGAGGCCGAGACAACCACATGATTAATGGCACCGGGCACGTTGAGAGGGAGGTCCTGGATAGGGTTGGGTTCTGGGGTGGTGGAGGAGCCCTGTGTTTGGCCTTTAGTGTACTTACGGACTTCAATGTCAGATAGGGTGGAGAAAAAGCGTTAGTTGAGGGTGTAAATCCTGCGCAGAATGAAAAACAGAAGAGGTCTTTTGCAGGTCTGGGAGAGGGAGGCTCTGAGTTGGGGTAGGTCTGACAGTAATGCGAGGAGATGCCGATACATGGCTGCAAGCGTGGACATGAGGATCCGCAGTGAAAACTGTTTTTGGAGGCTCTGGATGCATAGGTAGTGGTTGTCGCAGTTTGGGCCAGATTGGGATGGAACTCCAAAAGCAAACCTTTCATATCCAACAGGGGTTCACCTGTACATCCACCAACTTGGTCTATTGTATCCGTTGCTCCCGAAGTGGCCTCCTCTCCATCGGTGAGACAAAGCACAGACTCGGGGGCCACTTTGTAGAGCATCTGCGCTCTATATGTAATCATCGACACCTTCCAATCATGAACCATTTTAACTTCCCCTCCCACTCCCTGAGTGACATGTCCATCCTGGGTCTCCTCCAGTGTCACAATGACACCACCCGCAAACTGGAGGAGCAACACCTCATATTCTGCCTCGGGAGCCTATAGCCCAACAGTCGGAACATAGAATTCACCAGTTTTAAAATCTCCCCACCCCCGGCCTCATCCCACATCCAACCCTCCCTCTCATCCCAGGCTCCTTGACCTGACACAACCTGTCCATCTTCTTCCCCACCTATCTGCCCTACCCCTCCCACTGATCAATCCCCACTACCCCCTGCCTGCACCCACCTATCACCATCCTGCCTATACCTTTCCCCAGCTCCCCCTCCTCCCTCTATTTATTTCCCATCTCCTTTCCACCTCCCCATTTCTGAAGAAGGGTCCTGACCCAAAATGTCAACTTTCCTGTTCCTCTGTTGCTGCCTGGCCTGCTGTGTTCCTCCAGCTCCACACTGTGTTATCTCTCACTCCAGCATCTGCAGTTCTTGCTATCTCCCACCTTGTGGATGTCTTGCCTCCAGCCAGGTTGGTTGAAATCCTTTCGTCCTGTTTCTTTTATCCATTTCTGAGAAGAGGTGGGAAGATGAAAAGCTCTCTGATTATCGTTTCCTGTTACCTCTCTCTGTTTGAAGTTTCCCTGACATTTTACAGGTACATTCCATGGATCCCAGGCAAGATCCTGTCAGACAACACTGAATTTACATCCACAGTCTTCTTTTTATTATAGCTATTATCTTTAAAAAAAACATATTTTGGATTTAAAAGTAAATTAAACGTCCATAGCTCTTCAGAGTTCTGGTTAATTATCAAGCCAAAATATACAACGGAATTGATTGAAGTCTTAGATGAGAGGTCTCTTGCAATGGAATGCCCTGTACTAATTATGGAGGTTTAATGTAAATTTTTTTTTGGAATTTTGTTTGTACATATAAATTCTAATTTTTATTTAAAGAGAGCAAAGGACTCTGTTAATTGTATATTAATATGGTTAATTGTTTGCAGGTAGCCATGAACTGCAGATTCACTTGAGTTCTCAATGTTAATAGAGATTAAAACTGTGGTTCCATGTTAAGGGGTGCATGTTTGTGATGCATGTCTCTATGAAAGCCCATCACACTGTGTAAAAATTGGCTCTAGTTCTATCCTTCCTCAGAAATCCTGGAATATCATGTTTGGAGATAGAATTTAATTCTATCAGCAGTGCAGTTTAATTCAGTCCAACTCAGAGTTTAATCCAATCTGATTTAGATTTTAACCCAGTCTGAGATAGAGTTTAATCCAGTCTGAGATTCCGTTTAATCTAGTCTCCAGTGTAGTTTAACCCAGCCAGCAATATCCTATGTTTAGCATTATCATGCCATGACTACCTCAGGCAGTTTTTGCACAGTTTGAGCAAACTGACTTCTACATTTTACACATCAGCAATGGCCCCCAACTCCACAACCCCACCAATGTAATCCCTATTCACTTCTCTACTTCTTCGTCATGTAACTTGTCCACCCCTAACAAATCCCAAAGGCCTAGACAACCAGCCTCGGAAAGTGATGTGGAGATAGGGAAGTATCTTGGAGCAATGCAATCTAGGACTGGCTGACCACAGTTAGGAGATTGTAGCTCCAGTAGTGCTAGGCTTTGGGGGCAGGGACACAGGCTGGGATTGGAGACCGATGGGGAGGGATAGGAAACAGATCAGGATGGTAGAGGTTGGGAATTTGAGAGGTGGTCTAGGGATTGGGATTAGGATTGGTTTGGGATTGGGATTAGGATTGAGAACAGCCAGGAGGGAAATGTAGTGGCAATTGGAAGTCAGAGTAGAATAGGTGGATCTTATAGGATATGAGTGGTCCACACAAAGAGCTGGGAGATCCAGACGTGAATCAGTGAAGAGGTGTCTAAAGACAGCAGCTAAGGGAAGGATTGGGATTGGGTAGGAGAGAAATGGGTTTGGGTTGGCATATTTCTTGCAGCAGAAGCAAAAGTGGAACAGCACTGAGTGATCAGTGGGCGAGAATGGACTGTAACTATAAGGAAAGAGTATTGCAACAATGGGAAAATGGGAAAAAAACGGGTCTGAGACTAAGGATTCCATGGTGCTGAGTTCCAATACTTGGAGGAAATGTTAAAGGGTTGAATATGGCCAACGAGGGCTCATAACTCTCCCTGGGAGTTATGAGAAGCACTCCTACTTCTTCAACTAAAGAAACCAAAGTCAAACAAAACTTTCACTTCTGTTCAGCTCTTTGTAAACTGCAAAAACTAGTTGGAACTTGAATAGTTGCAACTAGTTTTGTACTTATTTTGCAGTGGTGTCCTAACCAGGCACAAGAACCTTCTTTCCACTTTGTAGATCCAGCACTGGTTTCAACTAGTAAATAGACTAATTTGACAATGGCCATGCCACTGATACACATTAGGTGCAAAATGCTACTATTATCTATCCCAAAGTGTCCCAATCAGGAAAAAAGCTCTTCTCTTTTAGGTGTCATGCCTTGCAGAAATTTATGGTTGTCAGATGTCAATTATTTCAGTCCCAGGGCCTCTGCAGGAGTCCCTTAGTGTAGTGTCCTAGACCTAACTAGATTCAGCTGCTTCATTAATGATTGCCTTGTGGCATCAAGGAGCCCTGGCAAAACTTGAGTTAATGGGAATTGAGGGGACAACTCTCTGCTGGTTGGACTCATACTTGGCACAAAGGGAGATGGTTTTGGTTGCTGGAAGTCAATCATCTCAGCTCCAGAACATCTCTGCAGGAGTTCCTCAAAGTAGTTTCCTAGACCCAACCATCTTAAGCTGCTTCATCAATGACCTTCCCTCCATCATAAGGTCAAAAGTGGGGATGTTCACCGATGACTGCACAATGTTCAGCACCATTCACGACACCTCCAATACTGAAGTAGTCCATGTCCAAATGCAACAATATCTGGACAATATCCAGGTTTGGGCTGACAAGTGGCACATAACAGTCATGTCACACAAGTGCCAGGCAATGACCATCTCCAGCAAGAGAGGGTCTAACCATCAATGTTGGCATGTCATGACCGAATTCAATCACTGAATTCCCCACTATCAAAATCCTGGGTGATGCCATCAACTAGACACTGAATTGGACTAGTCATATAAATATATTGACTAAAAGAGCAGGTCAGAAGCTAGGAATACTGCAATGAGTAACTCACCTCCTGACTCCCTAACGTCTGTCCACTATCAACAAAGCCAAGTCTGGAGTGTGATGGAATACTCCCCATTTGCTTGAATGAGTGCAGCTTCAATAATATCCATGAATTTCAACACCATCCAAAATAAAGCAGCTTGCTTGATTGGCCTCACATCCACAAACACTCACTCCCTCCACTACCAAAACTCAGTAGCAGATGATGTACACCACTTACAAGATGCAGAAATTCACCAAGGCTCCTTAGACAACACTTTCCAAACCACTTCCATCTAGTAGGACAAGGGTGGTAGATACATGGGAATACCAAGCTACTCACCAACTATTTGGAAATGTATCATCTTTCCTTCAGTAGCACTGGGTCAAACTCCTAGAACTCACTCCTTAACAGCATTATGACTCTACTTACTGCACATGGACTGTTGTGATTCAAGTTGGTAGCTCACCAGAGGCGAGGAATCCAGTAGTGAGTAACTCACCTCCTGTTTCCTGAATGCCCGTCCGCCATCTACAAGGTAGAAGTCAGAAGTGGGATGGAAAATTCTCCACTTGCCTGGTTGGCTGCAGGTCCAACATTCAAGAAACTCAGTAGGATCCAGGACAAGCAGCCTGCTTGAATGGTACTCTGTCCACCACCTTCAAAACTCAGTTCCTTCACTGCAGACATACAGTGACAGCAATGTGTATGCCATTTACAAGATGTGCTGCAGCAATTCATCAAGGTTCCTTTGACACCACCTTCAAGTCCTAAGAACTCTACTTTCTAAAGGGACAAGGGCAGCAGATGAATGGGAGCACCGGCATCTGTTCATCCCCCTCCAAGGAATTCCCCATCCTGACTCAAACTATCTCATCATTCTGGGCTGTAAGCATTTCTATGCTTCCACGAATGCAGCTTTTTAGTATATATTAGTACATATGGGAAATTATGTTTGCTTCATATAATACAGACTAACACTGCAGAGCTGGAAAATTCTTCAGTTAAGGTGCAAGTTTAATACTGTTATAAACATGAGACTGAATCCCCTTAATTGTAAGCACCTTTTGACTCTGCCAAACATAATATTGCAACTGGTGTTAATTTATAAACCAATGATACGGATAACTTATCCACTATCCATTCATCACTATTTGCAGCCTTTGGCAAAGAGGAAAACAAACAAAATATATGCATGAAAAATTAATTTAGATTTTTGTTACTTTCTCTTTCATTTAACAGTTCAATTGAAAAATTCTCTGAAGTAAATACTGAAAATGTGGCCTTTCCTGCTGGGTGCCATCACAATATTTATAACCGTTAGGAATCTGTCTTTGATCAAACTGATAGCACACATTTGTATTTTTAATTCTGTGGTTGGGTTATCATTGCTGGGTACTACAATTTGATTTAAGTTTTTCCTACTTACCCTTAGTAAGTTCATTCACTTTACTTACAAAATTGATCTTGTCTGTTTCCAGAGTTTTGGGTAAAAGAGAGTATCATTGCTGTTGAAACTTATGTAAAATCCCAATAGTCCTGTAGGATGCTTGCACAATTTCTGAACTTGCCCGTCATGTCCCCATGGTCAAAGTGGAAAGGTAACATATAACATTGATCATGTGCATGCACAGCCAATGGCCATTAATAGTATCATTTGTGTGACAGATGATGAATTAGTAACAATCCTCATCACAGACATACCACAAAATACAGTGAGAGTTAAGCAAGTGATAGGTTCATTGATTACTCCATCAGATGCTGCCACCTGGTTCTCTATCAAATAGCATGGGATACATCAAATATAGTCAGTTATTCCCTTTATGCTTGATGCATTGTCCAACCAATTACCTTGCAGATAATCGAAGAAAACATACCTGGCAAGTTCCACAGATTCTATTATTTAAAATGCCATGTGATTGCATGAAGACTGCGAAGTCAATTGTCTAATTTATTTGTTTTCTTTCCACAGACTTCTAATTTCTAATAATTAATTCTCCTCACCAGACACCATTTCTTGTTCCAAATCATTTTTCTTTCCAATCTGTATCTGTTGTGCCCTGTTTCACAGACAGTATGTGTGCTCATGATTGTCATTGCTGTATCACAGCATATGACCTTATGGTATAAAGACATTGTACTCCACCTTAAAGTGGATCTCAATGGTCTAACAACATACGGCACATATTATCTATTCAATGATCCTTAAGTAGCGAGCAACAAAGCAAGATTTGCACTTTGCTGCATTTTTGTTCAACACCAATGGAGAAGGGATTACAATCCCCAGCACAACACATACTCAAAAGGAGAGTGTGAACTAGCCTGCCCAGCAACCAATTGTACAACTATTCCAAGAATAGGACACTCTTCTTAAAAGGCAGAGGAGAATGAAATAGGTACAGGTTGAGTAACCAGGTAGAGAACCCCTGCTGGCTGGGTAGACAATGTAAGTTAGAAATATCAATATTTAGAAACCACAAAGGTTTCTAAAACATGCAACCAACCTAGAAATTCCAAAGTCATCACTAACCATAGTGTTACATTGCCGTGGAACAGAAACCAACACAACCAGTGTACGTCGTACCAGTCATGCATGAATAGCATAAGGTAATATATTTAAACAATGATAACTGTGCAGTGTTGTTGATTGACAGAAACCAGCAACAAGAGAACCAAGTTTGCAAATAAATACAACAAAAAAAAGTATACCTCTCCAATTGGTAACACCAGATCAAGATAAATGATCAAGCCTCCAAAGCATTACACTAAAGTTTAAAATGTTAGTCTTGTAAAATCTATTTTACCTATTCATATTATTATCAAGTGACAGCAAGTGCCTACGTACAACCATGTTTGTATTTGGATGAGATTTTTTATCTTTGGAAAAGGGGTGATGTTGTGTTATGTCTCACAGTTGGTGTATCACTGTACTGTTGAGAGACATGCTTATGATATCATTATTTATCACAGCATTTGACCTAAGAGTATAAATGTCTCATACTCTATCTTACCATGGATCACTTGAAGCATGCTCCTCTGCTATAAACTACTAATTTAGTAATAACCCAGACACTATGTGCTTAAGGAATGTCATTTTTGTAATTGTTTCTTTTAAAAACTGTCAGATGGATTCTTCAATGCTTGTGCTATTTAAGTCCTTTTTTTAACGTTACATAACATAAGCATTATCGCATCAGGTAAAACTACCCTCTTAGAAGCAAGCTCACAAGAAAGATATTGGTGTCCATGAATCAGTTTGAATTGTTTATCAATAATTTACCTGTTTTATTTAAAATATACTGTCATTCAGAATCTAATCTCAGCCTAATAGAAATTGAGTAAGATTTTGAAGAGAGGAGGATTGCTCAGTGACATGTGATACTCTCCAGTTGGAATAGATAATATAGATTTTTTGTAATGATCTTCAAGTCTCACCACCATCTATCCAGCCAATAGATAGGTTAATCTGTGCTGTGGACAGTAGGGAGGATGCTAGTTTACTTAAGAGAATTCGCTTGTGATGCTGAATTGGATAAACCAGCTGGCATTGTGAAATCATGACCATGTTCCTCTTTGAAAGCACTGGAGCATGGCACAAGATGGTGCCAGCTGTACTCTGGGGCTAATTTTTTTTTAGAGTAAGGTAATATATATGAAATATATGAAATCCACATTTATCCTTAAATATCTTGTCACTACTAAGAAAATGTTGGAAAAGCATTATCCATCCAAATGCCCTGCAACCATCTAATGAGTGCTAGAGGGAACTAAAGTGATTTACCTGAACCTCCAAGGTGCCATTCTAGGCCCACACTTCAATTTCTTTACCAAGGTAGCATCTTGCACTCAGTGCAGGCAAATCTGCCATTTCAACTCAAGAATCATTTAAGACACCTTGGAGTATTTATAGCATCTGAACACGCTGTCCAAAATTGACATGATTCAGAGCACTTTTGTACTTTTAAGAGGCATATTATTTTTCCTACGTTGTACAGTTTGATGAAACAACATTGGTTTCAATTGCATGCTGAATCATGGAATTTTCAATGCAGAGAACAGTGGAAACCAAGATCAAAGAAATTAAAAATTTTCAAAGAGGAACCAGTTACAAGCAGCCCAAGGGTTGTGTACTAGAGAAGTGTTGATCAGATAGTCTGGCATTTTGGCTGCCTAAGTATGTGCACCAGTGAAGCGTATTGTTGTGACCCAATGGATGATTTGAACCCAGCTTATGACCCCATTGGCCAAAGGCCAAAGAACATTCTGGAACATCAGATGATACGAGGTATAAAGAACCAGCCCTATGTCAGAAAGAAAGGAGATTCCATTGGCTCAAACACATAGATCATTGCAGGTGATATCCTTTCTCAAATAGATAGAGCTAGATAGAGAGTTAATATCTTGGGAATTTGGGAAGTGGTCATATAGTGTTTTAATAAGGAATCTTTTGTTAATAAAGTTGAGTTGAACTGCAAACCAAATTCTGTGCCCCATTGTCAAATTTGAAACATTTTAATCAAGCTGGCTCATATTCTTCGAAACTCCTAGACTGTACAACCTTTCCCCAAGACAACCCACCCATTTCCAGGTATTAGTCCAATAAGCCTTCTCTGAATTGCTTGTAACACATTTCTATCTTTCCTTAAATACCTGCGCTCTTCAAAAGGCTCTAGATAATGCCTCACAAGTGCCCTGTGCAACTGAAGCATAATGTCCCTACTTTTATATTCCAATCCCTTTATGATTAATGATAATATTCAATTTGCTTTCCTAATTACTTTACGTAGCTATACACTAAACGTTTGCGATTCATCCACAGAGACACCCAGATTCCTCAGCTTCTCAAAGGACTACAATCTGTCACCATTTAGCTAAAATACTTCTTTTTTTCACTCTTCATGCCAAAATGGACAATTTCACATCTTCCCACATTATACTTCATTTGTTATTTCTTTGCCAACTCATTTAACCCATCGACATCTTCTTGTAATCTTAGTGTGTCCTCTTCACAACGTAGTTTCCTACCTACCTTTGTATTGTCGGAAAATTTGGCAACAATATCTTTGGTCCCTTTATCCAAGTCATCTATACAAGTTGTAAACAGCTGTGCTCCCAGCATCACCTCTTATGATGCACCATTCGTTACACCTTGCCACCTGAAAAGTACCCTTTTCACTTGCTCTCTGCTTCCTCTTAGCCAGCCAATCTTCTATCCATGCCAATATGCTGTCCTCTACACCACCAGTTTTTATTTTGTGCAATAAACTTTCAGGTGACATCTCATCAGCTGCCATCTGGGAATCTAAGTACAGTACATCCAGTGGTTTGCCTTTATCAACAGCACATGTCACCTCTTCAAAGAATACTAATAAATTGGTCAGATATGATTTCCCTTTCACAAAACCATGTTGACTTTGCCTGATTACTTTGAACATATCCAAATGCCCTGCTTCTATCATTATCCCTATAACAGACATTAAGCTAATTGGCCAGTAGTTTCCTGCTTTCTGTCTCCCTCCCTTTTAAACAAAGTGATTTCATTTACTATCTTCCACTCTAATGGAACCATCCCTGAATCAAAGGAGTTTTGGAAAATTAAAGCCTATGCATCAATGATCTCACTAGTCACTACTTTTAAGACCCTGGGAAGAAGTTAGTCAGGACCTAAGCATTTCAGCCCACAGCTGTATGTGTGTGTCCGTTTGGATACCTGTATTTCTGTGTGTTTGTGTGTGTGTGTGCTTGTGTGTGTGTGCGTGTGTGTGTGTGTGTGTGTGTATACACACTATATATACACACACCTGTGTTTCTGCACATGTGTGTGTCTGTATATATACAAGTGAATATGTCTATGATGGTTTAATAATTGACTGCACCTAAAGACTGATCTCGAGGTGATGTAGTATCAAACTACGGGTGAGAATCCATTCCTTCAGAGCTAAAAGAGAGATAAACAGAAGCTTTTAAGAAAATTGTCTCAATTACGTAACCAGGCAAATCTAGGATGACTTGAGCCTCAACTGGCTTAAAACTAAGGTTTCTTGTAGAATGTCATGCTATGCTGCTGATCTTAAACATTTATTTGAATGTTCACATTACTTATTCTGCACAACCAAGTGATTGAACTCACATTTAAAACATACCTGTTGATTTCCTGTATTCTGGTGCATGCCAGAGTTAAGGTATGATGTCTCCATCTTGTGGTACAATTCCAGTAATGTACAGCTGCAAATCTGGGAGAATCTTAAGAAAAGACAGGAAAACCTGTCAAAAGTTACTAGTGGTGAGATAAGAACATTTCTGTACTTTCTGTGGCATCATTTTAGAGACATGTGGTAAAACTGATTTAAAATGGGTTCACCCAGATTGTATTATTGAAATATCATTGTATTATTGGCTGTGATGATGAATACATGCATCTGAACAATTTTATTAACTTAAGATGTCTGCTTTGGCTCAGTGGTGGTACTCTCAGCTCTGAGCCTAAGGTCATAGTTGGCCAGGAGGGTTGGGGACAGAAGTGGTCTAGAACCAGGGTACACTGTCTCAGAATAAGGGACAGGCAATTCAGCACTGAGATTAAGAGGAATTTCTTCATTCAGAGGGTTGTGAATGCTTGGAATTCCCTATCCCTGAGCAATGTGGAGGCTCAGTTATTGAACATGTTGAAGTTTGAGGTTTCTAGATTTCTGTATATTGGAAACATCAAGGGATACAGGAATCGTGCACAATAATGGGGTTTTGAAATAGAAGATTAGCCATGATCTTATTGAATGGTGGAACAGGAATTCTATAGTTCTAAATCTAAGCTGTGCTAGCAATGAAAAATCAACCAATCTCGCTCAAACCACTGTCACTTTCTCCATGGCAGTTATATTCTTTCTAATTTATTTAATAAACATGTTTATCCTGGGTAGAGATTTTTTTGCCTTCTTTCAAGAAATAAATATAAACATTTGCTTGCAGTTGGAGCAATTTAATTTAAATATCGACATGCATATTTTGATGGACAGTGGTGGAGATTAACATATGCTTTATGAATACTGGGAATACAATGAAGGTCCATTAGTAGTGTGAAACCATTTGGGAAATGTATAAATGAAGAATGCAGCTCCCCAATTTTTCCTTCAAAATCTGTGAAACGATCAAAGTTCTAAATAAAGCTCAATGGAAGCTTGAGGAACAGCACCTCATCCTTCTAATGGGTACTCAACAAGCTTCTGGTTTCAACACCTCTTGATTGTAACTACTGCCTCCATTTACCTTTGGACCTTGGGTGCTGTTAATGGACAATGATTGCACTAGAGTCTCTGGGAGTAGAGGAAATTTGAGCTGGACATGAAGCTCCAGCAGCATGATTTATAGCATTGTGGCCCACTCAGCTTTCTGTGCTACATTCCTGCCCTATTGCCCACTCCTACAGAAGCCTTATGCTCTTTACCATACTTCTATTCTCTCTGATGTTGTCACCATTTACATCCCCTCTGACCCATTCCTTTTTCCTCTTTACTGGTACCATGATGACCCACTTGATTCTTTCAATCTCTCATTTCCTCTGTACTATCACAGACTTCTTTACTTCTATTGTCTTCCTTTCCTTGGCAGTGTATTTTTGAAAAAGCTGGTCAATTCTAACATTTTTGAGTTGAGACATGACACCATGGATCTGAAACATTGAACCACAATTTTCGTTTTAGCATCTAACAGTATCTGCCATTAGTCAGATTTGCCTTTACATATTAAGGTTTTTGTTTGGCATGGCAAGTTGTTAGAAAAGCAAGCTGATAATAGCACAGCAAGGCATCCTAAATGGACAGGTATTATGGCCAATTCATGGGTGAGGTTCCCCAACTTAATCTGGCTTCCAGATTGAAAACCCTCAATTGTTTGATAAGGTTCCCCATGGTAGGCTGATGGAGAAAGTGAAGTCGCATGGGGTCCAGGGTGTACTAGCTAGATGGATAGAGAACTGGCTGGGCAACAGGAGACAGAGAGTTGTAGTGGAAGGGAGTTTCTCAAAATGGAGAACTGTGACCAGTGGTGTTCCACAGGGATCCGTGTTGGGACCACTGTTGTTTGTGATATACATAAATGATCTGGAGGAAGGTATAGATGGTCTGATTAGCAAGTTTGTGGATGACACTAAGATTAGTGGAGTAGCAGATAGTGAAGGGGACTGTCAGAGAATGCAGCAGAATACAGATAGATTGGAGAGTTGGGCGGAGAAATGGCAGATGGAGTTCAATCCAGGCAAATGCGAGGTGATGCCTTTTGGAAGATCGAATTCAAGAGCGAACTATACGGTAAATGGAAAAGCCCTGGGGAAAATTGATGCACAGAGAGATCTGGGTGCTCAGGTCCATTGTACCCTGAAGGTGGCAACGCAGGTCGATAGAGTGGTCAAGAAGGCATACAGCATGCTTTCATTCATCGGACAGGGTATTGAGTACAAGAGTTGGCAGGTCATGTTACAGTTGTATAGGACTTTGGTTCGACCACATTTGGAATACTGCGTACAGTTCTGGTCGCCACATTACCAAAAGGATGTGGATGCTTTGGAGACGGTGCAGAGGAGGTTCACCAGGATGTTGCCTGGTATGGAGCTATTGCTAGCTATGAAGAGAGGTTGAGTAGATTAGGATTATTTACATTAGAAAGACGGAGGTTGAGGGGGGACCTGATTGAGGTCTACAAAATCATGAGAGGTATAGACAGGGTGGATAGCAAGAAGCTTCTCCCCCCCCTCCAAAGTGGGGGACTCAATTACTAGGGGTCATGATTTCAAGGTGAGAGGGGAGATGTTTAAGGGAGATAGGCGTGGAAAGTTCTTTACGCAGAGGGTGGTGGGTGCCTGGAACACGTTGCCAGCAGAGGTGGTAGAGGCGGGCATGATAGCGTCATTTAAGATGTATCTAGACAAATATATGAATGGGCAGGGAGCAGAGGGATACAGGTCCTTGGAAAATAGGCGACAGGTTTAGATAGAGGATCTGGATCGGCGTAGGATTGGAGGGCCGAAGGGCCTGTTCCTGTACTGTAATTTTCTTTGTTCTTTGTTAAATTCCTAGATGAGAAGAGTGAACTGTCTCCCCTTTTTATTCACCCATCTCCTTGGTTGGTTGCAACAAGTTTAATTTAGAAAGGACTCTTCCCCTGTAGATGCCTTTCTCCCAAACTAAATTATGTTTTAAAAGGAGCCAACTTAACCAGGCTATCCTCAATTAACTAAAAAGAGAGTTTGTTCATTATTAAACTATGCACCCATAGTTACAGACTACAGGTGAATCCAAAAGAAGGCTAAAAGATTTTAAAGTTATATCGATCAGTCTCTGAGTTCCACCAAGTGTCAGACAGGGAGACATTGCAACCATTACATTGGGCGGTACCAGGAGCACTGATGTTGGTAGGTAAGTAGTTAATTTTGAGATTCTTGGCTTTGCAGGTCAGCTGAAAAGCTTTTGTCCCATTTTCTTTTGACTTCCATCTTATTAGAGGTTTTCTAGCTTTCAGTAAAGGTAAGATCTTCTTTTCTTTTTACCTGCAGTAGGGGGATGGCTAGGAATTTTCTCACCTCTGACCCTCACAGTATTCACTTTCAGCCCTAGCACACACCAACCAGCATTGAAAATGTTTTTTTTTTAACTCCTGCCCTTGTATATTCTTAAAAGAAGGGGAAAAAATACATGTCTGCAATTTGAGATATCATTCAGAAGAGTCTGCTTTCTTCAAAGATGTCAGTCCTCATTATCTCTATAACCCTTTTCAAGGGTTTCTGTTTGAAATTCCCTTAACACTTTCAGGTATGACATTCCAGGTTCCTCTCCTGATAGCCACTGAAGTTATAGCCACAGTCAGATTTTGGCAGTATGTCCTTTTTTCAAAAACATATACTGTTATTAAAAGCTGAGGTGTCCCTAAATACATTGGAGTTCTGAGCTGCCATATGACAAAGGACAAGCAACGATATATCTCCTAACCAGTCAGATTGAAGTATCATGAACTTAATTCACAATAAACATAAGAAATAGCAGCATCAGTGGGCCATTTAGCCCCATGAGCCTGCTCCAACATTCAATTTGGTAATGACATCAACTCCACTTTCCTACCTGCCTCCACAGCCTTTGATTCCTTTTGTGGATCAAAATCTGCTTAAAACAAAAATGGAGAAGCGCAAGTTACAGTTCAAATTAGTGTTAAATATGGAATTAGATGCAAGAAGGAAAGATGAAAAGAGGTAAGAAAGACAGAACAAATTAATCAGTTAAATTTTATGTTATGAAAATTGTCAAGAATTAATACCCAGAGGGATGAAACTCCATTCTTGCGATAGTGCCAGAGAGATTAACTGAGGACGGGAAGCAGAGGTGAGGACCCTGAGGCACGCAGTCAGCAACACTGAGAGGTGCAGGTGAGCTGAAGACAAATGGTCTGTCAAAGCTGTGGGGCTATGTGTGTGTACAACCCCTCCAAGGGTCTGGGCATGGCAATTGGCATGCCGACACCGATCACAGCACTGATTTCAGTTCCAGAAGTCACTGCTGTGCACGGACTTTAGAGATCTGTGTAGCTGAGAGAACATTTGAGAGATAAAGCTATTAATATTGGCAGTCGGCATCACTGAGAGGAATGGGCAAAGTGTGGACGCTGTGACAAGTACATTACAATTATGTTCTGGCATATTCTTTAAATTAGAGAAAGTAAAGGAAAGAGAGTTATTTTAGAGTAAGTCATGGCAAGGCAGTTTGGGCCAGTAGAATGCTGCTCCTGTACAATGTGAGAAATCAGGGACACTTCCAGTGTCCAGGGTGATCCTGCAGTCTGTTAGCTTATCTTTATAAAACCAACTGCACAGAAGCAGCCCATTGAGGCCGTGCCAGTAAAAGTTATCCATTTTGAGTGGGGATCGCCAATGGACTAATTCAAGTGAATCCAATTATCCTGAAATTGATTATGTAGGACTTTAAAAGGGATCATTCAGCTTTATTAGTCTCTCCATATACAATTTCTCATATAAGTTAACCGGTTACAACTTATTTTGATCTTGCTTTAACTGAAAAAATAGTTTCAACAAATTTTGCGGGTCTGTTGCATACTTATCAAATTTCATTTCATTCTTAAGTTAAAGTTTCCTGTTGTTCTGTTATGTCTGGTTTGAACACAACTGACAGAATTGATTATTTTGAAATGAAAAGAGTTGTTTAAAATAAGTTGGCTCCCCAACTTAATTAAACACTGATGTTAAGAGAGTGGTCTGACTGGCAATGGAGAGTGCATGAATTAGAAGATATTATGCAAAACTTCTATTAATACCTTCAAGTATTCACCCAAATGTTTAGTTATTTTCAATAAAGTTGGAAACGTTGGTTTACTTTACTCACTCTCCTTTCCATCTTTCAAGCTCTAACAATAAGGGCTATTTTCTTCTAAAATCAGCATTTTCTGAAGCTAATTTCACAACTTGAAACTTCTCTCATAAAATCAGTTATTACTAATTTAAGTAAAATGTTTTATTTATATGCCTCTTAAAAATAAAAGCAATCTAAAATACCAATGATTTCTACTAAATTGTGTTACTTTCATACAAGATACAAGTGAATCTGACAAAATAATCACCAACTAATCTAACTTGCTGATAATCTCTAGAAATAATTCATTGAAAGACAAACAAGTAAATTTTGTTTTTAGTTGTCTAAAATTCATTTATGAATAACTGAATAAATTTAAAACAGTCTGTTCAAATTCTAAATTACAATATTTGTTGTAAGGCTTGCATTTATATCTAATATTACTCATAACTCAAATAGATTATTTCTGCTGTGCAGTTTATTTGAATCACAGTTAGAAACTCATCTGGAACAATTTTACCATTTAAAACACTCATTTTTGCAATGATTCTGAATTTTTTAATACAATATTGCACATATTGCATGTAGGTTCAATTTAGATTATAATCAGCACTTACATTTGCAGGTTTCTACAAGCTATATTTTCTGGAACCAACTTTCAGACAAAATGAACTCTAATTATAGAACTCAAGCCAGGCAGATGTTAACTAAAGGACAGATAATGTTTCAGCCCAGCTGGGGACTTTGTAGCAGGCACAAATGCTATTTTTAAAAAGGATCAAATCTAGTGCATTATCTAACAGAACGTACTTCAAGTCATCATCCACTGCTTTTGTAATTACAGTTGCATTTTAAAAGTTATATCAATAACAAGAAAGAATGGGGTTTCAAAGGTTGCAATCTTCTCTTTAAGGAATTTACCATCTCAGTAGTTTTTCATTCAAGTAGATTCAGTCATATCCACGTAATGAATTGTGAAATGCAGAGCCATATTGCTGTTGAAAACTGGAGAAAACCTCAATTGATTCTAAACTTTCACATCTTATTCCTAATTTTAAAACCACCTTCTGCAGTAGCTTTACTTAGTTTAATGATGTTAATGTGTGATAGTAGAGTCTATACTTTTTTGCAGAGTACAGTAGGTCAATACATAAACAGACAATCTAAAGTAATTGCAGTTACTACTGCACACGTTAAATGAAGACACATTCTCCAACATTGTTGCTAAACTAGTGAATCCTAAGTGTTCTTCCCACTCTTCAAACTATTATGTTTAAATTAAGAATAGATGTAAAGAAGATTTTACACTGAAATAAAATTACTTCATTCAAAGTAGCAGCTCCTCAGATATGTTTACCCAAGCAGTACATTTGTTTTACAACTTGTCATTTGCTTTCAATTATATTCAAACTACTAATGCCTATAGAAGTATTGTGACTATTATGAAAGAGACACACAAAACACAGAGTACTCAAATTGCTTTATAGACTCACCCAGTTGACAAACATAACTACCAAAATTAATTTCTTTGGAAACACATTCATAAAATCATTTAATTAGATATTATTAGTTGACTGCCAGCTTCAGCTTCTTCAGCCAAGAACATCAACCAGATATGGCTGGGTCTGCTTTCAGCTTCTCTGTTTATTCATAGAGTCATAGAAATGTGTAGCAGGGAAACAGGCCCTTTGGTACAACTCGACCATGCCGACCAGATATCCTAAATTAATCTAGTCCCATTTCGCAGCTTTTTGCTAATATATCTCTAAACCCTTCCTATTTATATATCCATGAAGATGCCTTTTAAATGTTGTAATTGTACCAGACTCCACCACTGCATCTGGCAGCTCATTCCACACATGCACAACCCTCTGTGTGAAAAAGTTGCTTCTTAAGTACCTTTTATATCTTTCCCCTCTCACCTTAAACCTATACCCTCTAGTTTTGGACTCCCCTACCCTGGGAAAAAGACCTTGGCTATTCACCATATCCATGCCCCTCAATTGTATTTTCATTCATGACATTCTCATGTTAAAATCTGTACGTTTAAATATGATTCTTTACCTATTACTATCCCCTGTGACACAAGTGGTAATTCTTTCATAGAATTCCAAGTTTAATCTGATCAATAGCCTCTAATGCTTGACGTATACACCAGAAAATATTGAGTTTTAACAATGTAGTTCCAGAAAACACTCACATGGAGTATGGGCTGTGTAAGTGCTGTATTCCTAACAGCCCTGTGAATATTCATACTGTTTCGCACAACATTTTAATTCCTTCATGGAGAGTGGATATTGCTGGCAAAGCCTGCACTTATTGTCCATCTCTAACTGATATTGAATTAAGTGGCTTGCTAGGCCATTTCAGAGTGAGCCACATGTAGGCCAGATCAGGTAGGGTTTGTAGTTTTGCCTCCCCCAAAGTAGGTTAGTGAATAAAGTGGGATTTTATTACTATTGACAATTATTTCATGTTTACCCATTAGAATAGTTACTTTTTAAATTCCAGAATTAGAATTATAATCATCTGCAATGGTGGGATTTGGACCCATATCCCCAGAGCATAATTCTGGGTGTCAGGATTACCAGTCCAATGATAATACCACTGCATCACCACCTTCCAAGGGCAATCAGGGCTGGCCAATAAATGCTGGACTAGCTAGTGACACGTTGGTAGTTCTAATAGTTCAGTTGTCTTAAATCTCATCTCCCTTGATGTCAGGGAGATGGTACTCCTAATTGACACATTGTTATATATGCCTGCATCTGACTGGTCTATCCATATAAATTTAACTGCTGCAGTGCTTTTCTTTCCCAATGGAAATGTATTTCCTGATTTTTGGAGATACACCTTTTCAATATATACCAGGATAGTGCCATCAAGAACTTTATTGTGCAAAAGCATCAGTTTTATAAATTAACATGCAGAAAGTCCTTTCCTGCTCTGACTAATCTAAGTAACAGATGAATTAGAGTTTAACCAGCATTAGTGTCAAACATCTTAGTCAGTGGTTCAACAGTTACTCATTGCTCAGTGGTTAGCACTGCTGCCTCACAGCGCCAGGAGCCCAGGTTCGATTCCACCCTCAGGCAACTGCCTGTTTGGAGTTTGCACACTCTCCCCGTGTCTGCGTGGGTTTCCTCCAGGTGATCTGGTTTCTTCCCACAGTCCAAAGATGTGCAAGCTAGGTAGATTTGCCATGCTAAATTGCCCATAGTGTTCAGGGGTATGTAGATTAGGTGGGTTATAGGGGGATGGGTCTGGCTGGGATGCTCTGAGGGTCGGTGTGGACTTGTTGGGCCAACGGGCCTGTTTCCACACTGTAGGGATTCTATGATACTCTGCCTTGGTTGTGCCTTTGACCTCCACTCTAGAAGTATTAGAACCTAGGCAGCTCATGTCACTCAGTTACTTCTTAGTTTTGGGTCTTTCCAAGCACACACATATGGATAAGATACTCATAATTATTTTCTCTTTAACAAACCATCTCCTGATCTATCATCTTAAAGGGTATTAGAAGCAGAGGTTAATCCCATCTGGTAACTAAAACTGAAAAACCCTGAGAGGAGCACCTCACCCTATAATCTGTTAAAAGGAGTTTAGGAAAGAGTGTAATCTGTTTTATCAGCAACTTCTAGTGTGTAAGTAAAATAAACTCCTGACACTCACTTTACAATCAACAAGTAACAATTTATTTATATAGCTCTAACAGTGAACAAACTAACTAAACTATTAATAAACCAAACAAATCCCTTCTAACTACTAACTATTCCCAAATAACACAAGAGTCTAATGGTATGCTGTTCCAATAAATATGAGTCCCACTTATATAACAAAACAAAAATAATAAAAATCAAATTTAGTCTCTCAAAATTACAGCCAGGTTATGTGTGTTCCAGAATGTTCTGTGCCTTATCCATTGAATGTTCTGCCAAGAATGCCTTCACCATCGAATGTTCCGTCAGGAACGCTTTCTCCATCAAATTCTTCTGTCAGGAATATTAACTAGTTGTGCTATAGATACCTTTGATTTAGATGGTGCTTTCTCTAAAACTTAGAGAAGATGGTGAGAGCTAGCAATTCTCTGTTGAGAGCTGAGAGCTGTTAACTCTTGCAAATGGCAGTTCACTCACCTGTCTTTGCCCAACTGCCCCTTCTTTTATACCCTTGATGACATATCAATATTTTTTGCAATAGGATTGGTCCTATGTTGTCAAAATCATCAGGTTTAAATTTAATTGTTTTTTGGTATCTAAGTGCCTGTTTCAAATTAATTGCCTAAATTCAAAACTTGTCTTGATAACAAAACAAAACTGTTGCTTGGCCTGCAAAGTATGCAGCCTTTTGATACAAATGTTTTAACTCAGGTGCTGTGTGCACCTGCAAACCTGCAAGCTGCTGCCCACAGACATCCTTTTTGAATCTCTAAGCATAGAAAAAGCACATCGTCTTTTAAAGAGACCACACATTGCTTTTCCCACTAGCACTTCATAAACAGCAATGTTTTACAAACACCAAATTCTAACATCCTGCCTTCCAATCCATGATACTCTATCCAACTTCGCAACAAGGGTTATCTCCTGTCAATAGTACAGAATGTTCTGTACATGCCATATGTGACAATGTTTTGTTTGTAATTCAGCTATGAAGGTTTATACAATCAACACTTTCTGAGTATTCAGTTTGTTGGCATTACAGGTGATTAAACTCTAATTATGCTTAATTCAAATTACAGAATAATTCAACTCATTAAAGTGTAGGAAAACAACTTTGAATTATCATAGTTTGGAACTGAGCACTGAGCATACCGACAAGTCAATAGATTAAAGGAAGAGCAGGCACCAGTGAACTAATAAATTCATGGAGCACTGGACACACCAATAAATTATGAAGGTTATAACAAATGAATAAATCAATGCAACAGCAGGCGCAAGTGAATTAATGCCCTTTCTAGCCTTCATTACTTGCTTCATGACCCTAGAACCAATAATTGATTTTCACTAGGAGTTAGTTAGTTAGGTAAAAGTGCTTGAGTATAAATTTAAATTTTGATATTACTAAGGGCTGAATTTTCCGCTCCCTTGTGCGACACGGGTAATGGTAAGAAAGCTGGGAAAATACAGTGAATTTTTTTTTAAAAATCAGATTCTTGACATTGAGAAAATTAGTTTCCTCTCCCGGCCCTGAAGACAGCCCCTGGCCCGTGACATGATTAATGAAGTGAAGAGCAGAAGGCTGCATTAGAGAAGTCACTGAGCCATGGCAGACTGGGCACCACGAATTACATTTGAGAAAACACAGCCTAAAATACGAACATGCTGCTCTCAGCTTTTAACACTTGAGCTTCATACAGGCACTTACATTATTATATAGCATAAGTGCCGGTAAATATTTGTTTTCTTTTAAAATTCCTGCTGGTCATTGTTATTGGGGGGAGAGGTGGAAGATGAGAATCAAGGTCAAGTGCTTCTGGCATTGAGGCGACAAGGATTGGGAGTCACCTATCACAATCTAGTTGGTTTGTCACTTCTTCTGAGGCAGTCCCTTGGGATTGACAATGACTTCCCTCCATTTCAGTTTAGTGGGTTCCGAGACCCTGTTAAGTCCAATACACCATCTGCAGATTCTGTCATATATGCGACGGGTGATGTTTGAAGGCATGGGAAGATGAGATGTTGGAGATTTGCAAGTTTTTCTCTAATACCTCGATACAGTAAGTGGTATGCGGGCACAGTTAAATACTGTACATGCATGGAAACCAAAGGTTGAGTGGAGTAAATAGGCTGAGCCTCAAATCAACAGCTAGCCATTACATCATCAGGGAAAACAAAGGGCCTGGATGGAGGCAGGTGGTTAGTCTCAACCTAAAATCAAAGAGCCAGAAAATCAATGACCTGAGACAAGGGCTTCGAAAGTGGGCTGAGATTCATAGATATCCGGTTTATCAAGTGAAACGCTAAAAGTTAGGAATTAAACATAGAAAATGGAGGGGAAAGATATCCAAAGTTTAAGGGAAGAAAGCAAAATGATGTGCAGACTTGAGCAACTTGTGTTACAATGGCTCCAACAACACAATGACAGTACATACATCCTTGTGCCTCTGCACCATCTAGTGGCCAGAGATTATGGAACTACAGTAACAAAGCCAAATATGGCGGTGGGGGGAGTACGTTTGTTTGGCGTTATCCTATTATAAATATTGACATGAAAGACCAGCAAAGTTTGACAATAAGAAAGCAGGTTGCTTACGGGGAAATGTATGTAAAATATACCAAAGGCAAGAAATGCAGAAATAGATATTAATTATGAACATTGGGTGGAAAACTGGTGTTAGGTATGCGATGTGGGAATGACAGGCAGTCAATAGCTATCACTAATTTCCACTTGGTGGGTGAAAGTAAACATCTGCAATTTTGTGGTCTTCTACTGAAGCAGAGGGTTGGACATTTGATGGGAGGGGTGGTATTTAGACTGAAGCTTTTTGACATAATTCACTCACCATTTTGAGATCACCTTGTTGTCCTTGTTTTTCTTTTTCCACACTACTATCGATAGTTACAATGGAAGTTGCCTCTGTTAACTTGTCACAATAGAATCTCCTACACAAGGAAATGGAACCTCATATACATGGGAAAGGTGTAATTACAGCATTGCTATGATATTGAGGGAAATCACTCACTTTTAAGAAGAAATTTGAACATCCGGTTATTGACTGGGATTTATGGATTTATGTTTCTGAACTAAAACTTTTGTGGTAGAATTAAATAAAGCATCTTACAGATGAACCACAACGTATAGAAATTGAAGGCTACCCAGTCTGGTAGAATAAACAAAAATAGGGAGTATTTCTTAAATGGTGAGAGGCTGAGGGAACTTGGTGTCTTTGTTTGAGTCTCTGAAAGTTGACATGCAGCTACAGCAAGCATTTAAGACATTAAATGATTTTTGGCTGATATTACTAGAGGATCTGACTGCAGAAGCAAAGATGTCTTACTGTACTTCTATAGAGGCCTGGAGAGACCATACCTGAAGCATTGTGCACAGTTTAGGTCTCCTTCCCTATGGAAAGATGTACTTGTGATAGAGAAAGTACAACAAAGGTTCACAAAATTAATTCCTGAGATGGTGACTGTCCTGTGCTGTAAGGTTAGTAGTCTCTGCCCTTATTCTGAGAAGATTAAAAGAATGAGAGGTGATACTTGCAGGGCTCAACAGGGTAGAAGCAAGAAGGGTGTTTCCCCAGTACTGGGGAACACAGCTCAGAATAAAGGACAAACAATTTAGGACTGAGGTGACAAAAAATTTCTTTACTCGGAAGAGTTGACTGTTTGGAAATAACCTATATCGGGAGCAGCGTAGACTCTGGCTCTCTTTCTGCTGTCACCTGGTCCTTAATGTCCATTATTGATTTCCTTTACCTCAACTCAGATTTCAAAATGCTCACCCTGGCTTGCCAATGTCTTTACCTTGCACCTGTAACTCTGCAAAACAGATCACATTCCTTAATTGGGGTTTTCTCTCCATTTCATTAATGGCAGACTTTCAAAACATCAATTCCTGCACTCAAATTTTCTTGTACAACTTTCTTCCAGTTATTCCTTTTGTCAAGTTCAAAAACCTTCTTAAAAATTAATTATTTGGTCACTTTCCATTAACCTTATGCTTGGAGCTTGTTCCAATCACTTGTAAAATATCTAGCTATTTCCCTTTTAAATTTGCTATAGAAGCCCAAGTTGTCTTCATTATTCATTATTGGCTAACCAGTGCTTGTTACACTTTGGATACATCACTTAGATGTTTATGGAGATGGTATGGAGTATTAGCTTAACAAAAACAGAAATTGCTGGAAAAGCTCAGCAGGTCAGGCAGCATCTGCGGAGAGAAATCAGAGCTAACTTTTCCGGTTCCGTGACCCTTGAAGCCCCAACCCTTGACACGAATACAGTAGCACCACCCGTGATGTCAGAACAGTTGCCCCCAACTGATTCCAGGGTCCAGTTAATGGGCCCTTATGTACCTCCCTGTCTCAAGTCCTGATCAGGAGTGGCTGGGAACGTGGTATTCAAAACACAAAACAGATCAGCCCCGCATGATCTTATTGAATGCAGAGCAGGTTCAAAGGACCAAATCATCTACCACTAAGTTGTAGTAGGAACTGCCAATGCTGGAATCTGAGATAACAAGGTGTGGAGCTGGATGAACACAGCAGGCCAGGCAGCATCAGAGGAGCAGGAAAGCTGACACTTCAGGTGTGGGCCCTTTTTCAGAAATGTTTTTGAAGAAGTGTCCAGACCCCAAACATCAGCTTTCCTGCTCTTGTGATGCTGTCTGGCCTGCCGAATTCATCCAGCTCCACACCTTGTTACCTCTAAGTTGTATTGTTCATGAGCTTACAATTACTTTATACAACACTGGAAACTTCCTTTTCAAGTAAATATCCAATTATCTTTTGAAATTTACAAATAAATGTGCTTCCATCACTCTTTTGGGTAATCAATTTGTGATTATAACCCACGTGGAAAAAAGAAACTGCATCCCGAAGGGCTAATCAGTCCAGTGATTCACTGCCCACCCTGGTGGTTCTTCAATGAAATACTGTATCTTCATCTTTTTTTCCTTACGTCCTTTTTTTATAAACATGACCATATCCTTTTAAAATAATATTCATCTCCACAGTACACTCCTCAATCTCCACTGTACGATTCGTATATTCATTTGCACGTGATATGAAACGGTTCTCGCCCTTTAACAGGCTTTGCTTGTAAATATTTCATCAGCCATATGGCTGTTTTCCTGGTGATGGAAAAATTGAATAACAAAGTCTTTGCACGATGATGTCTTTTCACTGTGTCTCTGTATATTAAAAAAAATTATACACAACCACCGGTGATTTGGCAAAAACATAAGCATTACTGCTGAGCCCTCTTGGGTGCAGTGAGGGAAGAAAAATAAAAACCCAAAACATTTCCCTCTCTCTCTCTGATCATTTGAGAATGAGCCAGACTCCAGCTTCCTGGCCCCGTGTCCGGGAGATGTCCAATCACTACGGGGAAGTCTTCAAAGAACAACCAATCAGAAGCCGCGTACCCAGTCTCCGCCCAGAAAGTGGAGCATTGGCCAATCAGAACTGGCCGTGGAAGTACAGGTATTTTTTAAAAAAAGAACCGACTGTAAACGTATTTGTGAACGGGGTAAGTGAGAGACACTTAGACAACTACATAGGGAGGCAGATAGACATAGGTGAATACATAAAGAGAGAGATAGTTACATGCATATGGACATAGAGAGAGAGAGAGATACGTACATACATACAGGAATAACAGAGAGAGACTGAGAGCGAGGGGAAAAGAAATACAGAGACTGACTGACTGAGTGAGAGAGAGAGAGGGCAGATAGATACAGGAGTCCCAGACAGAAACAGACAGACAGACAACAATAGTGATACAGAGAGAGAAACTTAAACAGAATGATACGGCAATTACAGAGAGAGACAGACATGGACAGATACACGTTGGAGGCAGAGTTATAGAGAGACCAGATAGATATTGGTGTTACGGGAGCAGATACAGGACAGGAGTGAAAAAGAAGGGGGAGCCGATACAGCACAGAAGTTAGAGAGAGAAGTCAGATATAGGACAGAAGTTAGAGCATTTACAGGGCAAGTGTTGGAGATGCATGGCTGGAATTAGAGACACAGAAATAGGATAGAAATTTGACACGGGGCACAGCCGAAGGTCATATACATGAAAAAAAAATAGACAGAGGATTAAAAAAATGTATGACAAGAGATGAAGCATCCGGAAAACACAGCAGAGATGTAGAAAATGCACAACAGGAGATACAGGTAATAGAGCACTAGAAGACAACGGGAGGTAGAGTTAGAGCAAGGAGATTTCGGGGGACAGTCTGCAAGAGGTAGAGATAGGAATAAGGAGTCAACAATATATTGAGAAAAAAAACAATAACATAGAGCGGGATACAGTACGTTTGTGTTTTGGCATAGTGCAAGAAGCTGACAAGGCATGGTGAACCTGGTGAGTGTAGACCAAATGCATTGGATCGTGCTATGTGATGACGGATTTCACTGGATGTTGTGACACGGGGGTCGGTAATTTCATTGGATGGTGTGACACGGGGGTGTGAGGTTTCACTGGATTGTGTTACATGAGGTTTGGCGAGTTCAGTGGTTGACTTGCAAATTTTGGGGTTTAGTAGATTGAAGTAGCTTTCAAAGAAACATAATGAAGGAAAGGAAGCAGAGTTTTTGCTTTGTATTTGTTCATCTTTAAAATCCACTTATTGCATTTCCTGGCAATGCCATCAGTTTGTTAATATTCTTCTCAACTTCTCTCTTAAACCTGATGAGTTACCCCATTTAAACCATTTGTCTGCAAATATTTTCCATGCATCTTTGAAAGACATGAGTTAGTATTTTTAATTTGTAGGTGAAACTCCTGAGCTGTGATGTTGCTCAAATCGGATGTGGAACCTGGAACAGGACTGTAGTAAAGTATTTATCTATAAACTTGGTCAGAACATTAAAGCTAAATGCATCTCTTGGTCAATTAAGCATAATTATTGTTGAATGTTTCTTTAGATTGGTAGTTATGTGGCTCTCCACACTGTCCTCAACAAGTGCTTTATGTTATCTCAATGTCCAAAAATGCCAGCAGGGAAGAATAGGATTTTTTTTTTCTGTGGGCTGGAAGAGTCCAAAACTAGAGGGCATAGGTTTAAGGTGAGAGGGAAAAGTTATAAAAGGGACCTAAGAGGCAACTTTTTCACACAGAGGTTCGTGTGTGTATGGATGAGCTGCCAGAGAAAGTGGCGGAGATTGGTATGATTACAATATTTAAATGGATCTGGATGGATATATGAATAGGAAGGGTTTAAAGGGATATGGGTCAAATGCTTGCAAGTGGGACTAGATTTATATAGGCTATCTGGTTGGCACGGACGAGTTGGACCAAAAGGTTTGTTTCTGTGCTGTATATCTCCATGACTCTATAACTCATTTGCCTGGTTAATCAGAGGCACAGTGAAATCTGTGGCTTCTATATTGCCAACAGAACATGGAATTCTCCAGTACCCTCGATGTGGGTAAACTTTCTTAGGATTGGAGCAGAAATGAAATTGCCAAGGAAGAGGTAGTGCAAGGCTTAGACTTGGGACAGGATGTTTCTAGACCATATTGCATAAATTTGGGAAGTTTTAGTCTAGATCCCATGTGCTAACTCTGTAGATGCCATGTGCTAACTCTGTACACTTTATGCAGAGGTGTCAGATTTGGAGTGGGGTGGACAAAGTCAGAAGTCGCACGGCAGCAGGTTATAGTCCAACAGGTTTATTTGAAATCACAAGCTTTTGGAGTGCAGTCCCTTCATCAGGTGAAGTGCTGTCATGTGACTTCTTACTTTGTACACTTGAGTGAGGGAAATAAAAAGGGAAAACGTTGATTAAAAGTTTGTTTTGCCATTGATTGTTTATAAAAAAAGTGATTTGATTAGCTGTGTTTGTATTGGTTGGTACTTTGGGTAGGTTTTAATCCCCTGTTTAGATTCAAGTTAATCAGCATGACTAAAGTTATATTTTAATTATCAGCATGTATGACAGACACTTAACAGAGACCAAATTCTATTTGCTCATCGCTCCTGTGCTCACAGACCCACGTTGATTCCCAGTCAAGCCGTGTCTCACCCTTAAAATACTCATCTTCCTTTCAAATTGCTCCACTACCTGTCTCTCCCTTACCTGGTAATCTGTTCTAGTCCCAAAACCCATGAGGAGATCTGTAGTCATCAAATTCTGGCCCTTGAACATCTCTGAATTTAATCATTCAAGCACTGTGGTCATTTCTTCAATGCCAAGGCCACAAACTTCTCATAATCCCTTCCCTACAGATGCTCCTTAAAATTTAACTCTTTGACCAAGATTTTGATCATCTAATATTTACGTTTTGTGGCTATGTGAAACCTAGCTTAATTATAGCTCATCTTAAGTGCCCTTTCGGCATTTTATTTCGGCAGCATTTAAATACTTGTTGGAAAGTGTGGAGGCCAATTTTCGGCACTACAGATGTAAAGTAAAACTATTGTAACTTATGCTAATTGGAAGCTGTAAAGACCCAATCTGACAATGGCACAGATGCACAATATGCTGTTTGGTCCCTTCAGTGAAATATTAAGACTGTATTTGTAATAACTGAGAGCACCAAAACATCTTCCTGTAAGTAACATTCTGACAATGAATGTCAGATTACCTCCTTGACTAACAAAATGTGTACTTGACAACAATTTGTATTTATTAGTGCCTAAATGCAATGTCAAAGAGGTAAGTTTTAAGGAGCATCTGTAGGGAAGGGATTCCAGATCTTGAGGCCTTTCCAGTTGAAGGAGTGATCACAGTGGTTTAATGATTAACCTTGGGGATGTTGAAAAGACCAGAATCTGATGACCATAGATCTCTTCAAGCTTTGTGGTGCTATCACTAAAATGTTTTTGGGTGTATCAGATTCAACAAAGTTTAATTAAGGCTTAATTTTCAGCACAGCCTCCTTGTCTAAAAGTACAAATAAATACATACGTGCACAGAATCAAATTTGGTACAATATTCAGCATTTCAAGCAGTTCAGATTACAATGTGTAGGAGTTCCTGGTCTAATTGAGATAATATGCTGTCTGGAGAGTGAGGATAAATTAGAAATATTATCATATTTTATGTAATTTATTTTCTTTATTATGTTTAACCTTATGAATTTGCACTGCAAATGACACTAGAAAGTCATTTTTAAAATGTTTTTTAGACTGGCACAATGAGAACAAGCGAATTTGACTCTTCAGATGAGGACTGTGAAGAACAGCATCAATTGCCATTGCAAGTATCTTGGTAAGTATCTGCAGTAAATTCACTGCTCACACTTAGCCAATATGTTTGTGCTCTATACACATATTAACACATGGCACCACTTGCCTCAGTCAGATGGAATGTTACTGAGATTGGAGAAAATTGCAATGTAATTCTGATTCTAATTGCTGTACTATCATAATCCTTGAATATTGCTGAAATGAATGACATGTTGCTGAAGCTCCATTCCACACTCAAGTTCACATTTGAGATGGATCAACACACGCTCTTTCCTCCTTCTCCACTACTGTCTTCTACAAGCCTGCCTTCTTCAATCAGTATATACACTGAGCTTCATATAGCTCCACATGCTACAAGATTGGGCCTTAACAGAATTCTTGAAAATAGTGCACTAGCCATTTGCTAACCTTGCACAGTTAAAACAAAATTAGAATGCATCAAAGCTTTCCTGCAGGACAATTGTTGTCTCGATCTGAGCATTATTCTGTGTGTATTGTGCAAACACACAAATTGGCCAAAGGCTGGCCTGAAAAATGCCTTAACTGATTGGCTGATTGAATCAAACAGTCCGATCATTCAGTTGTCACAATACATAGAATACAGTCTGTATTCTATTAGGTTGTGCGTGCAAATTCTGAACAGAATATCTGCTATTAAATTTGAGGCAATCTCTGCTGACACCAGAACTGTAGGGCAAATGTAGCTTGCACACTCAGAAGCTCACATGTACATGGTTCCAGGTCTTCTATGTTGTTGCATCAGGTGCGACATAGAAATGGAAATTAGACGGGATGTGAGTTGGGGAGAGAATGGATGAGGCTGGAGATGAGAGACGAGCTGGATTTCTCTCAAACCCCCACTCCAATATCACATTGTTTCCCTGACCCCCACCCCACCCCGGCCTAACACCTGGTCCTTCACAAACCCCTCCCTGTTCACTAATGCATGTTTGCAGGAAATAGCGTACATTCACTGCAAGGTCAGCAAACACAGCCTAAATTTGATTCCATGATTGACCAGCACTGTTTGAATAATCCTGCGTGCAAATAGCTACACTGATAACCAATTTAAGGTAATCGGTCTAACTCATAAGGTGGCTTGCTAGAAACAACATAGATTCAGACACAGGGGCCTATTGTCACCAAATAAAATGAGTATGTTCAGATTTTATGATTTTCTTTAATTACCCAGGAGCTTGGGAAGCCTTTAATTCTCCGTTGCTTTCTCAATGGCACTGTCTTGGCTAATTGGAGTTAATTTGCAAACCAATCAGCACCATTTTCTCCTGTACATTTAATAGCTGTGATCATTTGAAATTTGGTATTCTTGCACTTTTCCTGATGAGTGTAAGATGAAAAGCTTCAGGAACCTGTCTCTTTTCTTATCAACATTTAAGTTCTGTACTCTTTGTAGCATTCTTAATGTCTAATAAGTTTTTGAAGTAACAAATGCACCCTCCAAAAAAAAACAATAATTTTTCAAACAAAGTTTTTATCAATGCACCTTTTTCCACAGTTTCACTTGACTTACTTAACTCTCACCACCACAAAAGTATGCTTGCAGCACAGAATTTTTGTTTCTCTATTGTGCTGCAGACTCATTAAATGTTGAAGAGACACTAATACATGAACCAGACATTAAATAACTTGTCTAGTGTTCAACTGGAGTTTCTAATCCCATTTCAGTGTTGTACAAACATGCAAATTAGGAGCAGGAATAGCCCCCCTCAGCCCTTTCTGTCTGCTCTACTGATCTGATTACTCCACAAACCTTGCTACCTCTGATAACCTTTTACCCCATTGTTTATCGAGAATCTTCTTGATATTTCTGCCTCACAAATATTCAAAGACTCTTCTTCCACCACCTTTTGACAAAGAGAGTTCCACAGTCTGAGGATGAGGTTCCGATCTTTGGATCAGTGTCAGGTGTCCTTGCAGTACACTACAGATAGAGAGTGGAACATAATCCTAACATGCCATGTGGAACAGGCAACAAGGGGATGTGATGGTCTCTGAGGAACCAAGAGTATGGCAGCATTCACCTGAGGAGACATTGAGTGGCTAGGAAATCACCTTCTGCCTGATAGAATGCTGTAGCTTCAGGCACAAGAATCCAGGATAAACATGACTGACATTCAGTTCCAATAGATGTGACCTGGGTACAAGGATCACTCACTGACTGACTGTAAATTTGATGCTGTTTGAAAGGCAAGCAGTCATTGTCAGTGCTTAGAAGCAAATGCAACTTTTGCTTCTGTTTTACTTCATTTTTGCTGCTGCTGAACAAAAAAAAGTTTTCAACTGTTTGGAGGCTTTCAAACATGTGGAAACATGTGAAGATATTAGGCTACATAGAGCATTAGGGACAGAGTAGAGTCATAGAGTCATACAGCACGGAAACAGACCCTTCTGCCCAACTCGTCCATGCTGACCACGATTCCTAGACTGAACCAGTACCATTTGCCTGCATTTGGTTCACACGCTTCTAAATCTTTCCTATTCATGTGCCTGTCCAAATGTCTTTTAAATGTTGTAATTGTACTTGCCTCTACCATTTCCTCTGGCAGCTCATTCCATATATGTACCACCCGCCATGTGGAAGAAGTCCTTCAGGTCCCTTTTTAAATCTGTCTCTTTCCAGGGCCCTACCAAAATGCAACCCTTTGAATTAATCTAAATTAAACACCATCTGCCAATCCTTGGCCCACTGGCCCAGTCAATTAAGATCCTGTTAGATAACCTTCTACACTGTCCACTACAACACCAATTTTGGTGTCATCTACAAACTAACAAACCATACCTCATATATTCTCATCCAAATCGTTTATATAAACGATGAACAACAGTGAACCCAGCACTGATCATTACGACACACACTACGGGTCAAAGGCCTCCAGTCTATACAATAACCCTCTACCAATACCCTCTGTCTCAAGCCAATTTTGTATCCGATTGGCTAGCTCTCCCTGGATCCCATGTGATGTAACCTTACTAATGGGTCTACCATGTGGAACTTTGTTGAATGCCTTGTTAAAGTCCATGTAGACAACGTCTACCGCTCTTCCTTCATCAATCTTCTTGGCCATCTCTTCAAAAAGCTCAAACAAGATTGAGAGATACAATTCCCCATGCACAAAGCCATGCTGACTATCCTTAATCAGTCCTTGTCTTTCCAAAGTGTGTAGATCCTGTCTCTCAGAATTCCCTCAAAACAACTTACCCACCATGACATTAGGCTCACCAGTGTATAGTTCCCTGGCTTTTCCTTGCAGCTTTTCTTAAATAATGGGACACCATTAGCCACCCTCCAGCCTTCCAGCACTTCACCAATGGCTATTGATGATACAAATATCTCTGCTAGGAGACAAGGTTCAACAACGGAATGATGCTAAGGACCGGTAATTTGTGCATCTTGGTTCTTAAATAGCAATACATTTACACATTGTGCACTTGTATTTGCAGTGAAGCATCAGTTGTGTTACCTATGTGCCCTGAAGTGTTTTTCATTTCCCTCCCACTACTTATACAGTGAAGAGCAACCCCTGGCTGGCAGCACTTGCTGGCTCCAGCACCAGAAATCCCAGGAGATTGTGGCAGTGGCAAGAGGGACAATAGGACAAGGAGTGGGAGGGGGATGCGGTGGGGGTGGGGGTTTGTGGGGTGGTGCCATAGAAGCATGGTACAAAGATAATTAGACTAGTTTCGAAGAATAGCATGAGAAATTTTATTCGGGCTTATGGAGGGAAACCCTCCATGAAACTTGCCAAAATTGACATTTGTCTGATTTCTGCTAAAAGTTAGCACCAAAGCCTTGTGGAAAGTTATAGCTAAGCCTGCATGTCCTGACAGAGCTGTATATCTGATAAAGCAGTTTCATGATGGATAGACAGTCAACGTTGCTGTTAGAGATGAGTACACTGATCCCTGCGTTCATTAGTACAATCTTTGCTACTAGGCTTTCTGGGGCATTTGATAGACATGTGATGGAATACGCATCCAATTCAAAACATATGGCAATCTCTTCAATCTGAAATCCTCAACCTAAGATATAAGAGATGATGGAACAGAAATTTCCATTTGTGATGACTGTGGGCTAATTTCACACTGAGAACATAGTGTTCAAAGGATCATGAACTGTTACTTCAAAAGCACTGACAACTACGGGTTAAACATCACCTTAAAGAAGACATATATTCCTTCAACTAGCACCAAACTCTGACTATATACCAGTTACTATTAACAATCAATGGCACATCCTGATGGCTATAAATAACTCCTATCTCAGAAGCTCAATCACTAGAAATGTCTGCATTGATACCTAAGTGACAAATAGAATTGACAGTGCAAGCTCAGTATTTGTCCATTTATGGAACTGTGAAGGAAACCAGATATCAAATTAACAATAAAACTTAGTGTTCAAAGCAATGGTAATACTTGCTGTCCTTTATGTTCACGAGATATGGACTACTTACTCTTGATGTATTAAACAGTTTGACAGGTTCTTTTTGAAGTGATTTTTGGAACTTTGAAATGGGAGGACAAAGTGCACAATAGTGAGGTCTTCAAAAAGCAGAAGTGTCTGGAATTGAAGCATTTCTCATTTGAACCCAGCACAGATAAGTAGTATATATGGCTGACAATAAAATCCCTAAGGCAGTCATGTATTCACAACTTGAGCTTGTAGGTTAGGCTGAGGGTACTCCTTGAAGTGAACCTCATAAAGTGTGGCAGATCCATCATGGACTGGGAGAGAGAAGCTCAATAAAGAAGTAATTGAGGAGTTATCTTAATTCATGGTATTGTTTCCAGCAAACAGCAAAGAATACAGTAGTTGAAGATAAATGTCGAGTGAGAAAGGTAAGGTAGTCCCAAGAAAATCAGGCAATTTATCTTTGCCTACACCATGGAAAGCCAGACAGCTCTGCAACCGACATCCACAATCACAAGAGCACAGCAGTTGAGTCTATACATGCAGAAAACATGCCATCTTCATTAAGAAAGGGAAACCAATGACACCATGCTGCCCATCACTGAGGATTGGTTTATTTGTAGATCATCCTCCTTTTGTTAGTTGTTTAATTGTGCACCACCATTCATGACTGGATGCTGAGCTTAAATCTGATCTGTTGATTTGTGGGATTGATTGAATTTATCATATGCTCCATGTGCTGTTTGTCATGAACATAGCCTTGTGTTGCAATTTGAACAGTTTGGCATTTCATTTTTAGGTATTCTTATTGCTGCTAATGGCTTACCCATTTGCACTTGTTGAACCCCTAGCTTGATAACTGTGAGACCAAAAGAAATAGGAGCAGGAGTAACCATTCTGACCCTAAAGCCTACCCTGCCATTCTATAAGATCTTGGCTGATCTGCCCCAGGTCTCAGCACCCCTTCTGTTTCAGCTCATCATAGTCCTCAACTCCATGATATTACAAAAATCTATCTACCTCCTCTTTAAATACTTCCAGTGATGTAGCCTCCATAACTCTGAGGTAGAGAATAGCAGACATTCACTCCCCTCTGGGAGAATAAATTTCATCTCATCTGTTTTAAACTCCTAACTCTATAACTGTGTCCCCTAGTTCGAGAATCCCCATAAAGTGGAAACACCTTCTCAACTTTTACCACGTCAAGCCCCCTCAGAATCTTGTATGTTTCAATAAGATTCTTCTAAATTCTGATGAATTAAAGCATAATCTGTTCAGCTGATTTTGATAAGTCAACCCTTTCATCCCAGGAATCAACCTAGTCAATTTTTTTTTAAACTGTCATCAATGCCACTACACCCTGAGAGATTTGCCAGACCATGAGATTACACATTGCGGCTCAATATAGTTATGCTGCTGCTGCTGCTGATATCCCACTCTTGATGATTTGTCCTTTCTACCTTCAATGTTTCTTGCAATTTGTGTTTAATGTGGAAGAGTGATTCACCAGCTGAGGGAGGCTGACAAGTTGCATACAGCAGGTTTCCTTACCTATATTTGAACTGATGCCATGAGACTTCATGGGTTCCAGAGACCATGTTGAGGACTCCTCTACACTGCCTCTTGAATGTATACAGTGGTGCCACCTCTAGCAATGGTGGAGTCTGAGACAGTGGGGTACTGTATGATTTGGTGAGTAGGACTATGTCAGATTGTTGCTTGATTTGTCTGTTGAGGACAGCACTCCTGAGTTTTGGCACATGACCCTGGATGTTAATAAGGTGGACTTTTCAGGGTTCGCTAGGCAGGATGTGCCGTTGTCATTTCTGGGACCTAGTTCAATGTCTGATGGTCCATCTGTTTTATTCATTTATGAGTTTTCTACAGTAGTTGAGTACAACTAAGTGAGTTCCCATTTTGGGAGGCATTTACTAGTCAACCACATTGCTGGATCTGGCCAGATGGGCAAGGGTGGCAGATTTCCTTCCCCAAAAACATCAATAAACCAGCTGAGCTTTTACAACTGTTAATTGTACAGTCTGTTAGTTTAATGATCACCTTTACTGACATTGGCTTTTAGTTCCACATGATAGGATGCAAACTTGTGTCCCTAGAACACTAGTCTGCTCCTCTGGTTAGCCAGTTCAGGAGCAGTACCACAATGGCACCATTCCCTAGTATAAATCAAAGGGAAAACATAGCACTGCCAATTACTGATGGGGTTGAACGTTACCAAAATATAAAAGTAAGGAACAGAATGTGTGAATGTCATATTGTACCAAGGAACCATAAAAATGGAGGGAAACTTGATAACAAGACAAACCTAAAGGCTTTGTATCTAAATGCACGAAGCATTCGGAATAAGGGAGTTGTGTACTGGCCTCCTAGTAGTGATCCATTGTCTTTTTCTGAATATTAAAGTATATGCTTAATTTTGGAAGTGTCTGTTGTGTTTGGCCACTTGAAATTGCTAAAATATATAGATAGCAAAATATTTCTATGTATTTAATAGGTTGGCTTTATCAGTGGTGAACTGCCACCAGTTCCTTGGAATCTGTGCATTGCCAGGTAAGCCATTCGATTTGATTTATTATTGTCACGTGCTGAGATACAGTGAAAAGTATTGTTTTGCGTGCTATCCAGACAAATTGTACCTTACATAAATACAGCAGGGTAATAAAAAAGAATGCAGAATATAGTATTACAGCTACAGAGAAGGTGCAGTGAAAGATCAATGCTAATATAGGAGACGTCTGTTCATAAGTCTGATAACAATGGAGAGGAAGCTGTTCTTGAATCTGTTGGTACATGTTTTCAAACTTCTATATCTTCTGCCTGACAAAAGAGAGTATAACCAGGGTGGGAGGGGTCTTTGATTATGTTGGTTGCATTCCCGAGACAATGGGAAGTATAGATAGAGTCAACGGAAGGACTCATGATGGACTCAGCTGTGTTCACAACTCTGTAATTTCTTGCAGTCTTGGGCAAAGCAATTGCCATTCCATGCCTTGATGCATCCAGCTAGGATGCTTTCTATGGTCCATCTATAAAAATTGGTAAGAGTCATTGTGGATATGCCCAATTTCCTTAGCCTCCTGAGGAAGTAGAGGGATTGGTGTACTTCCTTGATTGTAGCATCAACATGGATGGACCAGGACAGATTGTTGGTGATATTTCCTCCTAGGAACTTAAAGCTCTCAACCATCTCCAGCTCAGCACCATTGATAGACATAGGCATGTCCTCCACTCCACTTCCTGAAGTCAATGACCATCTCCTTCATTTTGCTGACATTGAGGGAGAGATTGTTGTCTTGACACCATGCCACTAAGCTGTCTATCTCTTTCCTGTACTCTTGTCATATCCTTGTTTGAGATCTGACCCACTACAGTGGTGTCATCAGCAAATTTGGAAATGGAGTAAGAGCTGAATTTGGCCACACGGTCATGAGTGTATATTGAGTATAGTGTGGGGCTGAGTATCCAGCCTTGTGGGGCAGCAGTGTTGAGGATTATCGTGGAGGAGGTGTCGTTGCCTACCCTTACTGATTGTGGTCTGAAGGTCAGGAAGTCAAGGATCCAGTTGCAGGGCGGGTAGCAGAGTCCTAGGTCTCAGAGTTTGGAGATGAGTTTGGTTGAAATTATGGCATTGAAGGCAGAGCTAAATCAATACATTGGAGTCTGTAGTAGGTGTTCTTGTTATCCGGATATTCCAGGGATGAGTATTAGGCCACAGTAATGGCCATGGACCTATTGCAACTGCAGGCAAATTGTAGTGGATCAAGGTAATCTGGGAGGCTGGAGTTGATGTGTACCATTACTAACTTCTCGAAGCGCTTCATAATGATGGATATCAAATATGAGAAATACAGTGCCACAGAAGTGTGGTTTTCTTTCAAGGATTTGCCTTAATGGTCAATGATAATTTAAAAAATGAGGCTGCAACATCCTGTAAAATAGGCATATTTTAATTAAAACAGCTCAGTAAGGTAATCTGAGTTTTAAATTGAATTCAGAGATAGGATTTCTTGTGTCAAATTCTCTAAATCTCACCAACTAGAACGATAATCTCAGCATTGTTTATTTTCTCTAAACTCTGCTGGTTTCCTAATTACAATATAGTACAGCAGGTATCAGTGGATCAGTCAGTTGGCACCAATCTAAGCTGAAATGACAGGACAGTGACTGGTATCTTTAAATAAATGGAAGTTTCAGCCTTTTGTGAGAAGTAGCACCTTATTCTGAGTCAGAAGGTTTGGCTTCAAGTATGACTCCAGAAACCTAGAGGATATAATCTAGATTGAGTCAGAAGTGCAGAGTTTCAACTGAGGCATTAAACCAAAGCTGCAAATGCCCCCTCAATTGGCTATAAAAGAATGGTATTCACAGTTCTTCTCATTATCCAAGCCTATATATTTATCCTTCAACCAATATTAGAAAAACAAATTATCTCATTGCTATTGGATCTTCATGTATGCAACTATGTTTTTGACTTGGCTAATATCCATTGACTGGTCAGTGTCCTAAAATTGTGAACAACATTATATAAGTATATATTATTTCAGTCTAAAGTTACACTTGGTTTAATATCATGCTTTGTATTGTACACCTGAGGTCCTACTCAAGCCTATGGCAAAAGGATGAAGCAAACGTACCCAAATAAAGAATCAAATGAGGAAACACAGCCTTGTCTTCTTTGTGTTATGAAGCCAAATGAATTTATCCCAGGTGTTACACCAGTAGAGATCATACCTTTTTAAAAAGGAATTGAACTTTCAATTAATAGCTGAATGGATGACAGGACAAGATTTTACATTTTACTGTAACAAACAAGCTAAAAGCACTATTGATTCAACACTTTTTATAGGCACTTTGTATTTAAAATTATATAACTTAACTCCTTTCACAACCAACAAAGAAAACTAGTTGGCAAATGTTACATTGTCCTTTAAATAGATATTCAATTATCCTGGAAGCACTCCAAAATGTTTCTATGCATCCAAGGGTTTAATGTTTTCTTTTCCCAATTGGAAACTTTTAATTGCAGAACCAACATTCACTGTAGGTGTTCCTGTAGCTACAGCTCCCTCTAGCTACAACTAACCAAATTTTCCAGAGTCCTTTGAACTCCTCCAGAACTTCATCTTTGCGGACTGAGAACAAGCTGAAAACTCTCTGTCTCTCTCTCTTTCCACATACATAGGTTCAAAACTGGTGCAATTTAAATTCAATTAATAAATCTGTTTAATTTCAGTAACAGTCATCACAAAACTATCATTTATTCTTGTTAAAACCCATCTTGATTCATTAATTCCCTTTAGGGAAGGAAATCTGCCATCTTTACCTGGTCTAACATGTGACTCCAGATTCACAGGAATGATTTGTCAGGCTACCCACTGCAATCCTTTTATCTAAACTGAATTAACATACAAACTGGCCTAAATGCCAGAAAATAATCAATCAGTGTTATAATTACCTTCTAACTGACAAGGTTAATAGTGAAGTCGCCTACAAGTCCCAACAAAATATTTAATTTAATGGTGTAAGTCATTTCCTCTTTAGTTTTGTTTTGTACTAATTAAGGGTAGATTGCTCATGTAACCTTTATAGCAGCTGGAGATTATGGTCTTTCTTCATGTCATGTTTTGCCCATTTCACAGTTGGGTATCAATCTCTAGATTCCATATGACCTTGGGTCAATTCTACTGTTTTCACCATTGACACGTATCATGCATGTGGCATAGAAGATACCTGAGAGTAGTAGCATGGATGGACAGCTAGTGCACACTCCTGGAACTGTTTATAATCAAAACAAATTGTTCAACATGATTCAGAAACGGTTTTTCACATAACAAATAAACTCCGACACAAATTATGGGGACTGTTACTACTTAGAGGAAATATGAATCTCTCTTCCCAGGAAAAATTTGGGCAGGAAGATGATAGGAGGTAGGTGTAACAAGAACTCCTTCTCTTAACTTACCCCTCCCCATTGTCTTTACAGTCAGAGAGTCAGAGATGTACAGCACTGAAGCAGACCCTTTGGTCCAACTCGTCCATGCCGGTCTGATATCCTGAATTAATCTAGTCCCATCTGCTAGCATTTGGCCCATATCCTTCTAAACCCTTCCTATTCATATACCCATCCAGATGCCTTTTAAATGTTGTGATTGTACCAGCCTCCACCACTTCCTCTGGCAGTTCATTCCATACACACACCATCTGTGTGAAAAAATTGCCCCTTAGGTCTCTTTTAAATCTTTCCCTCTCACCTTAAACCTTTAGCCTCTAATTTTGGACTCCCTCACCCCAGGAAAAAGACTCTGTCTATTTCCCCTATCCATGTCCATCATAATTTTATGAACCTTTATAAAGTCACCCCTCAACCTCTGACACTCCTGAGAAAACAACCTCCCCATATAGCTCAAACCTTCCAACCCAGGTGACATCCTCGTAAATCTTTTCTGAATCTTTTCAAGTTTCACAACATCCTTCCTATAGCAGGGAGACAAGAATTGCACGCATTATTCCAAAAGTGGCCTAACCAATGTCCTGTACAGCCACAACATGACCTCCCAACTCCTATACTCAATGCACTGACCAATTAAGGCAAGCATACCAAATGCCTTCTTCACTATCCTGTCTACCCGGGACTCCACCTTCAAGGAACTATGAACCTGCACTCCCCAGGATCTTATCATTAAGTGTATAGGTCCTGCCCTGATTTGCCTTTCCAAAATGCAGCACCACACATTTAACTAAATTAAACTCCAGCTGCCACTCCTCAGCCCATTGATCCCGTTGTACTCTTGAGGTTACCTTTGTTGTCCACTACACCTACAATTTTGGTGTCATCTGCAAACTTACTAATCATACCTCCTATGTTCACATCAAAATCATTTATACAAATTACGAAAAGAAGTGGACCCAGCACCAATCTTTGTGGCACACCACTGGCCACAGGCCTCCAGTCTGAAAAGCAACCCTCCAACACTACCCTCTGTCTTATATCTTCAAGCGAGTTCTGTACCCTTCATACAAGGGGAATATCCAATCCTGATAAGTGGTGATTACTCTAAATCCTGGATTTGGGATACTAGGGCTTAGACAACCTTGATAGCAGAAGAACAGAATCTATGAAGTGGGCAAGAGGCCACAATATTGTTTTTAAAGAAGTGCTACCCTTGTGGACTAAACCTCCAGGATTTACAAGGAACCCTTCACCGTCCCCAGCCCCAGTTTTACTTCATTTTCCCAGCCCTGGCATTTAGTTCCAAACTCCAGTCCACATAATCCAAGCACTTAGCAGGAATATTAATTGCAATGGTCAAGAAAATAATGCAGTTACAACAGTGCAACATGCAACAGAAGAGGCAATATGTAGGTTGCACTGGTTGTTAGGATAATTATTACAGTTGAATAAGGTTTTATCAGAAATATATAATACTACATAATAATAAATAGGATTATTAGTAACCAAGTAAGAGTGTTGCAACAATTACATTTCTTGATGTCAGGCCTTAACGAATTTCACAGCTTTTTTGTCAAATTTGCCATGGGAAAATAATAATGTACAGGTATTAGAATGTCCTACTTTATAATATTGCTTCTGCTTTAAAAACTGGATTCACTAAAGTTATTAAATACTACTTCTTTTAAACAGGTTGTAAATTTAAAGATGTAAGAAGAAATCTTCAGAAAGATTTAGGTAATTCATTTTTATATATATATGTATATCATGTGTCTGGTCTTGGGTTTAAGGAAGGTATCCATTTTTGTTAACACTTCAATTCTAACTATTTTGCATCTGGAGTTACTCTTCACCATTTCATTTATATTTTATTTGGGGCTTTTTTTTTCTACCCTGTTGCAGGAGAATTGCTTGCAGAGTCCTTCTAATGCTGTTGTAACCTAATGTTTGATGCAGGAGAATAATTCCCATTTGATTTGTTTTTTTTTCAGTCAACAATGGGAGCTGAAATTAGCTTGCTTTTGTGGGGAATAGCAAATCAAATGTGTGACTTTTGCATACATTAATACAGTACAGTTCCACTCAACTGCTGCCTTCTTTTACTGGTTGAATTCAATTTAATTAAGCCAGTAACTCCTGCAGTCTGAGTTGTCGATTCTGTAGTTGGGATTAGGCTATATACTCTACAGCTGATATGGAGTTGATTGGTGATATAATTCATAGTATCCATATTCTTCAATTATTCACAGAAGAGCTCAAGAATCACGACATACAGGATGTATTTGTGTTCTGTACCAAAGGAGAGATGGTGAAATACAGGGTTCCAGGCTTGTTGGAATCATACGAGCAACATGGATTCAAGGTGTATCATTACCCTTTCCCCGATGGTAGTGTTCCAGATATTGCTAACTGTTGGAAAATTCTGGAAGAGTTGAGAATTTGCTTGGAAAATGCGAAAAGGATCCTTATCCAGTACGTGCATTGTAACTGTTAATTACACTTGTAGAAAATGTAATCTTCTATGGCAAATCAATTGCAGATGCAAGTAACTGTGTCTCAATTTGGATTAAGTACAGAAATTGTGTAAGACTGATGAATTGTAATATGGTGAGATTTATTTCCACAACTACATAAGTGCTAACACCACCAAAGTCCAAAGGTGTGCCAGTTGGGTGGATTGGCTACGCTAAATTGCCCATAGTGTCCAGGGATGTACAGGCTACGTAGATTAGCCCTGGGAAATGCAGGGTTACAGGGATAAAGTGGAGGGGTGGGTGATTCTGGGTGGGATGCTCTTCGGCGAGTTGGTGTGGACTTAATGGGCCAAATGGCCTGCTTCCACACTGTAGGGATTCTATGAAAGTTTCCAGTGTCAAAATAATTTGAACATTGAGTAGCTACTGCATTATTGGTACCTCTGATTGGGAGCTTAGAACTGACATACTTCTGCAGGATTTGAAAGACAGTACCAGCTTCATCAGTGTTTTTGATGCAATTACACATGGTCGGCTGCAAACATTTTCTCTGGAGGGCAGGTGTTTCTTGGCAAAAAAGGCAGGGAAAGATGGTCCCGTCTGAGCTTATAACCCTCAAAGCGTAATTTTTTCCAGCTTCTAAGCCATTGGGCCTGAAGTGCAAACAAGTCCCTTTTAAAAAGTTATTCACTTATCTGTTCATGAGCTGTGTCACGGATCAGCAATAGGTCACAGTTCAATAATGTCTCAAATGTGTCTAAGGTATGTTGAGACTTCACTCCCATGATTAATGAGGGAGAATGTGAGTGAAGGCAGAATACATACCTGCACTCATGCAACATTTTTATCAAAGCCACTTTCGACTCAGCTCCCCCCCCCAGGGTTGAATTCGAGTCTTCAAGGATGCCTTGTTGAAAGGGACATTGTATTTTCATTTCTCATAATTAGTTTGTGTGCTCAGTTGAGGGAAGTGTCCATACCACTCACATTCTAGATAGTTGATTAATCCCGACAGACTGATTAGCAGGTTTTAGATGCAAAAAATGCTGCATGATATCGATGCAACAGCCAAATATCTTTTAAATCAGAATTGCAAACATTTTCTTGAAGCACACTCTAATTTTCTTTGCAGATGTTACGGAGGCCTTGGACGTTCATGTCTAAGTAAGTGCAAAACTTCACATCCTATTCTTCCACATTTTTTGTAAACTTTCCTTTTCCACCAAAGGAAAATTGAAGAGTGCTTCTTTAGCTCTCAAGTGTCATGTAATCAGCTTAATAAAACAATTTGAAAGTGCTTCCTTCCTATATTGTGTCTCCTAGTTGCAGCATGTCTTCTACTTCAGTTGTCCGATACTATGTTACCAGAAGAAGCAATTGGCTACCTTCGTGAACTAAGAGGAGCTGCAGCAATACAAACAGTGAAGGTATAAATGAACGATGTCTCAAATCCTCAGACCACAAGAAATAGGAAAAGGAGTAGACTGCCCAAGCCTTCAAGTCTGCTCTGCTTTTAATAGGATCATGGCTGATCCAAGATTCCTCACTTTCACTTTCATACATTTCCCCCCAAAACCAGATCGCCCTACTGATCAAGGATTGCTCTTTCTCAGCCTTAAATACACCACCAAGACTCTGCCTCCAAAGCTCTCTATGGCAAGGAGTTCCAAAGACTGTCAACCTTCTGAAAGAAGAAATTCCTCCTCCTCTCAGTCTTAAATTGGCTCTCCTTTCTGCTCCTCTGGTCCTTGACTTAGCATTTGGGGAAACATCCTCTTAGCATTTACCATGTCAAGCCCCTTAAGAATCCTATATATTTCAATGACATCACCTCTCATTCTTCTAAACTACAGTGAATAGAGGCCCAACCTGTTTAGCCTTTGCCGATAAGACAATCCCTCCATACCAAGGAATCTTCTCTGAACTGCCTCCAATGAAATGATATCTGCAAACTTGGCTTCAGTACTTTCACTTCCTTCCTCCAATTCATTAATATATAATTAGTTGTATTCCCAGCACTGATCCCTTTAGACCTTCACCGTTGAGTCGCTAAACTGAAAATGAACTCCTTATCCCCACTTGCTGTTTCCTGCCCATGAGCCAATTCTCTATCCATACCAATACACTACCTCCAACACTATGGCTTTTATCCTATGACTTAATCTTTTGCACCAAATACAACAAATCTACTGGTTTCCCCTCTATCCACTCGGACATCCTCATAAAAAACCCTAATAATTAGTCAGATGCCATGTCCTTTTCATGAAGCTATGCTGACTCTGCTTGGTTAGATTGATTTTCCAAATGATTTACACTTGCTTAATAATTGATGCCAATACTTTTCCAACAATAGATGTTAGGCCAATCGGCATATAGCTACCTGCTTTTTGTCTTGCTCCCTTTTTGAATAAGGGTGTCACATTAGCAGGTTTCCAATCCTCTGATACTTCTCTAGAATCCAACAATTTTTGCAAAATTACAGCCAATGGATCCTGTAGCTATCTCAACAGCCAGCTCTTTTAGAATTCTAGGATGTAATGGATTAGGGTCAGGGGACCTATCTGCATTTTGTCCCATCAGTTTGTTTCCTCCTACTTCTTTAGTGATGGTACTTAATTCCGCCCCCATATCGTGTTGTAATAATGGGAAGTTTGAAGTGTCTTCCACTATGAACAGTGATGCAAAATACGTTTAACTCCTCTGCCATATTCTTTGTTCCCCAAAACCATCTCCTCAGATTCATTTTCTAAGGAACCTGTGTTACTTTGACCTCTCTTCCTTTTTTATGCATTTAAAGAAGCTCTTACTGTCAGTTTTTATATTCCTCACTAGTTTGCCCTTGTAGTTTATTTTCTGTCTATATTATCCTTTAGCCCTCCTTTGCTAGGTTCTGAATTTATCTTCAGGGCTACCACTAACTTTGGCCTCTTTGAACTCAACTCTCCTTATCTTCCTTGGTTAGCCATGGTTGGTTTATCTCGTTCTTAGAATTTTTCTCATTTTTGGGATGTATTTTTGCTGAGTCATGAATTACCTCCCTTCAAATTCTGCCACAGCTTGCTTACTATCTTTCCTGTTAATCTGGCCAGTCCACTTTAACTAACTCTATCCGAGTGTCATTGTTATTCCCATTAAGTTAAACACTAGTTTCTGAACCAGGTTTCTCACTCTCGAACTGAATACTAAATTCTATCATGTCATGATCACTCCTTCCTAAGGGATCTTTTACGCAGAGGTCATTAATTAAATACACCTCATTACCTTTACCAGATCCAAGTTAGCCTGCTCCCTGGTTGGCTCTGGGAAACTAGTCCTAATGCACTCTACGAATCTCTCATCATTGCTTTCTTTTCCAATTTGATACACCACATCAACATGAAGAATAATGTCACTCATAATTATTGCTATATTTATTTTACATGTTTCTATTATTTGGTGTTTATAGTCTTTCCCATACTGTGTTTGGGGGTCTGTGATCAATAAAAACAGATGTACTCAGGAAAAATGGAACATGAGCAACAGTTTTAGTAATTATGCTGTTTTGTTTGACAGCAATACAACTATTTGCATGATTTTCGGGATAACGTGGCAACATACCTGGCAACAAAAGACGACGCTGCAGCCCGATCAGTGTCAAGATAGGAAAAAGAAAGCAGAACTTTCAGGCTGTAGATTGTAATTGTTTGTAAATCGATTATATATAAATTTTACAATTACCTGACCTCGACAGAAGGTTCTGGCTAAAGATGATTAACTTCTAATATTCACTCTTTCTTCCACAACTGTGCTAGACCGGCTGGATACTTCCAGCATTTTCCAATTTCAAATTTTCCAGCAGCATTTTCTGTTTGTATTACACCATATTAACCTGTTAGTTTGGGGCTTTTATTCACTTGTTGGAGTTTTGTATCGAATTACTAAGCAACTTGCATTGTGTGGCATTTTTCAACTCCCAAAGTACACGGAGATATAGTTACCATTTTAGTAAAGGATGTGAAGTAACTGATTTTCACAGCTGGATCACAAACAGGACAGAAATAAATTACTACACCGTGCGTTTTACATGACAGTTAATCAAAAAATGATGTTGAGAGCAATCAATCGTCTGCATAGAAAACATATGTAATTCAGGCTAAATTTAGCCTAAGATAATGATAAAATAAATATCACAATTCAGTATTCGAACTGAACAGTGGGGAAAAAAAGCCTTGTTATTTTTACTGGCATTTTCCATCATATCATAAAAGATGCGTATCAATGAATCCAAAGATGTCATACCAAATGTACTTGGGATTTTTGTTGGTCATCACTTTAGGTAACTAAATTGCTAAGAAATAGTCATGCTTTCAACATACAAAAGGTTTTTCCACAAGTGTTTGATTTGAATTGCATGTCATTCCATTTTTAAGGAACAATACTTAATCTTGTCCAGTAACAAATTTTGTTCATATACTCAAGATTGATCACCACACTTCTTGCAAGATCACTTCATAACTTTCCAATGAAGCACACAGTGAGAAAACACAGCAACCTCAAGAACAGAAAATACAATTAATTTATCAATTGTCAATGTTTGACTAGGCTTGTCATAGAAGTATAAAATAGGAGTGTGTTAACATTAAACCTTATCCTTACAAAAGTACTATAACATACGGAAACTGGTTGGTAAAGTCTTTAATCAGTTTTGTTCATTTACAGTTGTACCTTTTCATTAAAATGTTATGTAGTCCATTCTTAAACAGCAGTCTCAATTTGCTAACAGGGATATTTCTAATGTAGTACCAAACACAATCCAAGCCCTTCTATATTATCATTTTGTTATTGAACATTTCCCATGGTTCACCTAAACATAAAATGTTGTATTTTTCAGCACACATTTTTAACATTCATTAATTAATTTCCAAGCCTTTTATTTGCAGGATTTTGTGCAGAAAAATAAACATAGCTGTTGCACACCACATCCAGTGACATCAGTGAACAAATTAACATGAGCTATTATGATAAAAAGAGTGTTGTTTGAACCTCAAACATAATTAAAACAATTGCTATACTGAGGCTCGAAATAACTAAATATGTTGTGTAGTGAGTTAAAAACTATATAAATATGTAAGTCAAATCAACATGGAGAACTTCGGCACCATTACTAGAGCTAAAAGTATTTTCAGACAAATGTTTAACAAAAACAAAAAAATTTATTTTTAAATAAATGTTACTTTGCATGGGAAAGGGACCCATTTGTGTAAAAAGAACTTTAGTTTGTATACTCTGTAAAGATTGACTATCATAGTTATTTCCATCATTTTCCTGTGGATACAATAAACTTTTAAAATAAATTCTGTTTGCACAATCCAAAAGAGACTATAAATGTTCAATTTACTAAAAGTGTAAATAATATCCATTGAGTTTTAGGGGTCCAAACTACATCCAGATTTCTCTGGTCTTTTATTTTTAAACTGGACACTATATTTGAGCCAAGTTACATAATTTTTTTTTTTACATAATATACCTGTAAATAGCAAACAGGAGTGCGATTCAATGTTACATTTAAAACATAATCTGTGATTAGTGATTTCATACGTAAAGAACAAACTTAGTTCTTGAGTTTTGGATCAAGGCAAACTGCAGAAATCATTTTTTCTACAGGCAGAAAACATAAAAAAAACCCTGGGGCCAAAATGTCCATGAAAAGTAAGGAAAAGCATTTAATCTGTATATATATAAGCCATTCATATCTGGTGAACTACATGTTCTGCAGATGAGCCCCAAGTTCTTGAAAAACCATTATCCTTCTGTTTCTTGCATGGAGTAAACAATTTCAGTGGATCTCACAAATGTTATTTAAGAACTCACCAGCACATAGATCATTCTGCAAAACAAAATTGTGAAAACATCTAATATACTAAACTTGGCAACATTAAATAAGATCACAGAATTAACTTCAATATAACAGTAACCAAATCAACTGCTGTGGTTAGATTTAATACACACTGATCTCTGGACTCCAATGCAAACATTATCCCTCCTATTGTCTCCCAAGCTGTCCTTTCAATCATTCACTCCCTACCCATCCTTTCCACTTCTTGAATATTTGTCTCTACTCATTAAGGTAAACCTCTACTCCTTCCACCTAAAGGGCTATTACCCTTACTCTGTTTGAAGTTATAACTAAGACCACCAGGATTAGGAGGAGCTTGTTGTGTCATTCAAGTGACCTACTTTCCTGTCAGGTGCACCTATAACTTTTGAATGCTGGTCAATAAGAAATCTGGGTAACTCAGCAGTTCTATGATGCAGTTTCTATATGTCTCTGTAGTAGTGAATTCCAAAGATTAACAATAATAGAAATTCCTCCACATTACTGTCTTAAATGGGAGACCACTTTTTTGAAACCGAGCTCTTAAATACTAAACATCCAATTGAGAGGTAACAGCCTCTTGAGCATTTGCCTCATCAAGCACCCTCAGAATCACCTCTCATTCTTCTAAACTCTGAGTATAGATTCAACTTTGCCTCATAAGACCATTGCTGGGATCAATCAAATGAACATTTTCTGAACTACCTCAAATGAAAGTATATCCCTCCTCAAATAGGGAGGCCAAATCAGGACAGTGCACTGCAGGTGTGGTCTCAGTAATACTTTGTATAGTTGTAACCAGACTTTTTTTTAAAATGTACTTCATCCTCCTTGCAATAAAGGCCATTTTACACCCTCCCTAATTACTTGCTTTACCTGCATGCCAACTACATGTGATTTCTGTACAAAGACATTCGGCTAACTCTGTATCACAGCATCCTTAGTCTCTTCCTATTTAAATAAAGTTCTGCTTTTCTCTTCTTCCTAGCAAAAAGGAAAATCTCTCATTTTTCCACATTGTATTCCATTTGCCAACTTTTTGCCCATTCACTTAACCCATCTACATTCCTTTCAAGACTCCGTATCCTCTCTGCTTTCTTACTTACTTTTGTATCGTCAGACTTGGATAGTCAGAGCATTTATCCAAGTTATTAGCACAATTGAAGATAGATACAGCACATCTTTACACTTTTAGCATCCCACTTGTTAGTTTGCCAAATGGAAATGATCCATTTATCCCAACTGTTTCCTATTAGCCAATTTTCTATCCATACTAAACATTAAACATTATGAGGATTTAAATTGTCTTGTAACATTTTACATGGAACTTTTCTGAACACCTTTCAGAATTCCGAATAGAATGGTTCCCGTTATCAAGTCTGCTTCTAACATCCTTAAACATCTGTAATAAATTTAGCAAACATTATTTCCCTTTCAGAAAATTATGTTGACTCTGATTGTTTTATAATTTCCTAAATATCCTGCTGCTACTTCCTTTGTAATAGTTTCTAGCACATTCCCAACTACAGATGTTAGGCTAGCTGGCCAATAGATTACTATTTTCTGTCACCCCCTCCTTTCTTGAATAAGGCAATTCAATACAAAAAAATCTGGAATTAAAAAGAGTCTAAGGATGACCATGAAATCATTGTCGAATGTCCGTGAATACCCATCTGGTTCACGAATGTCCTTTAGGGAAGAAAACTGCCATCCTTACCTGGTCTAATCTACATGTAACTCCAGACCCACAGCAATGCTCTCTGGACAATTAGGGATGAACACTAAATGGTGGCCCAACCAGCAATGCCCACATCCCGTGAATGAATAGAATAGTGAAGGCCTGGATACACTTTTATGGATTTGGATCTAGAGAACGTTTGACGGTTACAACCAACATAGCCAACATTTCTGCAACCACTCCTTTTGAAGCATAGCATCAGAGCAGCAGAATCTCACGACATTTATTTGCCCAGGTTCCATCAGTTTTCTTAGTTCTTTGTTTTAAGCTCCTCCTTATTTGTCTACTGACCACTATTCTTGGAATGCTTTTTCGTCTCTTCTACTATGAAAACCGATACAATATACTGTTCTAATCTCAATTTCCTTAATTCCCGTTGTTAATCCCCCATCCCTCTAAGGGATGAGCATTTACTTTAGATACTCTCTTGCTCCTTATGTACTTGATCCTCATTCTGTTTTTATATTTCTTGCTGCCTTGTGGTCATATTCCGACTTAATCCTCTCCCATTTTCTTAATCAGCCTCTTCTAGTTTCTAAAATGTCCCCAAACTTTTGGTCTACCTAATTTTTACAGCAAACAATTTTCTTTCCATTTGATTTTATTCTTAACGTCCTTAGTTAGCCACAGAGTGTGTATACTTCTTGTAGATTATTTCTTAATGATATACATCTGTAATGGATGAATATAAGCATAACAAAGCACTAGACAGAAAATCTTCTATACACGCACTGTGGCAGTGTTCCTAAGTGAGCACCTCACTAAGTTTACTTCAATAGGACATCACTCCCCTGTGATGTCCATTGCCAGAAACAAGAGGACGATGTTGGATAAACACCATCACTTTCAAGTCATACATGAACATACACTGCCATTATTTTAGTGTATTTGGGTCAGTATTCTACATATCACCACATCCCAAGAGATTAAGAGAGTCTCTTCTGTCACCTATTTACACTTCTTGGATGTGACAAAAGATAGTTTTTCTTGCTATTCGTAACCTTTATCTCTTCAATGCAAACATTTTTGTCTTTACTTTGTCAATATTACTTACCCCTAAACCTTCTCACCTGGTTGATTCTCAATTCCTAGCTTAGCTTCCTATATCCTTTTAGTTTCTTCTGCAGATTCAGTGTTAAGACTGAATAACTATATAGTTTCCCACTGCAGTTCATCATTTCCTAGGATTTTCATATGAAGCAACTCCATTAAAATTCTCTGCTTTCTCTTCTTCTTTCCACAAGCATAACACAACCATTATTTCTTATTTTATCCCATCAATGCCTAGCCTTCAACCTGCAGTGACAGTTTTACTTTTTTATCCAAGTTCCTCAATTGAAAAACATCCTGGTCTGAGAACTTGAAACCTAACACCTTAGGTTTTATACTCATAAGGTCATTCTAAACTAAGTGGCAGACAAATCTCAGTGGTAAAACTTAGAAAATATTTCTAAAATGAATTTTTATATCAACTTACCCATATAGATAGTAAAAAAAAGACAACAGGTAAAATGCTAGTTTGCACCACCCTTCCTTCTGACAATATGCTAGTATATCTGCATTCATAATAGTAGTAGGATCATAGAGACCTGGAACGCTCATTATTGGTCTAGTCATGTACCTGAAAATAAAACATGAAAGAGAGTCAATTTTTGTTAGCAAACGTAGTGATCAACAAATAAATAAGCCAAGAATGGAGTACAGACTGTTTCCAGATCATTCATGTAGTACTCACTTGATACCAAATAAGGAATACCCATAAAATTAGTTTCAGGGACCACATATCAAATTCATGTCATATCATCACACTAGTTATTCATTACATTAGTTAATTTAGAGGTTGATAGTACCTCGATTGAGAAGCTAAATAAAATTGGAAAAATAAATGTTTTGGATATAATTTGGCTTTGGCAATGCAAACTGGTGCAAAGCTACTTTGATGCAAAGACAATATTAGAACACTGACTTTTTTAAACATAATCAAACAAATAATAGTATCCATTTATAGGCAATGTCTCAGATCGCACATTTCCAAGGGACAGTCAGGCTGATCCCAAAAGTAATACTGTAAACTACTACTTAAAGAAAGTAAAAAAATAAGTATATAATTCTGCAAACAGGCAAGTCAGAAGTTGAACACAATATAAAAACAAAGCGAAAGGATAGAAAGATATCTTGATATGGATTTAAAAACAGATAGTAAGAGTTTCTACAGGTATTTAAAAGTGGAAAAAAATGAAATGATGCACAAAGTATTATCAGAACTAATAGCTGATAAGCCCCAGGTCTGAATGGACTTAATGCTAAGGTCTTAAAAGAAGCACCTGCTGAGATAGTAGATGCACTGCTTTTAATTTTCAAAATTCCCTAGGTTGTAGAAAGGTCCACATAGATTAGAAGACACAGTAAATTCTGTTAAAAGGTTGTGACTGCATTCTTAAAAATTGCAACTTGAAGTCAAATTTCTTTTTAAGTAAAGCATGATTTCCCCGTGGAATCAACGTTTCAGCCACAGTTAAAGGACTCTTATGCTGCAGCGGTAGTGTTCAACCTCCAGGCCAAATCCCGCCTGTTCCCGGTATGTATCATGACATGTCTGAACAGGTTGATTTAAAAAAATGGTAATTTTTTTTAAACGACTCATGGGATGTTGGTATCGTTGGTTGGTCAGTATTTTATTGCCCATTCCTAGTTGCCCTTGAGAAGACGGTGGTGGACTGCCTTCTTGAACTGCTATTAGAGAGGGAATTCCAGGATTTTGACCAATGACCGTGAACGAACGGCAATTTATTTCCAAGTCAGCAAACATCTGTGGTGTTTGGCATGCAAGTCATTCTGTTTGGTACCTTCACCAGGTCGACACCTCATTTTTATGTATGCCTGTTGCTACTCCTGGCATGCCCTCCTGCACTTTCCATTGAACCTGGGTTGATCCCCTGGCTTGATGGTAATGGTTGAGTGGGGGATATGCCAGACCATGAGGTAACAGATTGTGCTGGAGTACAATTCCGCTGTTGATGGCCCACAATGCCTCATAGATGTCATTTTCAGTTGCTAGATCTGTTTGAAGTCTATCCCATTTAGTCACATAACACAACAGAGGATATTATTAATGAGAAAGTGGAACTTGTCTCCATAAGGATCATGCAGTGGTCACTATGAAACTGTTACGGACAAATGCATCTGCAGCCGTCAGGTTGGTAGAGAAGAGGTCAAGTATGTTTTTCCCCCTTGTTGGTTCCCTTACCACCAGCTGCTAGACTTGGTGTGCAGCATTGTCCTTTAGGACCCAACTAGATCAATCAATAGTGCTGCTGCTGAGCCACTCCTGGTGGTGGAGTTTAAAATCCCCCATCCAGTGTCATTTTGCACCCTCAGTGCTTCCTCCAAATGTTGTTCAATATGGAAGAATTCATCAGCTGAGGGAGGAGGGGTACGTGGTGAACAGCTGGAGGTTTCTTTGTCCATGTTTAACCTGAAGCCATGAGGCTTCATGGGGTCCGGACTTAATGTTGATGACTCCCATGGCGACTCCCATGGCAACTCCCTCCCGATTATATACCATTGTGCCGCCACCTCTGCTGGGTCTGTCCTGCAGGTGGGATTGGACATATTCAGGGATGGTGATGATGGTGTCTGGGACATAGTCATACTCATGGAATGAGACCTTATAGATAATGTCAGGCTGCTGCTTGACCAGTCTGTGAGACAGCTCCCCCAATTTTGGCACAAGCCCCCAGATGTTAGTAAGGAAGACTTAGCAGGATTAACATGGCTGTTTTTGCCACTGTTCTTTCCAGTGTTTCAGTTGATGTTAGTTGGGCTGTCCAGTTTCATTTCTTTGTTGAGACTTTGTAGCAATTGATAAAACTCAGTGGCTTGCTAGGCTATTTCAGAAGGCAGGTGAGAGTCAACCACATTGCTGTGGGTCTGGAGTCATATGTAGGCCAGACTAGGTGAGTATGGCATATTTCCTTCCATTTGTGAGCCAAATGGGTTTTCCCAACAATCAACAATTTTTCACAGTCACCAGACTATTCTTAATTCCAGACTCTTTTTTTTTTAAAAATTGAATTCAAATTCAATTCTGTGGCAGGATTCGAATCCAGGTCCCCAGAACATTAGCTGAGTTTCTGGATTAACAGTTTTGCAATAATACCACTAGGCCATCACTTTTTTGCTGGTAAAAAGCAATTTACAGGTTGAAACACTGTAACATGTGCCATATTCCTAGCTGAAATAACTTACCAAATAAATCACTAAATATAAGATAAACAATATACAATTTAGTACTTCAGGACCTTTGAGCAGAAAACTTCAAATCATTAAGTTGAAATGTTGTACACACCTAAATGCCTACCTTAATAAATAAAATTGTATTTCTTTAAAATGAAATAAAGTTTAAAATACTGTGAAAGTACTGTAAATACAGTAGATATTAAAATTGCACACCTAAAGTTTTAGTTCACTACGTTCCATCTAGTGGCAGACACTGGTTGATGCAGGCAGAGCTACCAACACAGCAAGACCTCTGCCACAAGATGGAACCCAGGACTTCAGTGTAAGATTAGAAGAGTAACCAGGACAGAAACAGACACCACAGACTTTACAGATGAGGACAGAGATCTAGTGATAGTTTGCATGGAAAAAGAGGGTCTGAGGGCAGGGACAAGAGAAGGAGCAAGGCCAGGGAAACTGAATAAAGGAGCACAAGCATTGGAAAAGGTTCTTGAAAGCAGGCAAGCCATAGAATAGGTAGTCTAGCAAACAACATTAAATAGAAATTCTCAATGTTAATCAAATATATTATCACTTTTTTAAAAAAAAGCAAGGTTAAAGCGAAATAACATTAAGTCAGAGAACTTTACATGAGCAGAATGACTGCTCCAATAAAGAAAAGGCGACAGAAAGCAGGAATCTACAGGCCACATTTGTCATAGAGAAAACGCTGGAATCATTTATTAAGGAGATTATGGCAAGCCACTTGGAAGATCTCAATGCAATAAGGTAGGGTAAACAATTTTTATGAAAGAGAAGTCATGATTGACTTAATTTCTAGATTTCTTTGAGGAAGAAACAAACAGTGTAGACAAATGCAAATCTAAATGCAGAAGGTTTTTGACAAGGTGACACAAAGGTTACTACACAAAATCATAGATCAAGGTATTGGGGATAACATATTAGCACAGATAGATGGTCACTTTTAAGTTGGCAAGAAAAGAGCTGGAAAGCTACAGTGCTGGGGCTCTAAAACATTTATGTCAACGACTTGGAAGAAGTAACATTAAGACAGATTTTAAAAAAGTGCATTGTGAAGAGGCCATAAGTAGTCTGCAAAAGGAGATGTTAAGTGTGTGGGTGAACAATCGAGCATGAAAACGTCAGAAAATATTAACTATTCACATTGGCAGGAAGAACAGAAATGCAACATATTGTTTAAATGGAGAGAAACTGCAGAACTGTGAGGTCAAGGGAAATCTGGATGCCCTAGTACATGAATCATAAAAGGTTGAAGAGCAGTGTAGAAATCAAAACAAAAAGTAAAAACTGTATGCTTCAAATTCACTAACTCAATTTTTAAGCTCTGATCTCTGACTGTGTGTCATGTGCATTGTTCAATTCCAACCACTTGATAATTCCAAAATCTTTAGCAAAAACTCAATATTAGCAGGAATAACTGTACTCCACAGCATTAAGTGAATCTTGCACTGGAAACAGTCACCTAGCCAAGACTAAATACTTAAAATGCAGATATTCTGGAGTTTGCTTAATTCTTTGGTGGATCATGAACATTTATGCAGATAATTTCCCACAAGAAATTAAACAGGTGGGGTAGATTCCATTTTAAACTAAATTGCAGAAGTTTTATAGAAATGTCAGCTTTGTCGAGCAAAATGGCCTTTTCTTGTTTAATGCTCAAAATTCACAAATCCAAATTTCAATTTTTTTTTCTAGTCAACCATTTACAATCCCACAGACTTATTACGAATTTGACTGGTTATTTCAAATTGTTTGTTAGTGCAGCAATTAGCATATTCATGATTTTTCAGCAACTGCTGCTCAATCATGGGATCACATGCAACAACTAACTTTGCTGTGCAAGCTTCCATTGCTAGAGTATGGTCTGCACATTGCCGATTATGAAGAACATTTGACCGAGTATGAAATCGAGAGCTCTAGCAACAGTTAAGTCAATGGGAATCAGCAGAAAAACTCTACTTGTTGGGGTCAAACCTAGCACAATAGAAGATGGTTACGGGCATTGAAGCACAGTCATTTCGGCTCCCAGGACATCTCTGTAGCAGTTCCTCAGGATAGTGCCCCAGGCCCAACCATCTTCAGCTGCATCAATGATCATGCCTCCATGGGATTGGGGGAAGTGTATTGAAATGGATAGAAAACCAGTTGACAAGAGAGGAAACAAACAGTAAGAATCAATGTGTCCTTTTCAAATTGGCAGGCAGTAACTGGTGGGGTGAACAAGGATCGGTGCTGGGACCCCAGCTATTCACAATACATATTAATGATTTGGATGAGGGAACAAAATGTAACATCTCAAAGTTTGCAGATGATATCAAATTGGGTGGGAGGGTAAACTGTGATGAGGATGCAGAGATCCTTTAGCATAATCTGGACAGGTTGGGTGATTTGGCATAGCAATGGCAGATGCAGTATGATTTGGATAGATGTGGGGTTGTTCATTTTAGAAGCAAACAAAAGGCGGCAGATTACTACCTGAATGGCTGTAAATTGGGAGGGGGGAGTGTGCAGCAGGACCTGGGTATTCTTGTGCACCAGTCGCTGAAGGTAAGCATGGAGGTGCAGCAGGCAGTAAAGAAGGCAAATGGTATGTTGGCCTTCATTGTGAGAGGTTGAGTACAGGAGCAGGGATGTGCTGTTGCAGTCGTACAGGGCCTTGGTAAGACCACACTTAGAATATTGTGTGCAGTTTTGGTCTCCTTTTCTGAGGAAGGATGCTCTTGCTCTCGAGGGAGTGCAGCAAAGGTTTACCAGGCTGATTCTGGGGATGGCAGGACATACGTATGAGGAGAGGTTGATAAAGTTAAGATTGTTTTCGCTGGAGCTTAGATGAATGAGGGGGGATCTCACTGTAACTTATAAAATGATACCAGGACTAGACAAGATAGATGCTCGGAGGATGTTCCTGATGGTGGGTGTGTCCAGAACCAGAGGTCACAGTATACCATTTAGGACAGAGATGAGGAGACATTTCTTCACGCAAACAGTGGTGAGCCTGTGGAATTCATTACCACAGGAAGTAGTTGAGGCAGCATGGGGTGAATGGGATCAAAGGTTATGGGGAAAAAGCAGGATTAGGCTACTGAGTTCGACGATCAGCCATGACCGTGATGAATAGTGGAACAGGCTCGAAGGAGCAGGAGGTGGTCATTCGTCCCCATCTTCTATGCTTTTGTAAAGTCTGAAATGGGGATGTTCGCCAATGATTGCACAACGTTTAGCACCGCTTACAACTGCTCAGAAATTGACGTAGCCCATGTCCACATGCATCAAGAGCTACATTACAATATCTAGGCTTTGGCTGAAAAGTGGCAAGTAACAATCATGCCACACAAATTTGTCAGGCAATGACCATCTCCAAAGAAAAGAATCTAACCATCACTCCCTGATGTTTAATGGTGACACCATCACCGAAACCCCCACTAGCAACATCCTGGAGGATGCTATTGACCAAAAACTGAACTAGACAATGCATAAATACAGTGGCTACAAGAGCAGGTCAGAGGCTAGGTATCTTTCAGTGAGTAACTAAACTCCTGACTCCCCAAAGGCTGTCCATTATCAAAAGGCACAAGTCAGGAATATGATAGAATATTGCCCTTTGACTGGACGAGTGCAGCTTCAACAATACTCAAGAAATATGACACCATCCAGGACAAAGCAACCCAGTTGACTGGCAACGTATGCACAAACATCCACTCCCTCCACTACTGATGCTCAGTAAGAGCACTGTGTTCCATCTACAAGATGTATCGCGGAAATTCACCAAGACTTCTTAGACAGCATCTTTCAAACCAATGACTACTTCCATCTAGAAGGACACATTCCCAAATAAATGAGAACGCTATCACCTGGAAGTTCCCCACCAATCCACTCACTTGGAAACATATCACTGTGCTTTCAGTTATATTGGGTCAAAATCCTAGAACTCCTTCCCGAGTGGTGTTGTGTGTCTACCTAAAACTCATGGAGCAGCAGTTTAAGAAGCAACTCCCCAGCACCTTCTCAATAGCATCAAGGATTGGACAATTCATGCTGGCCCAGGCAGTGACACTCACATCACATGAATGAATTTAAATAAGGACAGCCAAACACTTGGCTATACAACCTATATACCTGGCATTGTACCCGCACTGAAATTTATCCATGAAGAAGCTCAATTCTGTGGTAAGCAAAGCGTCTTTTTTTGACTGATGGCAATACCCAAGTAGTGGAAAATATCACTCAAGTAGTCACTGCATAATGGAAACGGTACAATCTGAAACAGCTTGCTTAACCCTGTTGTACAAATATTTGAGATACTTTCCCAGAATGATGAGGGGTAGATTGGGATTTCTCAGGTCCAAAAGTGGGAGACCTTTGCCCATTTCAGATTCCATCTTTGCCCTATTTGATACATTCTATTTTTGTATCAGGTTTGCAACATGAGTAAATGGCTACAGCCCTAGTTACAAGATTGCTGATCAGACCAATCTTGTAGCTTGCTGAGTTAATACAAATACGAACATGTATACTGATTGCTTAAGACAGTCAAAAACCCACTGGCAGACTTCTCAATTAGCCCAGAGGAAAGTAATCATAATGGACTGCTTCAATTCAAAAATGAATTTGGGCATTTGTGGGAGAGGATTATGGTATGTATGAAAATCCTTAACTATATTCAATGATTGTACACAAATCTTTTGAATCAGCAATGTGAGAGACTTAGGTGGTTAGGGTTTATTCCATCATAAAAACGGGTTTTCTGTGGAAGTCAGGCCAGTTGAGAAATCCACTAATGGGTTCCTCACTACTGTCGACAAGAAGCCTACATCACCATATATACAAATCTAGATTTAGATCACAGAATCCCTACAATGCAGGAACAGGCCCTTCGGCCCAACAAGTCCACACCGACCCATCCCCCTATAACCCACCTAATCTCCACATCCCAGAACACTACAGGCAATTTAGCATGGCCAATCCACCTAGCCTGCACATCTTTGGACTGTGGGAGGAAACCGGAGCACCCGGAGGAAACCCACGCAGACACGGGGAGAATGTGCAAACTCCACACAGACAGTCGCCTGGCGATGGAATCGAACCCGGGTCCCTGGCGTTGAGGCAGCAGTGCTAACCACTGAGCCACCATGCCACCCTTTGTACAGTGCCTCAAAATAAGATTGGTCTTATCAGAAAGCTTGTAAATAGGGTGCTAGCCATTTGATCACCTTGCATGCTTGACACAGAAACAGAGTCGCATCAGAATGTACAATCACCTACAGACTCGCCCTGAGAGTGCAAGAAAGTCATCCTCATCTGCGAGGGACCACCAATGATGGTACAGCATGTCACAGCTATCTTGCAGACAAACCTGATCAGATCACTGTCTGTCATATTTCACACAAACAGGCTGAAGATTACCACTTTTTGACCTGAAAAGTTCCTGGTCTACTTTAAATTACCCTGAAAAGATAAAACATCCCAAGAAATTTGACCAACAGGTTAATCAAGCTGCTTCACATGAGTCATACACAGCTGCCAACAAGTGGCATTTTCCACTACCAGTATTCTGCCTACCACACATTTTAGCAACACTGTCTGAATTTCATTACTGGTACAATGTAAGGTATATGGTCCCATGTTCCAACAATTTTCTAATGAAATCCAAAAGCATTGTCATTCATTTATTTATAATAGTCAGAGTACAGAATATATTCACCAATCTCACACCAGTAAAAAGTGAAACAAATCAAGTGCTATTGGATATGATTTTGTGATTGGGATAATTTGGTATACGTTGCCCAACAGCACTACTCATAACACTAACCACCAATTTAGGATAGCAGAATCATACAAGATGTAAACCTTTGATCCATCAAGACTGCATTAACAAAAGCCTACTCTAATTCTAAACTAGTCCCACTTTCCAGCAGTTAGCCCACAGCTTTTTATGTTACAGTATTCCAAGTCCTCATCCAAGCACTTTTTAAAGGTTTCTTGCCTCAACTGACCTCCCAGGCAGGGCTTGCCAGATTCCTACCAACCTTTGGGTGAAAACAATTTTCCTTAAATCATCTGCTTTTCACCTTAAAATTATGCTTCCTTGTTAATTACTCTTCAACTAAGGGAACTATCTGTCAAACATGCACTATACTTGATTTACACTTGCTAGAATTGACACATTTATATGCAGGCTCACATTCTCCAAATAAAGGAAATATGCTCAAGTTTTGCATCTCTCTATAATCACCTCTGAACCTGGGGACTCTGTAGTTCCCCCCCTTTTTGTTTGCCAAGACATCCCTTCTCCTATAATATAAATGATGAAGGCATTTGAAACTTGGTATTCTTGCATTTATCCTGATGAATGCAAGGCAAAAAGTTTCAGAAACATCACTCCCTTTTCAACCAAATTTGTATTGTCTATAACCAAGTGAATGTGCTTATAAATGGAAGAGATTGTGTGCCAGACTTCAGAAAAAAGCATACAGTACACAGAAGGCAAACAGAAAATACAACAAATAAACTACAAGAGTGCTGCTCATTTAGCATAATTGAAATTGTTTTCAATAGAAAACTGCAAACATCAACCACTTACCTCCAGACATGGTAGCCCAGCAGTGGCATATTGACACCCAGTGTAAGCCACTCTGCTGCACACAGGAACATGACACAGAAGAAGGCATGGATGAGATACTCAGGAAGTACCAGCTGAAAAAAAACTTAAAGTCAGCATGTTTTATTATCTTTGTTCTTATATTAAAGAAAAAAGAAAATGCCCTTTGGAGTTTTAAAAAAAATTAATAGATCTCCCATAAGACAAATACTTCAGTCATTAAGGCAATAGATATTTAGTAAGCAGTTCTCAAAAATTCCACTTGGGGGCATCATTACATAGCTTAGTAAAATACTACTGTTTTACCTCTGGAGACTCGAGTTCATATCCAGCCTGTCCGACGGAGCAAATTTTTCCTCTAAAGGTCCCAAGATGAACAATTTCAATTTTCTAATTTTCTCAATCAAGTTTCTAATGGACAAAAGTCCATAAAACTAAGCATAATCCAGCACCAATCACCATCAAAAACAGGTAGTCTCAAAAATCACATGAATTGGAAGAACTTTACACCGCCTTAATCCCTTGATCAGAAATCACATGACACCAGGTTATAGTCCAACAGGTTTATTTGAAAACACAAGCTTTTGGAGTCTTACTCTTCCTTCAGGTGTTAGTGAGAGAGGTAGTATGGGACACAGAATTTATAAGTAAAAGATCAAAGAGTCACACCACTGATGAGGACATACCTAAAATGCTGTTAAATCTTTAATCAGTTAGAAGGTTTTAATTGATTTATATGTAAATCCACAAATTCCTTTGAAGTCCTTGTCCTGAGAGAACTAAAGGTTTTATCACTCAGTGAAAAAAAAAGGTGACATTTTAGGTCAGACAGACAATGCGTGATAGATGTGAGACCTTGTTTAGAATCTGTGCGTTTTGGTTTGGAGTCAGACTGCTTGTATTTCTAAAGCAGGAATTTATAAAACACCACACTGACTGTCTATAAATTAAATGCTTTTTGAACAAAATAGAACATATCTGCAAATACAAATTCACCCCATAGATATATGTGAGGGAGGGAGGGAGGGAGGGAGGGAGGG
>NC_063339.1:43501840-43512065 GCF_021869965.1 Rhincodon typus
GAGGGAGGGAGGGAGGGAGGGAGGGAGGGGGGGAGGGGGGGGGGGGGCAGGGGAAGGGAGTATTGCGTGTGTGTGGAGAGAGAGAGAAACAGTGTGAATGGGAGAGAGTGTGCGCGCACTGTCACGCGCATGCATGCCCTCCTTCTCCCCCGCTCACTCCCACTCTCACGCACACTCTCTCCCCACTCCCCACAAACACACGTACACACTCTCTCTCCCCTCTCACTGTCTCTCACAAACGCAGGCACGCGCACACTCTCTCTCTTCCCTCCTCTCTCTCTCACGCGCACATGTACACACACACACACACACACGAGTCTGTGGGGTGAATTTGTATTTTCAGATACATTCTATTTTGTTCAAAAAGCATTCAATTTATAGACAGTGTGGTGTTATATAAATTTCTACTTTAGAAATACAAGCAATCTAACTCCAAAGCAAAACAGCTGAAGGAGGAGTAGGACTCCAAAAGTTTGTGTTTTCAAATAAACCTGTTGGACTATAACCTGGTATCGTGTGATTTCTGACCTTGTCCACCCCAGCCCAAGACCGGCACCTCCACATCATTTATCCCATGCCACATTTTTCATGCAAAGTGTATCATTCGCCAGCATTATTTACAATACGGGAAAATAAGTTGGTTCAGATCTGATAAAGACAAAAACAAAACTTCAAGGAATCTCAGGGCAATGAACAAGTCCATCTCTCACATGAAAATGAATAAAAAATTCTGAGACATTTACATGCCCTGCCCAAGCTGCAAATTTATTGACAGGCATGCATTCAGAACAATGGGAGCAATAAATGGAGCAGAACTATTCCAACAAAATCCCATACAAATTCCATAAATGTTAAAAAGCATAAACAGGAACATCAGTTTGGAATAAAGCAAGGAATGTAGCAGCCACATGACATGCAAGTTGAAGAAAATTGAAAATTTTTTTGTTATTTTCTAAAATATTTAAAATATATGTAGTCTTTAATATTACAATAATTTCTTAAAGAACTTTAATCCTTAGAGCACCGTGTTTCATCCAGGCACAATTATGATGTAAGCAAAATAACTCAAGTGATTCCATTTTAAATTTGACCCTAGAAAGAAACTGTGTCAAAGCTGATGGACCTTAAATCATGTCAATCTTCAAACATCTTAAGATTCAGTTGGCAGGATTTGTAGCTCAGGAACAAAAGGCCACATGATTTAATTTTTGTTAAATATAAGGTTGAAAGCAACATCCTAAGAAAGCAGATGGAGGGGAGAAACCAGGAAAGTGAAACAGTTAGAACGTTTTTCAAATGTAGAACACATTTTTCTCATTCAAATACTTGGAGGTAAATTTTATGCTCACATGAAGGATGTTGATTCCAGCAAGTGGGATATTTTTGTTACATTGTGCTCTAATTTCAATATCAAACATTCTGAAGTCTGATATTGATCAGCTAAACAGCAAAGTTTCCTTTAATCTGCTCAAAAGTATGCTTTATCCTCTACCCTCACTACACCTGTTTTAATCATTCCACTTTCAGTCACCTTTAGAGTACCCAGGTGTATTTACCAATTTTTGCTCTGGGGCCCGAAAGGATATTAGTGAACCAACTGGGTTTTCACAACAATCGTACAATAGTCACCATTTAGCTTTTATTCCAGATTTTTACTGCTTTCAAATTTCACCACCTGCCATAGTGGTGTTCGAACCCACGTCCCCAGAAGTTTAACCTGGGTTTCTACTAATCCACAGACATTACCACAATAGCCCCAAAGCAGCCTTAGTGTACCAGTGCCTTAGCATAAAAGTACATGATCACGTGATACTGTTCCAAATTATTGCCTTGCACTGATAATCTGAGAAGTCTTTGATTTTCATGGTAGTCCGAGTGTAAGCCAACAAAAGTTAAACTTTTCAGAATGAAATGGTTACTTCCAGATTATCCTTTTCTTTAGAAATATGGCTTGAGGAAGAGCATGGCAGAATGGAATTTTGATTACCTGTCTTAATAAACAGTATTAAACCAGAAAATGGAAATTAGCAATTAGTAGAGGTTCTACCAAATGAGAAGTTATTTTTTATTCATTCACAGGATGTTCACTGGCTGGGCCAGCATTTTTTGCCTTAGTTGACCTTGAGAGGATACTGGTGAGCTGCATTCTTGAACCATTGCAGTCCATTTGTGTATATACATCCACAATGGCATTAGGGTGGGAGTTCCAGGATTTGACCCAGCAACACTGAAGAAACAGAGATATTGCCAAATCTGGATGAGTGGCTTGAAAGAGGTCTTGCAGCAGAGTTCAATGATTCTGTGTCTGACTTTATGATGAAGGATGAAGCATCTAAGTGCCTAATACACTGTCCTGAGGAACTCTTGCAACAATGCGGCACGGTGGCTCAGTGTTTAGCACTGCTGCCTCATAGCGCCAGGGACCCGAGTTCAATTCCACCCTCGGGCGATTGTCTGCGTGGAGTTTGCACGTTCTCCCCGTCTCTGTGTGGGTTTACTCCGGGTGCTCCGGCTTCCTCCCACAGTCTAAAGACGTGCAGGCTAGGTGGATTGGCCATGCTAAATTGCCGGTAGTGTTCAGGAATGTGTAGATTAGGTGGGTTATAGGGGGATGGGTCTGGGTGGGATGCTCCAAGGGTCGGTGAGGACTTGTTGGGCCGAAGGGCCTGTTTCCACACTGTAAGGATTCTTCTATGAAAAAAAAAGTGTGATAACGAGAGTTCGGAGGCATTATGTTCCTGTTAGAGTGACAGGTAAGGCTGGTAACAGTAGGGAACATGGATATATAAAGATATTGTGGTTCTAGTCAAGAATAATAAAGAATCATACATTAGATATAGACAACTGGGATCGAATGAATCTCATCAAACAAAGAGTGTGGGGAATTCTAAAGAGGGAAATCAGGAGGGCAAAGAAGGGAAATGAGATAGCCTTGGCCACAAGTACATTAAGAGCAAAAGAACACACTTGAGAGAGACTATGGCCCCTTAATGAGGTGGTCTATGTGTTGAACCTCAGGAGATAGGAGATACTAAATACTAAATAAATATTTTACGTCTGTTACTATTGTGAAGAAAGAAATGGAGAAATAAATATTGATGCTTTGAAAACAGTTTACATCACAGAAGAGGAAGTGTTGGAGGTCTTAGAAAGCATAGAGACGGATCAATCTCCGAGACCTGATCAAGTGTACCCTGGATATTGTGGGAAGTTAGGAAAGAAATTGCAGGGCCCCTTGCAAGTATTTGTATCATCTACAATCACAGGTGAAGTTCCAAAGGGTGTTAATGTTGTGCGTTCACTTAAGAAAGGCTGTAAAGAGCAGTCTGGAATTATAGACCTGTGAGCCTGACATCAGTGGTGGGCAGGTTGTTGGAGGTGAATTTGAAAGAAAGGATTTACATGCATTTGGAGAGGCAAGGACTGAATAGGGATAGTCAGCATCGTTTTGTGCAAGGGGAAATCATGTCTAACAAACGTGTTTGAGTTTTTTGAGGAAGTAACCAAAACAACTGATGAGAGCAGAGCAGTAGAAATTGTTTATACAGACTTTAGCAAAGCCTTTGACATGGGTTCTGCAGGGTAGACTAATTAGTAAAGTTAGATCACATGGAATTCAGGGTGAGCTTGTCATATGGATACAAAATTGGTTTGATGGTAGGTGACAGAGGGTGGTGGTGGAGGGTTGTTTTTCACACTGGAGGACTGTGACCAGCAGGGTTCCACAGGAATCAGTACTCGGTCCACTTTTCTGTGTCGTTTATATAAACGATTTAGTGAGAATATAGGAAGCATGGTTAGCAAGTTTGTGGATGACACCAAAATTGGTGGTATAGTGGACAGTGCACAGTGAAGAAGGTTACCTAAGATTACAGAGATCTTGATCAATTGGGTCAATGGGCTGAGGGGTGGCAGATGCAGTCTAATTTGTATAAATGTGAGATATTGCATTTTGGTAAAACAAAGAAGAACAGGACTTATACAATTAACGGTAGGGCCCTGGGTAGTGTTGTAGAACAGAGAGGTTTAGGGGTTCCAGTACATAATTCTTTCAAATTTGCGTCACAGGTAGACAGGGTGGTTAAGAAGGCATTAAGCACACTTGCCTTCATCGTTCAGATCTTTGAGTATAGGAGTCAGGATGTCATGTTGAGGTTGTACAGGACGTTGGTGAGGCCACTTCCGGAATACTGTGTGCAGTCACCCTGCTATAGGAAGGATATTATTAAATTGGAGAGGGTTCAGAAAAGATGTACCAGAATATTTTACCAGAAATAGAGGGTTTGAGTTATTAAAATAGGCTGGGACTTTTTTCACTGGAGCGTAGGAGATTGGCGGTGACTTTATCGAGATTTATAACATCATGAGGGGCAGAGATCATGTGAATAGCAAGGATTTTTTCCCTAGGGTGGGGGAGTTCAAAACAGAGGAGCATATTTTTAAGGTGAGAGAAGGAAGTTTTAAAAAGGACATGAGGAGCAAAATATTTTTTACATAGAGTGGTTCGTGTGTGGAATGAACTGCCAGAGGAAGTGGTGAAAGCAGGTACATTTAAAAGGCATTTGGATAAATACATGAACAGAAAAGGTCTGGAGGCTTGATGGGCCAAATGCAGGAAAGTTGGACTATTTTAGTTTGGGAACATGGTTGGTGTCGACTAGTTAGACTCCAGGGTCTGTTTCCATGCTGTATGACTCTATGAGAAAATGAGGAAAAAGAATAGAAGGACATGCCAACAGAACTAGTTGAAGGCCACTGGGTGGGAATGTGTGTACAGCATAAAAGCCAGCATATACCATTTGGGCCCAACAGCCTGCTCTGTGTCCAAATTTCTCTGCAATATAACTCACTGAAATACAAAATTCCAAACCCATGTCAAATATCTGTCTCTACATAAAAACCAGAAAGATGCAAGCAATGGTTCAGTCAATGAATGCAAGCCAACATCAAACAGAGCAGTAAGCCCTTTCACGATCATTCCCTGGACCACTGTGTTTCTGTTTCTTAGTCAAGGTGAAAGTGACAGTTCAACAGCAAGCTCAGATACATGAATAACTGTTTCAGAGGAGGTATGGAATAAATTACGCCAATAGTGAAACAAAGACTGAGTCACCTTCTTTGGGGAAAAAAATGAAGTTAAAAACTATAATCCTGCATGAGTATTTGCAGCATGCTTTTCTTTTGCCAAGGTGACAGAGATTGAAGATTTAATTTATTTTTAGGTTGTGGATGTCACTGGCAAGGGTAAGATTTATGGCACATCACTAGCTCCCCCAAGGTACCAACTTGACACAACTGATTGGATTGTTTAGGCACTCACGACATAGGTAAAAGGCAAACATGTTGGTGAGACTGGAATCAGACTAGACCAGGTTAAAGCAATGAACCAGATGGAGTGGAGAGAGGGATGGTGGGGCAAGGGGGTTGGGTGGAATCTCCTACCACGAAGTGCTTATTTAACACTTCAATCCTCATAGTCTTAGTTATCCTTCCATCGAAAGCTATGGCCTTCACTGTGGATTACTAAATGCAACAAATGGCCTCTGATTTGTCAGCAGCTCTCACTAAGTGGGACCTCTGCCCCCAGGGGCAGAACTTTAGATGGCACACTGGCATGTGAAGTGCCTGTTTTGAAAAAGGCATGGCAGGCCTTCCTATGGAGAGACATTTCGTGGGGCATCACTACCTCTGAGCGATTGAATGAGATATCAGACGAAAATTGAAAATTTGGTTGAGGTTTTCAGGGTCGAATAAAAATCCTAAAACTTGCAGATTTTAACATTTAAAGAATGTACAAGAATAATACTCTAGAGTTTTGCATGATATGACATACAGGTTTATATGGAAAATTAATTCAAACTAAATTTCTAGAACAGGGCAAAAGGACACTGGCTCGGTATATAAAAAGCAAACGCAGATCATGCAACAGATGGAATGAAGCTCCAGGTATAGGCGGGGAAGCAACACTCAGGATTCTTTGAAGAAACAACTGCATGTCACAGTTACGAGCAGGAAAGGAGAACTTGCTGTATATTTCTGGCTGGATGAATGAACATTGCCAATTGGACTTTTATCCACAATTAAGTTTTGACTTGTGAATAGTGTTTCAGCCAATAAACCACAAATTAAAATATTGACATTTTGCTAGTACGTATAATTAAAAATGTTCGTATGACTGCTCAATAATTAACAAATGTATCTTCTCAATGCATCTTTTCAGACATTGAAAGGTTGCCCACCAAAATCTCAATATTGAGATGAATATTGAACACCAACAATAAATGCTCCACTTTATGCACAAGAACGTGCTATATGCTTGATGATGCCACGCTGGGTCATTTACAATAGTCTTTCAGTTAAGCAACTTAAGCATTTGAATTTGAATGTCTTTAATCATTCCAAAGGATTTATTAAGTTGTTAAAAATTACAACAGTTGAACTTGTAAGAGTTTAACACACACCGTATCCTTCAATTTCAAAGTGCATTCTGATTCCGAATCCTACATTATTTGATGATACAATCAGCCCTGGTCAGTGTGGTTTACAGATTAAAACTCAATTGTAATACCCCCAAACTACAGGCAATTTTTTCAACGCAGTATTAAAACAATTTCTTTGCAAACACGTGAACAGGTTTAGATTTTACCCCATATAATCTGAATATAATCTGAAAGACATTCACATATGACCTCCAGGAAAACCGTATTAAAACAAAAGGCATTTTAACTAGAAGTTAGTACGAACCTTTAATGCCATTTTGACTCTTTTAATCTTTTTGACCTTTACAACTGTCTTTGTGCCGAAAGAAATGACAAAAGCAGATTGAAAGAATGTTAGTATGACAGCTGACAAGATCATTGCAGATTAATAACAGTCAGAATACAAAGGTGGAGCAAGCGTGAATCAACAGACTCAAATAAAAACAGTCCTGTAAGCAGAGGAAACTGAATATCTAAATATAAAGTAAATTAATTTAGTCATAAATATTTTAAATCATCTCACATTCACTTACAGGATTGAGTGTATTACATTGGTCTATAGGATTCTTGTAGTCAGTCTTCAATTCATCAAATGCTATAATCTGGAAAACAGTACACGGTATAAGGGTGTAATTTAATTGTGTATTCCTTTATAAAGGCATTTGCAATCTCACAAACTGTTTGACCTAGATTATTCAACAAACTAAAAGGTGTATTCGATGTGATGATTATCATATACTACTCTTTCTGCTAAGGCTTTTAAATGCAAAAATACATTGCATGCATCAAGAAGTTGTAATAACAGCCTTATATTTGGCAAAACCGAGGATGCGGTCCGGAGTTACTCGGGATGTTGACACTCAATTGAATAGTCTGGCAACAATCATTCCAAATCTCTGAGAGTATTCAAAGAAAGCGAGAACATCAGAAACGATGATTATTTTCAACAAGAGGGTCGAATTGAGAATATATTTCAAAGGTTTAGTGAGAAAGAGAGAGATGGGCTCCCTGTACTGAGGGAGAGCCGGGACACCCTCCCTCCCAGTCTCGGGCCTGTTAACCAGGACCAACCGGCAGATCTACCGCTATCAGCTTCTCTCCCCTCAGACCGAGTCAGCAGAATTCGCCTTTGCAAAAGTCTAGACGCCTTTTCTAAAACATAATCAGCACAGGTACAAAACTGTATATAACTTTTGTAACTCACATGCCAAATAGCGAAAAATATGAGTGCGGCAGTGAGAAGCAGCGCCAACATGTAACAAAAGGCCGCGAAAGTAAACGCCATCTTGGGTCCGTGCAGGCAGACACCGTGCGTGATGACGTTAACGCGTCGTCGCCTGGCCCCACTCCGCGTCTTCCGTATAATTAATATTGACGTAACCCAGGGATGTGTGCCCTGCTGTGATTTATGATGTAAGGGACCATGTTGGCTGTGGGGGAATTATTGACTTGGTCCGAGGAATGTCTCCCCTGCTCTGCTTTATGAGAGTCCTAAGGGACCACGTTGGCTGAGGGGGAACTATTAACCTGATCCCAGGAATATCAGATACAACAAGGTGCAGAGCTGGATGAACACAGCAGGCCAAGCAGCATCATTGCTCCGATGATGCTGCTTGGCCTGCTGTGTTCATCCAGCACTGCACCTTGTTGTCTCGGATTCTCCAGCATCTGCAGTTCCTACTACCCAGGAATATCACCCCAGCTCTGCCTTATGATAGTCCTATAAAATGTAAACAACAACAGAAGTGGCTGAAAAATCTCAGCAGGTCTGGTAGCAGCTGTGGAGCTGAAATGTTTCAGAACCTTCTGAAGAAGGGTCACTGGACCTGAAAACGTTAACTCTGATTTCTACCCACAGATGCTGCCAGACCTAAGATTTTCCGGCAATTTCTGTTTTGTTTCAAATTTTCATCATGCTCAGTCCTTTCGGGGTTTTTTTCTATAAAATGTAAAGTCGCCACAGTCCTACCAGACCACAGGGCTGCTCTTTCATTAAAAAGAGACAACCGATGTTGGTTTAACCTGATGCCACCACATCTCAAGTGAGGGGAGAGGTTGAGAAGGAGAGTTCTTCACAGTAACCTCAGCTGATGAGAATTAAACCCATGCTATTTGCATTATTCTATATGACAAACCAGCCATCCAGGTAATTAAGCTAACCGACCCTTAGATAGTAAGGTAGTAAGATAAGATAGTACAGAACCCCCTTCCCCTCCCCTCCCCCATTTCTGAAGAAAGGTCTAGGCCCGAAACGTCAGCTTTTCTGCTCCTCTGATGCTGCTTGGCCTGCTTTGTTCATCCAGCTCTACACCTTGTTATCTCAGATTCTCCAGCATCTGCAGTTCCTACTATCTCTTAGATAGTAATGTTGACTTTTTTTAAATTTACACATGAGTTGTGGGTGTCACTGACTGGGCCAAGATATTTTGCCCATTTCTAGTTTCACTTGAGAAAGTGGTGGTGAGCTGCCTTCTTGAATAGCTGCAGTCCATTTGGTGTAGGAGTGCACTACTGTTGTTCCAGACGAAGTTCCAGGATTTGTCTCAGCAACATTGAAGGAACAGTGATACATTTCTAAGTCAGGATGGTGAGTGGCTTTGAGGTGAATTTACAGTTGATAATGATCCAATGTTTCTGCTGCCCTTAACCTTTTAGATTTTGAGGTCATGGGCTTCGAAAATGCTGTCTAGGGAGCCTGGGTGAATTTCTGTAGTGGTGGAAGGAGTGTATGTTTGTGGATGTAGTGCCAGTCAAGCAGACTGCTTTGACCAAGGTGGTGTAAAGCTTCTGAGGAGCTGTACTCATCTGGGTAATGACAGAGTATTCCATCACACTGCCTTGTAGATAGTGGACAGGATTTGGGAGTCAGGAGGTGAAGTACTTGCTACAAGATTCCTAGCTTTAATCTGTTCTTGTTACCATATTGATATGACGAGTCCAATTCAGTTTTTGATCAATGGTATTCCCCCAGGATGTTGATAGTTGGGGATTTAGTATTGGCAACGCCATTGAATGTCAGGGAACAATGGTTAGATTTTGTCTTGTTGGAAATGGTCATTACTTGGCACTTGTGTCACACAAATGTCACTTGCCACTTTTCAGCCCAAGCAGATCTTGTTGTATTTCAGTATCTGAGGAATTTCTAATGGTATTGAACATTGTGCAGTCATCAGCAAATGTCCTTCTGACCTTATGATGGAGGGGATGTCATTTATCAAGCAGCTGAAAATGGTTGAGCCAAGGACACGACCCTGAGAAACGTCTGCGGAGATATCTTGGAGCCAATATGACTGATCTCCGACTGCCACAACCATCTTCCTACGTGTCAGATATGATTCCAACCAGTGGAGAGTTTTCCTTCTAATTCCCATTGTCTCCAGTTTTGCTGGAGTTCCTTGATGTCACACTCAATCAAATGCAATCTTGCTATCAAGGTAGTCACACATACTTTACCCCCGGAATTCAGATCCTGTGGTCACTGGAAACAACTCCCCTAAAATTCTTTGAAAAAATCCTATAGGATCTTTTACTTCCACCGGAGAAGGCAGAAAGGGGCCTCAGAAATTCCCTGAAACATGGTATTGATTGCAGTATAATTAACATTTTCTACCTGACTGCTTTCTTGAGTTTCTCAGACATGTACTACAGTTGTACCAATTTCTCCATATATGTTTCCATATTTCCTAAGTGTGTTCCACTCATGGATTAGAAAGGTGGGTGCGTGGGAGTGGAAACACCTAAAGGTC
>NC_063339.1:43512565-43527520 GCF_021869965.1 Rhincodon typus
ATAAACCCTACCTTTGATTTTATCTTAAAAAGGCTTTTGCTGTAGTTTTATTTCAAAATTTGAAATCAGAAAACCAGATTTAAGAAAACTACGTCAGTAAGGGACTGCAGACAATGGAGAAAGGACTAAATCAAACAATACCTTGCAGCCTTGGAATTTAGGGAGAAAAGGCAATCCATCATAAATTCACACCCTATTTTCTTTTTGTTCATGACACCTGTCTCTGATGATTTTTTGATCAACTTCATGACTGAAATTAAGGTAGATATTAGCACCAATAACAGAGCAGAGTCAGGGGTTCTGAAGTAACAGTGTACAAAGCACGGCCAATGGTATGGCTGTGAGCAGAGCTTGGAGGAATGATCGGGGGCAGTTGAGTTAGAAATCCAGTCAGAGATATACAGCACGGAAACAGACCCTTTAGTCCAATTCATCCATGCTGACTAGGTATCCTAAATTAATTTAGTCCCATTTTCCAGCATTGGGCCCATATCCCTCTAAACCCTTCCTATTCATGTATGCATCCAGATGCCTTTTAAATGTAATTGTACCAGCCTCCACCACTTCCTCTGGCAGCTCAATCCATAAACACACCACCCTCTGCATCAAAAAGTTGCCTCTTAGGTCCCATTTAAACCTTTAACCTCTCACCTTAAACCTATGCCCTCTACATTTGGACTCCCCCAACCCACGGAAAAGACCTTGTCTATTTACCCTATCTACGTCCCTCATGATTTAATAAATCTCTAACATCACCCCTCAGCCTCCGACCTTCCAGGAAAAGTAGCCCCAGCCTATTTCAGCCTAGCCCTGTGGCTCAAACCCTCCAACCCTGGTAACATCCTCCTAATTCTTTTCCGAACCCTTTCAAATTTCACAACATTGAGGTGTTGACTTGCTCGCTGAGCTGGCTTGTTCTCGTTCAGACATTTTGTCACCATGCTAGGTGACATCATCAGTGGAGCCTCCGATGAAGCAAATTATTCTACGCTGCTTGGAATTTACACTGTTTGGTCCATTATTGTGATTAGTGTAATTTACGGTTTTGATCTGTATGGGTTTGTATATGGGCTCTAATTCTATGCATTTGTTGATTGCATTAGGGGTGGAGAACCATGCCTCTAGGTTTTCCCGTGCGTGTCTATGTTTGGCTTGGGCTACTGTTGTTACCTCGCCCCAGTTAAATTGATGGCCTTCATTTAACTCAGCCATCAGCCTTCTGATCAAGATCCCGTTGTACTCCGAAGCAACCTTCTTCGCTGTCCATTATACCTCCAATTTTAGTGTCATCTGTAAACTTGCTAACCATACCTATACTCACATCCAAATCATTTATATAAGTGGCGAAAAGCATTGGATCCAGCACTGATCCTTGTGGCACACACGCTGGTCACAGGCCTCCAGTTTGAAAAGCAACCCTCTACCACCACCTTCTGTCTTCTAGCTTCAAGCCAGTTCTGTATCCCAATGGCTAGTTCTCCCTGTATTCCATGTGATCTAACTTTGCTAAGTCGTCAACCATGTGGAACCTTGTCAAATACCTTACTCGAGTCTATACAGATCATGTCCACCTCTCTACCCTTACCAATCCTCTTCGTTACTTCTTCCAAAAACTCAATCAAGTTTCCCCACACACAAAGCCATGTTGTCTATCCCTGATCAGTTCTTGCCTTTCCAAATACATGTAAATCCTGTTCCTTAGGATTTCCTCCAAAAACTTGCCCACCGTTGATGTCAGGCTCACCAGTCTACAGTTCCCTGGATTTTCCTTACCACCTTTCTTAAATAGATGCACATGAAAAGAAAATGTTTGAAATTATTAAAAACAAAATCTGTCGTTGAGTAGAAAACAGAACTATACAGTACAGCGGCTTCAGCTAGAACTGCACCTCAACCCCCACTTAACTAAGCAATTGATCCATGCTGCTGCCAAGAGAGCAAGTTCCTGCTGCAGCCTATGGAAAAGGTGAGAAGATACTTTTTTTTTTTAAAACAAAGTCAGTGACATACATCTTTGCTTTGTTGCTAACTGTAGGGTCCAAGCCAAAAATTCTGCAAAGAGATACAGACAGCTGAATGAATACGTAATAATTTTTCAGATGGAAGATAACATGGGAAAATGTGAGGTTCCCCATTTTGGTAGGAAGAATACAAATGCAGATTATTATTCAAATCAAGAGACTACAGAATTCTGAGGTACAGAGGGATCTGGATGGACCTGTACTGAATCAAAAAGTATCATATTGAGGAGGGACTGTTGTCAATGACATTATGAGAGCCGTCCGTTAAGTAATACCATGGAATCTACAACATCCACTTGAATAATCACAAGAAACATGGTGTCAGTTAAACAGATCAGTTGAAAGACATCTTTTCAAACGACACTACTTCCTCAATACAGCATCACAGTGTCAGTGTAGGTTGGGCACCCAAATCTTGGCATCAAACTCATGATTTTGACTCAAAACAGGACTGAGAGAAAATGGCCCCTATTACATGTTGATTGCCGGAAAAAGTATAAAACATAGTGGCACAGAGTCATAGAGCACAGAAACAGACGCTTCAGGTCTTCGCAACTCATCCACGCCGACCAAGTTTCCCAAATTGAACTAGTCCCACTTGCTTGTGTTTCACCCATATTCCTCTAAACCTTTTCTATTCATGTACTTCTCCAAATGTCTTTTAAATGTTGTAACTGTACCTGCATCTACCACTTCCTCTGGCAGTTCATTCATCATATGAAGCAATCTCTGTGAAAAAGTTGCAGCACATGTCCCTTTTTAAATCCTTCTCCTCATTAAAAACATGCCCCGCTAATTTTGAACTTCCTCGCCTTAGGGAAAAGGCCTTTGCTATTCACCTTATCTAAGGCCCTCATTATTTTATAAACCTCTCCAAGAACATTCCTCAACCTCTCATGCTCTGGTGGTGGTGGTGGCTGCACCTATCCAGCCACTCTTTGTAACTCCAACCCCCTCCCCGGCCCCCGCCCTGGTCCCAGCAACTTCCTGGTGAATCTTTTCTGAAACCTCTCCAGCTCAACAGTATCCTTCCTATAGCAGAGCAACCAAAATTGTACACAGTACTCCAAAAGGTGACCTCACCAGCATGGAAACATAAGATAGGAGCAGGAGGTGGCCATTCGGCCCTTCGAGCCTGCTCCACAATTCATCACAATCATGGCTGAATGTCCAACTCAATAGCCTAATCCTGCTTTCTCCCCATTACCTTTATTCCGATTCGCTCCAAGTGCTATATCTAGCCACCTCTTGAACAGATTCCATGTTTTGGCATCAACTACTTCCTGTAGTAATGAATTCTACAGGCTCACCACTGATTGAAGAAATGTCTCATCTCTATCCTAAATGGTCGACCTGGATTCCTCAGACTGTGACCCCTGGTTTTGACACCCACCATCGGGAACCTGCATCTACCCTGCCTAGTCCTGTTAGAATTTTATAAGTCTCTATGAGATACCCCCTCCTTCGGCTGAACGCCAATGAACACAATCCTAACTTAGTCAAATTCTCCTCGTATGTCAGTCCCGCCATCCCCAGAATCAGCCTGGTAAACCTTTGCTGCACTCCCTCGAGAGCAAGAGCATCCTTCCTCCGAAAAGGAGACCAAAACTGCACACAATATTCTAGGTGTGGCCTCACCAAAGCCCTGTATAACTACAACACATCCCTGCTCCTGTACTTGAAACTTCTCGCAATGAAGGCCAACATACTATTTACTGCCTGCTGCACCTGCACGCTTACCTTCAGCAACTGGTGCAGAAGGACACCCAGGTCCTGCTGCACACTCCCCTCTGTCAATTTACAGCCATTCAGGTAGTCCTGTACAGCTCAAGATAACATTCCAACTCCTTCACTCAATTATCTGAGCAATGAAGGTAAGCATGCGAAAAGCCTTAACCAAACTGTCTACCTGTGACACAACTTTCAAAAAACTATATCCTTGAATCCCTAGGTCTCTGTTTGACAATACTAAGCTTCCACAGAATTAAGGCTGCATGAAAATCAATCAGGTAGTCAGGTTACATTCTGATAGGAATACATCTACAAAGCACAGGTCATGGAATACTCTCCACTTACCTGGATGGGTGCAGCTCCAACAACACAAGAATCTTGACACCATCCAGGACAATATAGTCCCTTGACTGGCACCACATCCACAAACATCCACTCCCTTCATCACTGAAACAATAACAGCAATGGATACCTCCAGCTACAAGATGCAATGCAGAAATTAACCAAGACTCCTCAGATAGCACTTTCTAAACTGATGACCACTACCATCTAGGGCAGCAGATGCATGCAAGGACCACTACCTGCAAGTACCTCCCAAGCATCATGCCACTTTTACTTGGGCATATATCACCATTCCTTCACTGTCACTGAATCAAAATCTTGAACTCCCTCACGAACAGTATGGTGGATGTATCTACATCAAAGGGACTGCATTCGCCAAAATGACAGTTCACAACAACGTTCTCAAGGACAATTAGGGATGCCAAGCCAACACATCGTAAATTCTTTAATGAACTCGTTTTAGAAGTCAGTAGCATTCTCTGTCAGTCAGAAGGTTATGCACCACTTTAGAGACCTGAACATAAACTAACAAAGGTTTGTACTATAGTGAGACACAGATGAAAAATTAAGCTAAGTCTGGTCTCAGCAACTTAAAGAATTTCATGGAAATAGTGAAACAGTAAGGAAGTTTTCAGATGTCCTGGTCGATATTATTCACCGAACTAAAAAAATCACCATGGTCATTTTTTTCTTGTTGCTGTTTGAGCGTTTTGATTGTCTGCAAATTCCCCAAATTAAAACAGTGATTACACTTTTAAATGTATTTCATTGGTTGTGAAGCCCTACAGAATATCCAGAGGTCATTAAGGGCACTATATGTCTGAAAAAGGCAAACAGATATAGGAAATTACAAGAGTACATAAACAAATATATGAATGCCCACATTTTGTGTGCAAGAGAGCACACAACTGATCGAACAAAAAAGGGCAAATAATTAATAAATGGGTCTCCAAACAGAAAAGGGACCAGAGATCATTCAGACATACACACGTAAGTGAAGGTGGGGAAATCTGAAACTTCCCCAAAATCAAAATTTCAACTTACAAATTAACAGATCATAAAACTCAATTGATAAAAGACACGAAAATTAGCATTTTTGCAACAAAGTCAGAGTATAATCAACCTACCTGTGCCTCTAATTGTACTTCTGTAAGTGCCATCATTTCTTCATATGTTAGTTGAGAGAATAGAGCTGCATACTTATGCAGACGCAAACTTTTAAGCCAAGCTGGAACATCTGTAATTGAAATGATGGTAGGCTTAGAGATAAATATCTTTATTTTGTACTTAACATATTTAACATTTTTATTAATCACTTTTTGAATCTTGCAAAATTTTAAGAACTTCCAATTCTTAGTCAGTACTAAGTTTGTTAGCAAACATTTCAGCACTAGGGCTAGCAAATCCACTTTGAATATCACGTCCCTGGCTAAATTACCTCTGAATCATCAGAAGATTGTTCAGACCAGCTGCATAAATGCAGAACCAATATTGGTTGAGCTGACTCAATACATCTGCTATGTCAAATACTTACTAAATTTAGCAGAGTTTGATGTATTTTCACATAGTACATTCCAAACTCTGCTTGGAAGAAAGAAATATTTTGTGAAATAGCCTTTCATGAAAGACAAGGTTACGTCTCTGAAGATAAACGTTATTATGTGTTAATTTCAAGCCATATTTTGTGACTCAGATGCTTAATTGCTGTAAAAGAACTATTTGGAGCTCCATTCATAGAATCCAAGATGATCTTGAATTGTAAAATTACAAGTTTTAGAAATGAGATGTAAAAAGTAGGAAAGCATTTTTTTCATATATTGATAATTTCATTACTCCCATACAAAACTAAACAGACTATCAAATTTGGAATACTACCCAGTAGAACATCCGTCTCCTAACACATGTTTTGATCTTAAGACTCCCTAAGAATATGACAAATAGGAGCATGAATAAGCCTTTCAGTCCTTCAAGGATGTTCCACTATTCAATAACATCATGACTGATTATCTATCTCAACTCTAGGCTAACCCTATATTGTGTAATTTCCTTAATACCCAAAAAAAAACCTGCCAACTTCTGACTATCTACAGTCTCTGGGGCAGAGAATTCTGAAGATGCCGAACCCTTTGAGTGAAGAAATTTCTCATTCCAGTCCAAATAACCTGTTCCAATGAGTTAGTGACCACACTAATTCTAAACCTATACCTTTTGCCCTAAGCCCATCAAAGCCCCTAAGAAGTTTCAAAGCTTCAATTAGATCACCTCAATGTGGGAGCTCAGAGACGCGGCTGATGTCCCTGACTCCTACATGAGCACGAAGTGGGTCCAAGCTGCAGCTCTTGTTAGACCGCACGACGGCTCTGGAGCTGCGGATGGGCTCACTTTGGAGCATGTGCGATGCTGAGGAAGTCGTGGATAGCACGTTTAGCAAACTGGTCACAACGCAGATTAGGATTGCTGAGGGAGAAAGGCAATGGGTTACCAAAAGGCAGAAAAAAAAGCAGGAAGGCAGTGCAGGTGTCCCCTGCGGTCATCTCCCTCCAAAACAGGTATACTGATTTGCACACTGTTGGGGGAGATGGCTCACCAGGGGAAGGCAGCAGTAGCCAGGTTCATGGTACCGTGGCTGGCTCTGCTGCACAATAGGGCGGGAAAAAGAGTGGAAGGGCTATAGTCATAGGGGATTCGATTGTAAGGGGAGTAGACTGGCGGTTCTATGGTCGAAAACAAGACTCCCGAATGGTATGTTGCCTCCCAGGTGCACGAGTCAGGGATGTCTCGGATCGACTGCAGGACATTCTGAAGGGGGAAGGTGAACAGCCAGCTGTCGTGGTGCATATAGGTACCAATGATATAGGTGAAAAAACAGGATGAGGTCCTACAAGCAGAATTTAGGGAGTTAGGAGCCAAGTTAAAAAGTAGGACCTCAGAGGTAGTAATCTCAGGATTGCGACCAGTGCCACGTGCTAGTCAGAGTAGAAATGAAAGAATAGGCAGGATAAATGAGTGGCTTGAGAGATGGTGCAGGAGGTGTTCAGATTTTTGGGACATTGGGAGTGGTTCTGGGGGAAGTGGGACTATTACAAATCAGTCGGTCTACACCTGGGCAGGACTGGAATCAATGTCCTAGGGGGTGCTTTTGTTAATGCTGTTGGGGAGGGTTTAAACTAATGTGGCAGGGGGATGGGAACCAAATGAGGTGGTTAGTGGACAGTAAGGAGGTAGTAACTAAAGCCTGTAAGGAACTAGATAATGAAGTCAGTGTTACTAAAGGGAAGAGTAGGTAGAGAGCAGATGATGAACACAAAAGGGACAGGTGGTCTGAGGTGCATTTGTTTTTAATGTGAGAAGTGTAGTAGGTAAGGCAGATGAATTTAGGGCTTGGATTAGTACCTGGGAGTATGAGGTTATTGCTACTCCTGAGACTTGGTTGAGAGAAGGGCAAGATTGGCAACTAAATATCCCAGGATATAGATGCTTCAGGTGGGATAGAGAGGGAGGTAAAAGGGGTGGAGGAGTTTCATTACTGGTCAAAGAGGATATCACAGCTGTGCTGAAGAGGGCACTATGGAGGACTCGAGCAGTAAGGCAATATGGGCAGAGCTCAGAAATAGGAAGGGTGCGGTAACAATGTTGGGGCTGTACTACAGGCCTCCCAACAGTGAGCGTGGGATGGAGGTACAAATATGTAGACAGATTATGGAAAGATGTAGGAGCTACAGGGTGGTGGTGATGGGAGATTTTAATTTTCCCAACATTGACTGGGATTCACTTAGTGTTAGGGGTTTAGATGGAGCAGAATTTGTAAGGAGCATCCAGGAGGGTTTTATGGAGCAGTATGTAAATAGTCCAATTCGGGAAGGGGCCATACTGGACCTGGTGTTGGGGAATGAACCCGGCCAGTTGGTTGAAGTTTCAGTAGGGGATTACTTTGGGAATAGTGATCACAATTCCTTAAGTTTTAGAATACTCATGGACAAAGACGGGAGTGGTTCTAAAGGAAGAGTGCTAAATTGGGGGAAGGCCAACGATAGCAAGATGATTCGACAGGAGCTGGGGAATGTGGATTGGGAACAGCTGTTTGAGGATAAATCCACACTTGATATGTGGGAGGCTTTTAAAGAGAGGTTGATTAGAGTGCAGGACAGACATGTCCCTGTGAAAATGAGGGATAGAAAGGGCAAGACTAGGGAACCATGGATGACAGGTGAAATTATGAGACTAGCAAAGAGGAAAAAGGAAGCATACATAAGGTCTAGGTGACTGAAAACAGACAAAGCTTTGGAAGAATATTGGGAAAGTAGGACCAATCTGAAACGAGGAATTAAGAGGGCTAAAGGGGTCATGAAATATCTTTAGCAAACAGGGTTAAGGAAAATCCCAAAGCCTTTTATTCGTATATAAAGAGCAAGAGGGGAACTAGAGAAAGGGTTGGCCCACTCAAGGACAAAGGAGGGAAGTTATGCGAGGAGTCAGAGAAAATGAGTGAGATTCTTAATGAGTACTTTGTGTCGGTATTCACCGAGGAGAGGGAGATGACAGATGTTAAGGTTAGGGATAGATAGGTCAAGTCGGCATAAGGAGGGGAGGGGAGGTGGGGGCGGAGGGGGAGGCAAGTATTGGGTGTTGTAAAAGGTATTAGGGTGGACAAGTCCCCAGGTCCGGATGGGATCTATCCCAGGTTACTGAGGGAAGCGAGAGAGGAAATAGCTGGGGCCTTAACAGATATCTTTGCAGCATCCTTGAGCACGGGTGAGGTCCCAGAGGAGTGGAGAATTGCTAATGTTGTCCCCTTATTTAGGAAGGGTAGCAAGGATAATCCAGGTAATTATAGACCGGTGAGCCTGACGTCAGTGGTGGGAAAGCTGCTGGAGAAGATACCGAGGGATAGGATCTATTTGGAAGAAAATGGGCTTATTAGTGATAGGCAGCATGGTTTTGTGCAGGGAAAGTCATGTCTTACCAACTTCATAGAGTTCTTTGAGGAAGTGACAAAGATGATAGATGAGGGAAGGGCTGTGGATGTCATATACATGGACTTCAGTAAGGCGTTTGATAAGGTTCCCCATGGTAGGCTGATGGAGAAAGTGAAGTCGCATGGGGTCCAGGATGTATTAGCTAGATGGATACAGAACTGGCTGGGCAACAGGAGACAGAGAGTTATAGTGGAAGGGAGTTTCTCAAAATGGAGAACTGTGACCAGTGGTGTTCCACAAGGATCCATGTTGGGACCACTGTTGTTTGTGATATACATAAATGATCTGGAGGAAGGTATAGATGGTCTGATCAGCAAGTTTACAGATGACACTAAGATTGGTGAAGTAGCAGATAGTGAAGGGGACTGTCGGAGAATGCAACAGAATACAGATAGATTGGAGAGTTGGGCGGAGAAATGGCAGATGGAGTTCAATCCAGGCAAATGTGAGGTGATGCATTTTGGAAGATCCAATTCAAGAGCAAACTATACGGTAAATGGAAAAGCCCTGGGGAAAATTGATGCTCAGAGATCTGGGTGTTCAGGTCCATTGTACCCTGAAGGTGGCAATGCAGGTCAATAGAGTGGTCAAGAAGGCATACAGCATGCTTTCATTCATCGGATGGGGTATTGAGTACAAGAGTTGGCAGGTCATGTTACAGTTGTATAGGACTTTGGTTTGACCACATTTGGAATACTGCGTACAGTTCTGGTCACCACATTACCAAAAGGATGTGGATGCTTTGGAGAGGGTGCAGAGGAGGTTCACCAGGATGTTGCCTGGTATGGAGCTATTGCTAGCTATGAAGAGAGGTTGAGTAGATTAGGATTATTTACATTAAAAAGACAGAGGTTGAGGGGGGACCTGATTGAGGTCTACAAAATCAGGAGAGGTATAGACAGGGTGGATAGCAAGAAGCTTTCTCCCCCAGAGTAGGGGACTCAATTACTCAGGGTCACGATTTCAAGGTGAGAGGGGAAAAGTTTAAGGGAGATATGTGTGGAAAGTTCTTTATGCAGAGGGTGGTGGGTGCCCAGAACGTGTTGCCAGTGGAGGTGGTAGAGGCGGGCACGATAGCGTCATTTAAGATGTATCTAGACAGATACATGAATGGGCAGGGAGCAGAGGGATACAGATCCTTGGAAAATAGGCGACAGGTTTAGATAGAGGATCTGGGTTGCTGCAGGCTTGGAGGGCCGAAGGGCCTGTTCCTGTGCTGTAATTTTCTTTGTTCTTTGTTCTCTCATCCTTCTGAATTTGGAGAATATAGGACTAATTTATTTAACCTCTTCTCACAGGTCAACTGTCTCAGTTTAGGTATCAGTCGACACATTTCCTACCCAATTGGATAACTTTGCACTTCCCCACCTTGTATTGCATTGTTACAATTTTGGATATTTAATCAAAGCGTAGATAGCTCTTTCTCAGCATCTTATCACAGCCCAAAAACTTCAACTGTCAAGATGGTCCCCTCAATCAGATAATTATCAAAGTCTATAAAAATAGCTGAGGCTAACAGAAGTACTGGTCCTTTGGTATTCCATCAATGACCTCAAATGATCTGTTTATTCCTATTCTGTTTTCTGTCCATTTTCCAATGTTCAATCCATGATTTTTATCCCAGTTCCCATTATATCTAATTTATGTAATAATGCCAGATCACACAATAACACTGAATAGAGGCTCACGAGTTCAAAGAACATTCATTGATCACCTCACATTTCCTGTTATTAGTGTATACATCAAAACTTTTAAGTCAATGATCATACCACAACTTCTCTTCAGGCAGGTTTCCCTCAGGAAAATATCCCATGGTTCTTGAAGGAAACGGAACATGAAATAGATTTTACCACTGTAAGAAAACACTGAGGATTGACAATGGCATGGTGGTCTGCAATCCAGAGACCTGGGTTTTAATTCTCCCACAGTAAATACAGTAGATGGTAGAACTTGAATTCAATAAAGAAAATCTGGAAACAAAAGTTTAACTATGATCATTTCAGGTTGTCATTAAAAACATCTGGCTCATAGGAAAACTGCCAGCTTTACCTGATCTGGCCTACATGTGACATCAGACCCAAGCAATATGGTTGACTCTTAATTGCCCTCTGAAATGGCCAAGCAAGCCATTCAGCTTAAGATCAACTATGGATGGGCAATAAATGCTGGTTCAACGATTGATGCCCACATGCCATGAATGATACAAAAACAGATGAACCAAATCTAAGCCAAAATAATAAAAATAATGTTCACTAAATTTGCAAGCAAGTTTTTTGAATCAAAATTTTCTTCGGAAGAAAATCTCAACTCAATTCGAAATTCAACCTCAATTTTATAAACATACATTTATAGAATACTTTAAAATAATAAAACATTCAAAATCACTTCACAGGAGTGTTATGAAGCAAAATTCGACTCTGGGCCACGTGAAGAGATTTAGACAGACGACCAAAGAGAGATAATTTTTAAGGATTGTCTTGAAGGAGAAGAAAGGAATTTAGAAGGCTGCCCTACAGATTGGGACCTTAGCACTTTAAAGTGTAGTCAATATGGTACAGCAATTGAAAATCAAGAATGCTTAAGACCAGAACTAGCAAGGTATTGTTTGTAAAGATATATCACTTGATTTTTGTGCTTTTGATTGGAGGCTAAAATGGAAAAATGACGGTTTTAAAAATCAAGGATTGCTGCACTTTTTGAAAGCAAGTTTGCTGATAGGAAATTGCAATTCCTATCTGCACTATTGTTTGTTCAAGCACTGGAAGATACTTAGTTGCAGATGAGCGGGAGCCAAGGATGTGTATGAACGGAGATTTAACCATCAAAAAGTAGCTGATTGGTCTAGGGAGTGGTAACAAAAGGTCTACTGCTTCCCATCAACTGAATAATTAACTCCCAGGTATAGCTGAGAGGGTGTAATCGCTTGGAAGAAGACAGGCCTCAGAAAGGAAGGAGCTTACTTTCTTCCAAGGAAAAAAAGTACACCTGAAGTCTGAAGAAAGCTTGTTTGTTTCCCTCATCAGTTGCTCTAAGTTGTGGCTGTTAACCAGTAGGTCATCAACAATACGAGCGTGAACCAGTCAGCCTGTTCCTCCTGCAAGTGAAAGTTTTGGATAAAGAACAGCAAGGAGCAACAGGACCTGACAAGACAAAAAAGGATCATCTCAGGTGGACCCGGTAAACAGTGACCATTGAACTGCCTTCACAGTCTTTCCCCTTGGCAAGGTTAATGTTTTAACTATAGGGTTCTACATCAACTGTTCATAATTGCTTACCTGTAGCTAGAATCTATTTACTAGTAATAAATAGTAATCATTAAGTACAGAAACCTGTTCAACGCTTCAGTCAATCTGGGTCTAAAAAAAAAAAAACAGGTAAATTGAGAAATTTTGCATACTTTGTTAAAATGGTTAACTGTTGTGAAGACTCCACTAATAGCAGGACTTGACATTATTACGCTTCACGGAGGTAACATGCTCAGTTATGGGAGAATTGTGGGCATGAGGAGCTTAAGATGGGAGGGTAAACATGGGAAACATGTGCAGTAGGCTATCTGGTCTTTTGATCCTGCTCTACCAGTCAAGAAGATTATGGTTTATCTTACGTGGCTGTAACTCCAGTTTCCAGCCTGGTGCCATAATTCTAAACTCGCTTGACAATCAAGAATCTACAAAGTCTTGAATATGTTTAATAGTCCAGGTCCCTACTGGAGAAAATTCCAAGAAAACTAACGACTGAGGAAATTCCTCCTCCTCAGAATTAAGTGGGAGACCCCTCAGTTTGAAATGGTGTCATCTAATTCTAGATTCCCCAATGAGAAGGAAGATCCTCTCTGTATCTACCCTGTTAGGCCAATTCAGAATCCTATACTCCAATGAGTATGTCAAACTTGCTCAAACCAACCCCATAGGAAACTCCACAGCAAATCGTCTCAGAACTACCTCCAATAAAAATCCTTATGTTTACGAGACTAAAACTAGAGTCCTCTAGATGTGTTCTCAGCAATGCTTTCTACAGTAATAACAACACCTCCCTACTTTCACACCCAATTCTCCTCACAATTAGCACCAGCATTTCACTTATCTTCTTTCTGTATGTTACTTTCTGTTGTTCATTTATGACATGGGAGTCCATTCAACAGAATCTAACAACCTGAAAATGATCCACTTTGTTTCCTGTTAGCCAATATATGTTACCCAAACTATTACCTGCAACATCATATGCTTTTGTAGAGTAACCTGTGTGTGACACTTTATCAAAGGCTTTCTGGAAGTTTAAATATACAACATTTACTGACTGCCCTTTATCCACTTTGCTTGTTACATCCTGAAACAACTCCCGACTTTGTCAAACCCTACTTCCCCTTCATAAAACCATTTTGGCTCTGCCTGATTGTGATTTAGAAAATCACAATTCAATCTCTTAATAATGGATTATAGATAGGCCAAGTGACCTATTACTTCCTGATTTCTGTCTGCCTCCTTTCTCGAGTAGAGGTGTTACACATGCAATTTTCCATTTCACGGGGATATTTTCAGAATCTAGGTCATTTTGGAAGATTATAATGATGGCATCTATCTCAATCAGCCTTTAGCTCCATTTAGTCTCCCCGTTACTTGTTTCTCTAGTGATAACGATCGTTTTAAGTTCTTCCCTTCATTTTACCTCTTGTTCTTCTATTAGTTTTGGCATTTTTTTTGAAGACAGACACAAAATACTTGTCCAAAGTGTCTGCCATCTCCTTGTTCCCTATTATTAATTCCCCAGTAGAGAACTAAAGGTTACTTCAGCTACTCCTTTTAATGTATTTGTAGAAGTTTTTACTGTTAGGTTTCATATTAGTAGCCAGTTTTCAGCAGTGTGGATGTACCGATAGGCCAAGAACTGTAGTTCAAGACATGGCTCTCACTGTTTTCTTCAGGGCAATAGGATGGACTATAAATGATGGTCTAGCCAAAAATACACACATTCCACAAACAAGTACAAAAACAAATTGGTGGGGAGTTTGTAATACTAACACATCTTGCCTCATCCACTGGCTTAAAATGAACTTCACAGGTGAGGAATTACATATTTATCCTTAAAGATGCAATAGATACATCAGAATATTTTGATATCTGCAAGCGGTAATAATCCATTTTGCTGCACAAATAATATTCTACAAGTTAAATTTTTAAAAAAAGAATACGTCATTTCTGCTCTTTAAAAAACAGACTTAATGCTACTTCACTGGTGAATTCCCACTGAGAATCTAGCGATATTACTGTAAATGTCATGGAGCTCACGATACTGGCAAAGCTACTAATTTAAAATAATGCTCTCCAAACAAGTCTTGGCAGATGATGGAAAATAAACACGATGCAACAGCTTGAGAAAACAGTCAAACTAATTTAATAAAACCAAATCTGAAACCCAGATTCTCATTCAAAATACAGAGAACATTTGCAGCAATCTGCAAATACAAAATGATAGTTCCTTGCAGCAAATGCATAACAGCAAAATAGTTTTTATTTCATTATTGTTACTTGCCAATTCATAAAACTGAAGTAGAAAGATGGACAACAAGGTGCAGGGCTGGATGAACACAGCAGGCCAAGCAGCATCATAGGAGCAGAGAGGCTGACGTTTCGGGCCTAGACCCTTCATCAGAAAAGGGGGAGGGGAAGGGGGTTTTGAAATAAATAGGGAGAGAGTGGGAGGCGGATAGAAGAGGGATAGAGGAGAGGATAGGTGGAGAGGAAACAAACAGGTCGAAGAGGCGGGGATGGAGCCAGTAAAGGTGAGTGTAGGTAGGGAGTTAGGAAGGGGATAGGTCAGTCCAGGGAGGACGGACAGGTCAAGGGGGCGGGATGAGGTTGGTCGGTAGGAGATGGAGGTGCGGCTTG
>NC_063339.1:43527530-43547637 GCF_021869965.1 Rhincodon typus
CAAGCCGCACCTCCATCTCCTACCGACCAACCTCATCCCGCCCCCTTGACCTGTCCGTCCTCCCTGGACTGACCTATCCCCTTCCTAACTCCCTACCTACACTCACCTTTCCTGGCTCCATCCCCGCCTCTTCGACCTGTTTGTTTCCTCTCCACCTATCCTCTCCTCTATCCCTCTTCTATCCGCCTCCCACTCTCTCCCTATTTATTTCAAAACCCCCTTCCCCTCCCCCTTTTCTGATGAAGGGTCTAGGCCCGAAACGTCAGCCTCTCTGCTCCTATGAAAGCTTCCGGGACAGTAGAAAGATGGATATGAGTTACGGCTCGTGTTCATGTGCAGCAAGACAAAGACATCATTCAGACTTTGATTGATAAGCGGCAAGTAACATGCACACACTACACGTCCAACAGGAAAGTCTTACCATCTCCCGTTGACATTTCATGGCATTATGATCACCGAATCCCCGCAGCTTCCTGGGTATACAGTTGACCAGAAATTATACAGGCTAGGAATTCTACAATACGTAACTTGTATCCTGTCTTCCTAGTCAGCCCACCATCTACCTATATGATAGAAGTCCGAAAGTGATGGAATACGCTTTCCTTTCCGAGAGACTATGATGCAAAACAGCGCTCAAGATGCTCAAAGCCATCCAAGTCAAATTTGATTGATATACTCATCTAACATCTTAAACATTCACTTTCCCCCATCACTGAAGCACAGTCTAGCAGTGTGTGCCACGTATGAGGATATTTTAGCAGTTTACCAAGCTTCTTTCAAAATTGCCCTCCAAAACTATAACCTCTACCAACTAGAAGGACATGAAAGCAGAACTAACACTTGCAAGTTCTCCTCCAAGTCCCACTGGCTTGTAACAGTGTTGCTGTTTCCTCATTGCATCAAAATCCTGGAACTCCTAACCAGTTTGTGGACATTCCAGTGGGTTAGTGGCTCAAGAAGGCATCAGCACCTTCAAAGCAAATTAGAGTAGAGCAACAAATGTCAGCCTCAGCAGTATTGCCTGCCTTTAATGAAAGATTTTTTAAAGTTGAAAATTACACAGTATCTCAAGTGATGCTACTTTCTGGTTAACATTTTTCCCAATATTTCTGTACCTCAGTGCACCGTTTCTAAAAAAAAAAAGCCCATATTCAAAAGAATCTGACACACATCCCAAACTCCAAAACGGAGTTATCTGATTACATATGCAAGGAGACCTTTCCATCCAGACAGACTAGAGATTTTCTAAATATTGTTAGGAAGATTTTGAGAATCTAAGAAATTGACATTCATTTGTAAAATGATCACTAATTTAGAAAAAAATCTGGAATAAACGGCTCACCTTTATCCCCCTCCACCCTAACATCAACGAATACCGCTTACGCTTGGACGTTGAACAGTTATTCCGCAGCTTCCACCTCCGCACTTACTTCTTCAATCGTGAACCTAACCCGCTCTGTACTGACCCCTTCTCCCACCTCCAACACACCCCCTCAAGGCCTCCTACCCTCCCGCAACCTCTTCATCTCCAACTGCCGTCGAGACATCAATCGCTTCAACCTCTCCACCCCTCTCACCCACTCCAACCTCTCCCCCACAGAACATGCAACCCTCCGCTCCAACCCCAACCTCATTATAAAAACCGCGGACAAGGGAGGCGCAGCTGTAGGATGGCGCACTGACCTCTACATTGCCGAGGCCACACGCCAGCTCTCTCCTACCGCCCTCTTGATCGTGACCCCACCCCCGACCACCAAAACATCATCTCCCAGACCATCCACTTCAGGTGATCTCCCACCCACAGCCTCCAACCTCATCGTTCCCCAACCCCGCACCGCCCGTTTCTATCTCCTTCCCAAAAATCCACAAACCTGACTGCCCTGGTCGACCCACTCTCCGTCTGCTCCTGCCCCACTGAACTTATCTCCACTTATCTCGACTCCATTTTCTCCCCCTTGGTCCAGGAACGCCCCACCTATGTCCGTGACACCACCCACACCCTCCATCTCCTACAAAACTTCCGATTCCCTGGTCCCCAATACCTCATCTTTACCATGGACGCCCAGTCCCTATACACTTACATTCCCCATGCAGATGGCCTAAAGGTCCTCCGCTTTTTCCTGTCCCGCTAGCCCGACCAGTCCCCCTCCAATGACACCCTTATCCACCTAACTGAACTCGTCCTCACCCTCAACAACTTCTCCTTCAATTCCTCCCACTTCCTACAGACAAAGGGGGTGGCCATGGGTGCAAGCTATGCCTACCTCTTTGTAGGATACGTGGAACAATCCCTCTTCCGAAGCTACACTGGCCCTATCCCCCACCTCTTCCTCCGTTACATCAATGACTGCATCGGTGCCGCCTTGTGCTCCCACGAGGAGCTCGAACAGCTCATCCACTTCACCAACACCTTCCACCCCAACCTTAAGTTCACCTGGACCATCTCCGATACCTCTCTCTCCTTCCTGGACCTCTCTGTCTCCATCTCTGGCAACCACCTGGAAACCAATATCTATTTCAACCCTACCGACTCCCACAGCTACCTAGAATACACCTCCTCTCACCCACCTTCCTGCAAAAAGGCCATCCCCTATTCCGATTTCCTTCACCTCCACCGCATCTGCTCCCGAGATGAGGCATTCCACTCCTGGACATCCCAGATGTCCTCGTTTTTCAAAGACCGCAACTTCCCCTCCAGTGGTCGAAAACGCCCTCGGCCGCTTCTCTCATTTCCCGCAACTCATTCCTCGCATCCCCTACCCGCAATAACAACCAAAACAGAATCCCCCTCGTCCTCACGTACCACCCCACCAACCTCCGGGTCCAACGCATCATCCTCCGACACTTCCGCCATTTGCAATCTGACCCCACTACCAAAGACATTTTTCCCTCCCCACCCTTATCTGCCTTCCGAGGGACCACTCTCTCCCTGACTCCCTTGTCCGCTCCGCGCTCCGCACTCCCCACCAGCCCCACCACCCCCGGCACTTTTCCCTGCAACCGCAGGAAGTGCTACACCTGCCCCTACACCTCCCCCCTCACCCCCAACCCAAGCCCTAAGACCTTCCACAAACAGATGTTCACCTGCACATCTGCTCATGTGGTATACTGTATCCACTGTTCCAGAAGTGGCCTCCTCTACATCGGGGAAACCAAGCGGAGGCTTGGGGACCGCTTTGTGGAACACCTACACTTGGTTCGCGACAAACAACTACACCTCCCAGTCACAAACCATTTCAACTGCCCCTCCCACTCCTTGGACGACATGTCCATCCTGGGCCTCCTCCAGTGCCACAACGATGCCACCCAAAGGGTGCAGGAACAGCATCTCCTATTCCGCTTGGGAACCCTGCAGCCCAATGGTATCAATGTGGACTTCACAAGCTTCAAAATCTCCCCTCCCCCAACCACATCCCAAAACCAGCCCAGCTCGTCCCCGCCTCCCTAACCCGTCAGTCCTTTCTCCTACCTATCACTCCTCCCACCTCAAGCCCCACCCCCACTTCCTACCTCCCAACCTCATCCCCGCCTCCTTGACCTGTCCGTCTTCCCTGGACTGACCAACCACCCACCCTAACTCCTCACCTTTACTGGCTCCATCCCCGCCTCTTTGACCTGTCCCTCTCCTCTCCACTTATCTGCTCCTTTATCCATCTTCCACCCACCTCCCCCTCTTTCTCTATGTATTCAGAATCCCCTTCCCCTCCCCCATTTCTGAAGAAGGGTCCAGACCCGAAACGTCAGCCTTCCTGCTCCTCTGATGCTGCTTGGCCTGCTGTGTTCATCCAGCTCTACACCTTGTTATCTCAGATTCTTCAGCATCGGCAGTTCCTACTATCTCTGGAATTATCAGCCAGCAGTGGAGCCAAAGTGAATGTCACTGACCTTGTTTGAAACAGCAGCCTTCTCACACTGGAAATTGAAGGCATATTGACAATTCTAAATGACACCATGCCACTTTTACCTCTCATGCTGAAGACATACCACTTGAGGTTAGACTTTGGATGAGTTTTTAAATGCATTTAACTATAATTATTTCTCATTCTTCCCCATCAATAAGTCACCCTGACACTTTGCAGCACTTGCTGCACTCCCTTTGTACACCAACATTGTTCACCCTCCCTGACCCCCGACAAAAACGCTCAACCCTTCCTACACCCCAGCATGTCTTATCCCTTTCAGAACTCTGTTCAACAGTTTTGCCACTCTTGATGCCATTCATACGTCCCACACCATTGACACTTCTTACCCACTGCATTCCAGGTTCCCACCGCTCTCTGGGTGAAAAAGCTTTTCCTCAAATTCCCTCTAAACCTCTGCCTTTCACCTGAAAGTTATGCCTTGTTAAAGGGACACAGCTGCTTTGCATCAACAGTCTTACACAGCTCAATCAAGGCCCTCTCAGCTGTTTCTGCTCTTAAAGAGCCCAAGTTTATCCAGCCTCTCTTCATCCCAGGCAACATTCTAGTGAATCTCCTCTGCACCCCATCCAACGCGATGACATTCTTCCGACAAGTGTAGTGACGAGAACTGCGTGCGATACTCCAGTTGTGGCATAACTGGAGTCCTGTACAGAAGCAACATAACCCCTGTGCTCTTATAATCTATGCTACAACTGATAAAGGCAAGTGTCCTGTACGCCTTCTTAATGAGCCGGTTAACCTGTCTTTTCCCAGTTGGTCGATGACAAACATCATCTGTCTGCAAACTAAGATTGTCTCTAGGTAACTGAGCAGGGTGTGAACGAAATCGTCAGAAGTTTTCGGACCTTTGGAAAGGAAGGTGCTATTTGGCCCTGCAGTAAAAAAAACTGAAGAAAGCTGGTTTATTTTCCCGTCACCAGTTGCTCGAAGCTATTGTTTTTAAACAATGTTAGATACATCATACATTGTGAACCATAAGACCGTAACACATAGGAGCAGAATTAGGCCATTCAGCCCACTGAGTCTGCGCTGCCATTAGATCATGACTGATATGTTCTCCTGCCTTCACCCTGTAAACTTTGATCCCCTTACTAAACAAAAACCTATCTTTCTCTTAAATATGCCTCCGCAGCATTCTGTGGCAACGAATTGCACAGATTCGCTACTCTAGCTGAAGAAATTCCTCATCTCAGTTCTAAGAGGTCATACCTTCATTCTGAGGTCGTGCCCTCGGGTTCTGGTCTCTCCTACTAGTGAAAATGTTCTCCATATCCACTCTATCCTGGCTTCTCAGCATTCCGTAATTCTCAACAAGATCCCCACTCATCTTTCTAAACTCTCGAGTACCAACCCAGAGCCCTAAACCATTCCTCATATGAGAAGCCCTTTATTCTTTTGAACCTCCCTTGATTGATTTGTCATATGTACCAAAGTACAGTGAAAAGCTTTGTTTACGAGCAGTACAGGCAGATCATCGTAAGCAAGGATGTACAGATCAAAACAACTTAGAGACATACAGGTTACATTGCACAGGGTGCGCGCTAGGTGAGATCAACGGTAGCAAGCTCAGTATTATTTCAGGCTACAGAGTCCATTTATCAGTCTAAAAACAGCTGGGAAGCAGCTGCTCCTGAATCTGCTGGTGCATATTCAAGCTTCTGTGTCTTCTGCCTGACGGAAGAGGTAGGAGGAGATCATTAACGGGGATTGGGGGGGGTGGGGTAATGGGTGTTTGATGATGTCAGCAGCCTTTCCGCGACAGATTGCCGTATAAATGGAGTCCAAGGATGGAAGGTTGGTTTCCGTGATGGTCTGGGCTGTGCACACCACCCTTCTGTAGTTTCTTAGAGTCTTGGGCACAGCAGTTGCCATATTAGAAAGCACCCAGGCAGTATGCTTTCAATGGTGCATCTGTAGAAGTTGGTGAGGAACCTTATGGACATCTCAAATTTCCTGAGCCGCCTGAGGAACAGGAAGCGTTGTTGTGCCTTTTTGACCATTGCACCTAGATGGGAAGTCCAGGATAGGTTGTCAGTTATCATCACTCCAAGGAACTTGACGCTCTCCACCCTCAGTTACATTTATGTAGATGGGGGCGTGTTCTCCTTTCTTTCTGAAGCCAGTAATCAATTCTTCAGTTTTGTCGTCATTCAGAGAGAGGTTGTTTTCATTGCACCACATCACCAAGCCCTCGATCTCCCTTCTATATTTGAACTTGTTGTTATCAGATATCCATCCTACTAGTGGTCTTGTCAGCAAACTTGTAGATGGCGTTTGTTTGGAATTTGGCAACATATTCATGAGTGTAAAGGGAGTACAAGTAGGGGGCTGTAGCATCCTGGGGTGAGAGGAGCTCCAGTGCAGAGTGTTATTGATAACTGCAGCTCTGCACAAGTTTCACTGATTACGGTCTGTGGATCAAAAAGCTGAGGATCCAGTTGCAAACAGCACACCCAAGACCAAGGTCATACAGCTTTGAGATCTGTCTGGAGGGAATAATGGTGTTGAAGGCAGAGCTGTAGTCAATGAACAGGAGCCTGATATAGGTGTCCTTGTTGTCCAGATGTTCCAGGGATGAGTGCAGGGCTAGGGATTTGGCATTGACTGTGGACCGGTTACATTGGCAAGCAAATTATAGGGGAGAGAATTTAGGGCAACTTAGACACGTTGAGTCAGCGGGTAAATCATCATTGAATCCCTACAATGTGGAAGTAGGCCATTTGGACCATCTAGTCCACATCAACCCTCTGAACAGCATCCCACTCAGACTCGACTAACTGCCCCCCCACCTCCTCTATCCCTGTAAGCCTGCATTACTCATGCTCATCCACCCAGCCTGCACATCTCTGGACACTATGGGCAAGTTAGCATGGCCAAACCACCTAACCTGCACATAGAACACTAAAGCACAGTACAGGCCCTTCGGCCCATAATGTTGTGCCAACCTATTATCCTACTAAGATCAAACTACCCTGCACACCCTACATTTCACTATCATCCAGGTGCCTATCCAAGAGTCGCTAAAGTATCTGACTCTACAACTATCACTGGCAGCGCATTCCATGCACCCACCAGTCTGTGTGAAGAACCTACCCTCTGACATCTCCCCTTTCCCTTCCTCCAATCACCTTAAAATTATGCCCCCTCATAACAGTCATTTCCGCCCTGGGAAAAAGTCTCTATCAATGCCACTCATCATCTTGTACACCTCTATCATGTCACCTCTCATCCTTCTTCATTCCAATGAGAAAAGCCCTAGCTCCCTCAAACTTTCCTCATAACATCTGCCCTCCACTCCAGGCAGCATCCTGGTAAATCTCCTCTGCACCCTCTCTATAGCTTACACATCCTACCTATAATGAGGCGACCAGAACCTGAACACAATATTCCAAGTATAATCTCACCACGGTTTTATAGAGCTGCAACATAACCTTGCAGCTCTTAAACTCAATTCCCCTGCCAATGAAAGCCAACACACCATACGCCTTCTTATCAACCCTATCAACTTGGGTAGTAACTTTGAGGGATCAATGGACGTGGACCCCAAGATCCCCCTGTTCCTCCACACTGCCAAGAATCCTGCCATTAAACCTGTATTCTGCATTCAAATTTGACCTTCCAAAATTAATCACTTCACACTTTTCTGGGTTGAATTCCATCTGCCACTTCTTTGCCCAGCTCTGCATCCTGTCAATGTCCCGTTGCAACTCACAACAGCCCTCCACACTATCCACAACTCCACCAACCTTCATGTCATCGGCAAACTTACTAACCCACCCTTCCAGTTCCTCATCCAAATAATTTATAAAGATCACAAAGAGCAGAGGTCCCGGAACATATCCCTGCGCAACCCCATTGGTCACCGAGCTCTGAGCTGAATACTTTCCATCTACTACCACCCTCTGTCTTCTATTAGACAGCCAATTCTGTATCCAGACAGCCAAATTTCCCTGAATCCCATGCCTCCTTACCTTCTGAATGAGCCTACCATATGGAACCTCATCAAATGCCTTGCTAAAATCCCTATACACCACACCCACTGCTCTGCCTTCATCAATGTGTTTTGTCAAATCCTCAAAGAATTCAATAAGGCTTGAGGCATAACCTGCCTCTCACAAAGCCATGCTGACTATTTCTAAACAAACTGTGCTTTTCCAAATAATCATAAATACTATCTCTCAGAATCCTCTCCAATAATATGCTCACCACAGAAGTAGGACTGACTGGTCTAATTCCCAGGATTATCCCTATTTCCTTTCTTGATCAAGGCAATAACATTTGCCACACTCCAATCATCTGGTACTACTCCAGTGGACAGTAAGGATGCCAAAGACTCAGCAATGTCTCCCTCGTTTCCCATAGAAACCTTGGGTGTATCCCACTAGCCCAGGGGACTTATCTATCCTCATGTTTTTCAAAATTTCTAGCACATCCTCCTTCCTAACATCAACCTGTCCGAGCATATCTGCCTGTTTCATGCTGTCCTCACAAAAGTCAAAGTTCCTCTCACTGGTGAATACTGAAGCAAAGTATTCATTAAGGATCTCCCTTACCTCCTCCGGCCCTGCACAGAAGTTCTCTCCAGTATCCCTGATTGGCCCTACCCTCATTCTGGCCATCCTCTTGTCCCTCACATAAGCATAGAACGCCTTGGGGTTTTCCTTAATCCTACCCGCCAAGGCTTTTTCATACCCCCTTTTTCTCACTCTAAGTCCTTTCTTCAGTTCCTTCTTGGCCACCTTGTAGACCTCTAGAGCCCTCCAATCCTTGCTTCCTCAACCTTAAGTAAGCTTCCTTCTTCCTCTTGACTAGATGTTCCACATGTCTTGTCATCCAAGGTTCCTTCACCCTACCATTCCTTCCTTGCCTCTATGGGACAAAGCTATCCAGGACTTGCAGTAAGTGCTCCCTAAACAACCTCCACATTTCTGTCGTGTATTTCTGAGAACATCTGTTCCCAATTTTTGCTACGCAGTTCTTGCCTATTAACATTGTAAATCCCCCTCTCCCAATTAAATACTTGCACATACCGCCTGCTCCTATCCCTCTCCATGACTATAGTAAAGGTCAGGGAGTTGTGATCACAATCACGAAACACTCTCCCACCGAGAGATCGGACACCTGGCCTGATTCATGGCCTAGCACTAAATCCAATATGGCCTCCCCTCTAGTCAGCCTATCGACATAATGAGTCAGGTGTGTCCAGGAAGGATTTCTGACAAAATCTGCTCCATCCAAACTATTTGCACTTAGGAGGTTCCAGTTGGTAGTAGGGATGTTGAAGTCACCCATATCAACCACCCTATTACTTCTGCACCTTTCCAAAATCTGCCTCCCAATCTGTTCCTCAGTGTCTCTGTTGCACTTGGGGGGTCTATAGAAAACTCTTAATCAAGTGACTGCTCCTTTCTGGTTTCTGACTTCCACCCATAGTGACACAGTCGACAAACCCTCCTTGACACCCTCCTTTTCTGCAGCTGTAATACCATCCCTGATTAGCAATGCCACTCCCTTACCTCTTTTACCTCCCTCCCTATTTCTTTTGAAGCACCTGAACCCCGGAACATCCAACAACCATTCCTGCCCCGTGTTATCCAAGTCTCCATAATGGCCTTTGGACGGTGGGAAGAAACTCACAGAGAATGTGCAAACTCCACACGCACAGTTGTCAGGGTAGAATCAAATTCAGGTCCCTGGTGCCTGAGGGGCAGCAGTGCTAACCACCGAGCCACCATGCCACCTCTAGGAGAGAATATGGATGAATGTGAACTAGTCCACTTCAATAAGAAAAATAGAATGGATGAGCTTTATTCAGCTTTACTCCTCTGCGTCCCCACCTTAACGAATTTCGGGCACGACATGACGTCAAATTCTTTTTCCGCTGTCTTCGCCTCCGTCTCATTTCTTTGGACAAGAGTCCTCTCCCTGTCCCACAGGCCCCTTTACCCAACTCTAACGCTCTCCCTCCACCTGGACCCCTCCCTCCGGCCTTTTACCTGCACTCGATCTTTTCATTGAGAACTGACGACGTGACATTAGTCGCCTCAATTTCTCTGCCTCTCTCACCAAATCCAACCTATCTCCCTCCGAACTGACTGCACCCAGATCTAACCCTGACTTTGTCATTAAGCCTGCTGATAAGGGTGGTGCTGTTGTAGTCTGACGTACTGACCATTACCTTGCAGAGGCTGAGCGCCAACTCTCAGATACCTCCATGGACCATGACCCCATCATGGCACATCAGGCTACCGTATCCACCACGGTAACTGAATTCATTACATCTGGTGATCTCCCCGCCCCTCAGCTTCCAAGCTAATAGTCCCCCAACCCTGCACAGCTCGTTTCTACCTCCTGCCAAAAATCCACAAACAGGAATGTCCGGGCAGACCTATTGTTTCAGCCTGCTCATGCCCCACAGAACTCATCTCTGCCTACCTTGACTCAGTAATCTCCCCAAAGTCCAATCCCTGTGTATGTATATCCACGATTCCTCTGACACCTTACGTTGGTTTCAAAATGTCCAGTTTACCAGTTCCAGCCGCCTCCTCTTTACCATGGACGTGCAATCCCTTTACACGTTCATTCTCCACCAGCAGAGTCTTAGGGCTCTCCGCTTCTTCCTGGAGCAAAGACCTGAACCATCGCCACCCACCTATACACTCCTCCGCTTGGCCGAGCTTGTCCTCACCCTCAACAACTTCTCCTTCAACTCCTCTCATTTTCTTCAGGTAAGAAGGGTTGCCATGGGTACCCGCATGGGCCCTAGTTATGCCTGTCTCTTCATGGGGTATGCGGAACATTCCTCATTCCAGTCCTATTCCGGCCTCCACCCACAACTCTTTCTCCGATACATCAATGATATCGTCGGTGCTGCTTCCCTCTTTCGTCCGGAATTGGAAAACTTCTTCAATTTTGCGTCCAATTTCCATCCTGCCATCACGTTCACCTGGTCTATCTCTGACTCCTCCCTTCCCTTCCTCGACATTTCTGTTTCCATTTCTGGGGATAGACTGGCCACTAATATCCGTTACAAACCCACTGACTCCCACAGCTATCTGGATTATACATCCTCACACCCTGCTTCCTGTAAAGACTCCATCCTATTCTCTCAGTTCCTCCGTCGCATATGTTCAGATGAGGCCAACTTCGACGAGGGAGCCTCCGAAATGTCCACCTTCTTCCTCAACTGAGGATTCCCCACCTCCGTTGTCAACAGAGCCCTCAAATCAGGTCCGACCCATCTCCCACACTTCCACCCTCACCCCTTCTCTTCCCTCCCACAACAGCAAGTGTTCCCCTTATCCTCACCTACCATCCCACCAGCATCCACATCCAGAAGATCATCAGACGCCATTTCCGTCACCTCCAGCGACATGCCACCACCAGACATATTCCCCTCCCCCCTCCCTCCCTCGTCCACCTTCTGCAGAGACCGTTCCCTCTGGGACACCCTGGTCCACACCTCCTTCACCCCCAACACATCCCCACAGCACTACGGCACCTTCCCCTGTAAACTGCAAAGGTGCAACACTTGCCCATTTACCGCCTCCCTCCCCAGTATCCAAGGGCCCAAACATACCTTCCAGGTGAAGCAATACTTCACCTGCACTTCCCAGAATCTTTTCATTGAGAACTGTTGACATGACATTAGTCGCCTCAATTTCTCTGCCCCTCTCACCAAATCCAACCTATCTCCCTCATTCGCTGCTCACAATGTGGTCTCCTCTATACTGGGGAAATGAAGCATAGACTTGGCAACCGCTTCGCAGAACATCTACATTCTGCTCGCAAAAAAGACCCTGAACTACCTGTTGCCTGCCACTTTAAACACACCACCCTGTTCCCTGGCCAACATCTGTGTCTCTGGCTTGCTGCAGTGTTTCAGTGAAGCCCAACACAAGCTGGAAGAACAAGACCTCATTTTCTGCTTGGGGACCTTGCAGCCCTCTGGACTCGATATCGCGTTCAATAATTTTAGGGCCTAAATTTTCCCACGTCCCAGCCCCTATCCCACACCAGGCCTTGTTACCACATAGCCTGCCATTACACACCCCCTGTTGTTAGTCACTGACAGTCCCCATTAACAACTATTCACCCTCCCAGCCTGATCATTACCAACTCCTTTGTCTGTCCAACTGTCTTTCTCTCTCTTTGGGCTCTATCCTATCGCTTACTCCCGACCCCACCCACCTCTCTATTTTCTGCATAAAAACTGACGTTTTCCCAGCCACTATCAGTTCTGAGAAAGGGTCACCGGACCCAAAATTTTAACTCTGTCTTTCTCCTTCACAGATGCTACCAGACCTGCTGAGCTTTTCCAGCAACTTTGTTTTTGTTCCTGATTTACAGCATCTGCAGTTCTTTCGGTTTTTATATAGAATGGATGAGTATCGTTTAAATGCAAATTGCCTGGGAAATGTTCACTTACAAAAGAACTTTGGAGTGCTGTACACCTGCCTTTGAAAACAAGCACATTAGCAGAGGAAGCAGTTGAAGAGATAAATGGTACCAACAACAAATTGCTGGAAAGATTTGGCACCTGTGGAGAGAAAGCCGAGTAAACATTTAAGATGCTAGTGTGACCCTTTTTCAGAACAGACAATGGTATGCTGGCATTCATCGGTGTGGGGTTTAAGTACAACATCAAGTAATTTTTACTGCGGCTGTACAAGAGACTTTGTGACTAAATCTGGAGTATTGTGGGAACTTTTGATCTCCTTACCCGAGAGAAAGCATATTTGTAACAGAAACACAAGTCATTTTGAGAAGTTAAATGATTCATACAGGGCTGTACAGACTGGGTGCAGAGATGAAGTCTCCTCTGCCTAGAAAGTCCAGAATATTGACTCAGGATATGTAGTAAGCCATTTCATATGAAGATGAGAAGAATTTTCTTTCCTCAAAAAGCATGGTGAGTCTAAGGAATTCTCACCCACAGAAAGCTGTTTCAGGTAAAGTCACTGAATATATTTAAGAATTAATAGATTTTTAGAGAATAAAAGGTGTCAAGAGGCATGGAGAAAGACTGGGGTACATGCTAAGAGAAAGGATCAGCCATGATCATGTTGAAGGACAGAGTGGGATCAATGGGCTGAATAGCATAAAACTTGCTCCTACGTCTGTTGGTCTTAATCAACGCGCGTGCGTGTGTTTGTGGTTTTTAAAGGGTTATTAAATCGCACAAAAAAGTGAAGTAGGAATGTTTTTTCCTCTGTTATTTGATTAAGTTAGTGTGAAACAATTAGTAGTTATTTCCTGTTCGTGAAGAAACATGGTGCGAATTCATTTTGTCGTTCAGGAAAATTGGTCACCTTGGTCTAATTGGGATTTTATACATTGTGGCAGTTTGTGGAGGTGCAGTGGCGAGAAAGGGTGCAGTTGATTGCACCGACAAGTGGGAGAGTGGGTGTGTCACCTAAAGACAGCTCCAAGCCTTCACAACAGGTTTTGTTACTCACTTTTTTGCAGACAAGTGCCAGTATTGTTTTAACTATTTGAATGTGTCCACATACAGACATGTGCATTTTGGAACCAGTTTTTACTCCTCTTCACGCTGTAGAACATTTACTGTACTTAGAAGTAATTCATTGCACGTGAAGCATTTTTGGATAGATTTAGATGGTGCATTATCACCCAAGAATTTTTCAACGAAAAGATTTCACTAGCAAGCTTCAGTCAAACTTCTCACCAATCTTCCTGCCTTACTCTCTGGTCACAATTGATTTAGTTCACACACAGTAAAACAATTAAAATTACTAGCTTTCCTTTCTCAACTGAGCACTTACGGCAGCAGCCTCCAAATTGGGCTTTTGAACAATTTCTACTGCACAAAAAATCTTAATGTGGAATTTAGCTCTCCAAATCTAAAAATCTCGACCGCTAGCACTCATCTTTAATCACCAAAAGATGAAAACGTAAACCTCATCCCAACATTCCTTAAATATGCCAGCCAGAGGGTGCCTACATAACTTTAACTTGTCAAAAATAAAATGCTTCAGCAGTTTAATGTTATCCAGTGACCAACAAGAACGTGAACATACCAGAAGTCAGTGCTGCTACATAAAGATAACAACCAAGAACCCCCATATAGCCATGCCAGATTGTAAGGCATACTGTTGCCTTCTGGAGGATTGCACTGTCACAATTCAACCATACAACTTTTTTTTAAACATTTACAAGTAAATTTGAGAACAATTCAAGCCATCTTACCGGTATCCTTCCTGCACTAGCCTAAAAGAACTAGTCTGGTTTCTACCCGAGAACCTTGGTGACATTATTAGTCTTGACTGTAAATATACCAGACCTGGCAAGAGCGTCTGCTTATTTTCTGAAACACCTGAGCCCTCCTGAAGATTGAACAATTATTCATTGTAAACAATGTAGGAGCAAATCAACTGCATGCCCTTTTCAATATATTCTGTGCAGTGTTCTGAAAAACACTCTTGCTCCTCAATGTTGGTTTCTGTCTCATCAAGTTCTTTCAATGTCATCTTCCAATATTTCAAGGTTGTTAGGTCTGTTTCAGAACCATAGTTTGGATAATTTTAGTCTCGGCTGCTACAATTTCTTACAAACACAAGAGATTTGCTGCAATTTCCAAAGCATTTGGCTACGCATATTTTCAACATTTTGGCGTGACTTTTAATTGGGTATATCATCATATAGCAACTATTGAAAGCTAATTGTCCTGAGCTGTTAATGTACTGATATGCCAGGAGAGAAAACAGTATACAGCGATGAGAAACTTGCCGAAAAGTCACACACCACAAACAGCTACTGTTAGATACCAAGGTAATGTCTTTTGACAATAGTTATTTTAGCATCGCTACAATTGAGATTTGTGCCAGGTTGGTCAGCTAAATAAAAACATTATCTCGATCTCAATTTAGTTTCAGCCACAGAAAGTTGGAATGTAAAGTCATGACTGTTCTTTTGAAAGATACAAGCGTAGTACTACAGAGCCCAGAATTGACATTCAACTGATCTTAAAAAAACTTCAATTTTGACAACATATAAGTCAAATATGGATACTGAATTCAAATGCATCTTATGCATTCCAAAAGGCAAGGACATCATTAACTAACAATCAGGAAGATGAATTTAAAATTGTTCTGCTGCTCATCAGCAGCAGTTATGGTGCTGTAAAATATGAATAAGGATTTGTCTTTCACAACAGCTATGTGCATGTTAATACCTACATAATGTAGATTATTTGTAATGGAAAAAAAACTTATCTGCAAACTCAATGAGACATTACATTCAAAAAGACACACTTACCATTGCTATCTTACTACAAAACACTTAGTTTTCTAGATTAATTGCCTATTGCCACTGAATCCACTTTCTATCTAACAAAAGCACCATACGTTTTGAACAGTTATCTTAGAAAAAAATGCTTCTTTGCTCTGTTCTACACCTACTAGTATTTGACTTGTCATTTGGCTATTACAACTTCATATTATGCTCCACTGAATAGGAGAAGAAAATGACACATTGCATGTTGAAGAATCAAAAACTATTAGTAACAATGAAAATTGATAGCTTTGTTGTGCAAGTTTTCACTAATTCACTTGTTTATTTTCTTCACCAAAGTTTTCTGATTTTGATTCAGCTGTAGACACACATTGTTCGTTTACATCACAATCTGGTGTCTGTATCCAGAGTTATGTAATCCTTGAAGTTTCGAACAAAGTCAACATTTCAGCACAAAGGCTCACGATAAAAATCCATTATAGTATTGAATAACAATACATCAGAACATTAACAATACAACAGGAGTACTCCCTCTCCATTTTTGCACTACCTGTTCGGCAATATGTATTCTTCAATCAACATCATTCTAACAATAATTACCCACCTTTCATGCCACTGCCCTCTTCTTGGAATGTATTACGTGTTACTGCTTGATCTTCAAGATGCTCACTCCCACCACTACCCGAGGAAGCAACACTACTCTGTGGGGAGAGGGGAGCATGGTCTGATGGGATACACTGAGGTCCCCTTGCTCGCAGGTCTTCATGGGACATCCATCCATGACCTAGAGGCTGATTTGGCACATTGATTGGTGGGGTAAGAGATACTGAACGCTTCAGAGGGCTGTGTTGCGTCTGGCCTGAGAGAACTAGAAAACATATTTAACAATAGTTATTCATTGAAAGCAGTTCAGTGTCAAAGTCTAATATCCACAAGTTTACCAAATGTCAGTTTTAAACATGCATAAACGACTTATGAAGTTTTAATCTGCTAACAATTTTGCATTGGGATCTAAATTTTGTAGTTTCAACATTATAACTTGTTTGCTGGGTTAGACATATGATATTATAAGTCTATTGCTCAGAGTGGAATTCACTGATATTCTCCCAACAAATCCACAATGGGTGCTACAGAGTTTAGGAGAAGCTTGAAAACTATGTAATGCAAAATTGCTGCTCGGCTAATAGGTAGAGTGGGGCCAAAATAATATCCACCCAGGTCTGAAGCCATATTATTCTACATGCACATAATTCTTTACTCAATACCACCTACACAGCCCCCCTTAATTATACACACTGAAGAGCAAATCATTTATTTTACTGACCGAGATAGCAACAATCAAGTCTTTGCTTCTTTGACACAAGTATTTCATACAAGTAATTAGCAAAGCTCAAAGTTGCTTTGCATTTTTAGATACTGAGCTTAATTTGAATTAAATAACATTCAAATTACCCAAGGCTTCAGTTTAAAACATTCAGACCAATTACAGGAATATATTTAGCCCAAAAAAGCAACTTAAGTTGCTAATCTACAATTCCAGTGTATAAATGCTGTTTTGCAGACTAAAAATAAATGGGGGGAATCAGAAACCTTTGGAATTGTTATTTAACAAGACTATTTGTGCAATAGTAGCAGCGATCATAGTAATTAGAATATGCTGTTTTGTAAACATTGCTCCCCATCACCTTCAGCCTTGAAGGAAATAGGTTTGGATACAGTGTATTGTTTACCATTACATCTGCATGACTATGTTATGACATACACAGAACATGTTAAAAGCATGCACCAGTTGGGGTGCACTGGTCAGTGTGGAAGAGACTTCACCTGAGCGAGCATATCTGAGAATTTGGTTTAAAAGTGGGAATTTAGTACATGGGGAAAGGGATGTGTTAAGCAAGATTTACCACAAGAGGTAAAATTGTACTGAAAGGCATGGCAGCAGTGCATCTTCCTTGGGTATTTTTTCCCCCCAGCCTCCAACATTTGGTTCTTGCTTTGGAGGGAGTGCAGAGAAGGTTTACCAGGCTGATTCAAGGCATGGCGGGTGTGACGTATGAGAAGAGATTGACTAGGTTGGGATTGTTTTCGCTAGAGTTCAGATGAATGGGGGGAATCTCACAGAAACTTATAAAATTCTAAAAGAACTGGACAGGGTAGATGCAGGGAGGATCGTGGGTGTGTCCAGAAACAGGGGTTACAGTGTGAGGATTTCGAGGTAGACAATTTACGACGGAGATAAGGAGACATTTCTTCACTCAGAGTGGTGAGACTGTAGAATTCATTACCACATAAATTAGTCGATGCCAAAACACTGAATGTACTCAACAGGCGACTAAATATAGCACTTGGGGTGAATAGGATCAATGATTAGGAGGAAAAAGCAGGATTAGGCTATTGAGTTGGACAATCACGCATGATCGTGAAGAATGGCAAAGCAGGCTCGAAGGGACAAATGGCCTCCTCCTGCTCCTACCTTCTATGTTTCTATTTTGTGCTGTAGAAGGAGCAGGTAAGTCAGTAAATTGTATTATTAGAAACCAGAAGTTCTCAGTTTTAGGAGTATTGTTTCATCAATATGGTAAAGTATACTATGAAGTGTTGAAACTTATTAGAAGCCGTGGGCTGTATTAATTATAAAACTAATTAGCAATTATTAATTATTACATTGGGAATGGCAGAGTGCATGATGAGCTAAGCTTGACATCCAGAATCTCTCACGTTGTACAATGTAATCCAGGGCAAACATAGATGCACCAAGTGTTTGTGGTTGCAAGAGGGGGTGGTGCCATGGTGATAACACCACTAGATAGGTAATACAGAGCTCCTGGTAATGTTCTGGGGACATGGCTTTGAATCCTACTATTGCAGATGGTGAAATGTCAATTCAATAAAAGTCTAGAATTTTAAAAAGGTTGGTTTGATGGCAAACATGTAATCATTGTTGATTGTCACAGAAACCTATCTGGTTCACTAATGTCCTTTGGGAAAGGAAAACGCTGTCCTTATTAGACTGGCCTACATGTGAAATCCGACCCACAACAATGTGATTGATTCTTAACTGACCTAGCAACTTAGTTGAAGGCAATGTGCAACAAATGCTGGCCTAGGCAGCGATTCCATCATTCTAAACAAGTGTAAAAGAAAATATTTGACTCAATTATTAATTTGATGATTAAGCTGCAGGTAAAACCGGTTAGATTCTGGAAAGGTTCCAAATATAACAACGCTCCACAAGAAAGGATGATGAACGAGAAAAGGAACCCAAGGCCAGTTAAGTTGATATCTGTTGTGGGGGAAAGTTCTGGGGAAGTGCTGGAATTAATCATCGAGTTAAAACTGGGCACTTGGAAAAACTCAAGGTAATCAGGAATAGTCATCATGATTTTGTGAAAGGCAGATCAAATTTGACAAATTTACTGGAATTCTTTGAAGAGATAACCTTCGTTGTGGTCACAAGGGGAGACCATTGATGCACTGTGTTTAGATTTCCAGGAGGGATTTCACGTTTCACACAAAAGATCATTCTGCAAAGTAGCAATTTTCAAGGAGGAAACATATAAGAGTGCATAGAAGTTGGCTGGCTGGAAGAAAGCAGACTATATATAAATGGGTGTAGAGCTGGATGAACACAGCAGGCCAAGCAGCATCAGAGGAGCAGGAAAGCTGACGTTTCGGTTTAAGACCCTTCTTCAGAAATGGGGGAGGGGAAGGGGATTCTGAAATAAATAGGGAGAGAGGGGGAGGTGGATAGAAGATGGATAGAGGAGAAGATAGGTGGAGAGGAGACAGACAGGTCAAAGAGGCGAGGTTGGAGCCAGTAAAGGTGAACGTAGTGGGGGAGTTAGGGAGGGGATAGGTCGGTCCAGGGAGGACGGACAGGTCAAGGAGGCGGGATGAGGTTAGTGGGTAGGAGATGGGGGTGGGGCTTGAGGTGGGAGGAATGGTTCGGGAGCCGGGGATGAGCTGGACTGGTTCTGGGATGCGGTCGGGGGCAGGGAGATTTTGAAGCTTGTGAAGTCCGCATTGGTACCATTGGGCTGCAGGGTTCCCAAGCGAAATAGGAGATGCTGTTCCTGCAGCTTTCGGATGGCATCATTGTGGCAATGCAGGAGACCCAGGATGGACATGTCGTCCAAGGAGTGGGAGGGGGAGTTGAAATGGTTTCCGACTGGGAGGTGGTGTTGTTTGTTGCAAACCGAGCGTAGGTGTTCTGCAAATCTGTCCCCAAGCCTCTGCTTGGTTTCCCCGATGTAGAGGAGGCCACAACGGGAACAGCAGATACAGTATACCACATTAGTCGATGTGCAGGTGAACATCTGTTGGATGTGGAAGGTTTTCTTCGGGCCTGGGATGGGGGTGAGAGGGGGAGGTGTAGGGGCAGGTGTAGCACTTGCTGCGGTTGCAGGGAAAAGTGCTGGGGGTGGTGGGGCTGGATGGGGGTGCGGAGCGAACGAGGGAGTCACGGAGAGAGTGGTCCCTCCTGAAAGCAGGTAAGGGTGGGGAGGGAAAAACGTCTTTGGTAGCAGGGTCAGATTGCAGATGACAGAAGTGTCGGAGGATGATGCGTTGGATTGGGAGGTTGGTGGGGATTCTGTTTTGGTTGTTATTGCGGGTTGGTGGTGTGAGGGATGAGTTGCGGGAAACGCGAGAGACACGGTCGAAGGCGTTTTCGACCACTGAGGAGAAGTTGCGGTCCTTGAAAAACGAGGACATCTGGGATGTCCGGGAGTGGAATGCCTCATCTCGGGAGCGGAATGCCTCATCTCGGGAGCAGATGCGGCGGAGGCGAGGGAATTGGGAATTGGGGATGGCCTTTTTGCAGGAAGGTGGGTGAGAGGTAGCTGTGGGAGTCGGTAGGTGTGAAATGGACATCAGTTTCCAGGTGGGAGACAGGGAGGGAGACAGGGAGGGAGACAGGGAGGGAGACAGGG
>NC_063339.1:43547647-43548397 GCF_021869965.1 Rhincodon typus
AGGGAGACAGGGAGGGAGACAGGGAGGGAGACAGGGAGGGAGACAGGCTCACTGCCACATACCACTGCCTGCTTATAACAGCTCCCTGTAACGTAGGAGAGGGAGGTATCAGAGATGGTCCAGGAGAACTTAAGGTTGGGGTGGAAGGTGTTAGTGAAGTGGACGAACTGTTCAAGCTCCTTGTGGGAGCACGAGACGGCGCCGATACGGTCATCAACTTCCACCCCAACCTTAAGTTCTGCTGGACCATCTCTGATACCTCCCTCTCCTTCCTGGACCTCTCTGTCGCCATCTCTGACATCCACCTGGAAACTGATATCCATTTCAAGCCTACCGACTCCCACAGCTACCTTGAATACACCTCCTTTCACCCACCTTCCTGCAAAAAGGCCATCCCCTATTCCCAATTCCCTCGCCTCCGCCGCATCTGCTCCCGAGAGGAGGCATTCCACTCCCGGACATCCCAGATGTCCTCATTTTTCAAGGACCGCAACTTCCCCTCCACAGTGGTCGAAAACGCCCTCGACCGTGTCTCTCGCATTTCCCGCAACTCATCCCTCACACCCCGACCCGCAATAACAACCAAAACAGAATCCCCCCACTAACCTCCCAATCCAACGCATCATCCTCCGACACTTCTGCCATCTGCAATCTGACCCTGCTACCAAAGACGTTTTTCCCTCCCCACCCTTATCTGCTTTCAGGAAGGACCACTCTCTCCGTGACTCCCTTGTCCGCTCCACACTCCCC
>NC_063339.1:43548497-43578598 GCF_021869965.1 Rhincodon typus
CCCCTACACCTCCCCCTCTCACCCCCATCCCAGGCCCGAAGAAAACCTTCCACATCCAACTGATGTTCACCTGCACATCTACTAATGTGGTAAACTGTATCTGCTGTTCCCGTTGTGGCCTCCTCTACATCGGGGAAACCAAGCAGAGGCTTGGGGACCGCTTTGCAGAACACCTACGCTCGGTTCGTAACAAACAACAACACCTCCCAGTCGGAAACCATTTCAACACCCCCTCCCACTCCTTGGACGACATGTCCATCCTGGGTCTCCTGCATTGCCACAATGATGCCATCCGAAAGCTGCAGGAACAGCATCTCCTATTTCGCTTGGGAACCCTGCAGCCCAATGGTACCAATGCAGACTTCACAAGCTTCAAAATCTCCCCTCCCCCGACCGCATCCCAAAACCAGCCAAGCTCATCCCCGGCTCCCGAACCATTCCTCCCACCTCAAGCCCCACCCCCATCTCCTACCCACTAACCTCATCCCGCCTCCTTGACCTGTCCATCCTCCCTGGACCGACCTATCCCCTCCCTAATTCCCCCACTACATTCACCTTTACTGGCTCCAACACCGCCTCTTTGACCCGTCTGGTTCCTCTCCACCTATCTTCTCCTTTATCCATCTTCTATCCACCTCTCCCTCTCTCCCTATTTATTTCAGAATCCCCTTCCCCTCCCACATTTCTGAAGAAGGAGCTCGACCCGAAACGTCAGCTTTCCTGCTCCTCTGTTGCTGCTTGGCCTGCTGTGTTCATCCAGCTGTACACCTTGTTATCTCAGATTCTCCAGCATCGGCAGTTCCTACTATCTTTACATATAAATGGGTCTTTTTTAGATAAGCATGGTATGACAAGTGGGGTCCCACAGGGGTGTGTGCTGGGCCCTCAAGTTTTAATATTTTGTTTCAATGACTTAGATGAAGGGATCGAAGTCATGTGGCAAATTTGCAAATAATGCAAAAGATCGTTAACTAAGTGCATTGTAAAGATGTCATAACACGAATACTGACTGATTGATCTGGCAGATGGAGTAGGATGTCCCATATAAAAGAAATTAAATCAACGCATTCAGCCGTGTTATGACACTTTAGCTGAAATTCAAACATGAACATTCTGTTAAGGATACCAACACTGCACCACAGGACTCGCTTCTACCCCATCTTTAATTCTGTTTAAAAATCTGATTGGAGTGTTACGACACACCATCGTGGCCATCACATCCTTGAACTTGAACTTGGGCCTTCTGTCCCAGAGGTAGGGACAGCAACAGGGCACCACAAAACACTCCAAAAAAAATTCATTCAAAGATTGAAGATATTGCTCGCTTGGCCAGCATTTATTGTTCATCTCTAAATGCCCGGAGGGCAGTGGAGAGTCAACCACATTGCTGTGGGTCTGGAGTCACATGATGGCCAGACCAGATAAGAATGGCAATTCCCTTCCCGAAAAGGCATTAGCGAACCAGATATGTTTTTCCGTCATCGACAATGGATTCATGGTCATCATTAGACTCCTAATTCCAGCTATTTATTGAATTCAAATTTCACATATGATGGGATTCGAACCCTATTCCCCAGAACATTACCTGGGGATCTGGATTAACAGTCCAGCAATAACACTGCTAGGCCATTGCCTCCACTTATTTTAAATCAACTTGACCAACTGTGTTATGACATGCCTCAGGTGCCGGTGGGACTCGAATCCAGACATCCTGGCCCCATGGTAGGGACACTATGAATGCACCACAACAGCCCTTTCTGCCCCATGCATGCACACACAAGTGAGCTCCCAATTAATGTCCTCCACCTGAATGTAACTAAACATCCAGCTGATGATAATGCACTGGAAGTATTTGTTCATACTTAAGTCATCAATTACATGATTTCAAACCATTTTTCATGAAATCTCAATTAATTTTCGGGATGATAGTTACCCATTGGTCACTCACTGACCGTGTTCAAATTCCACTTTGTGTCTCTCCAATATTTTACTTAGGCACATTTTTTCATATTTGCAGTCAAGGCAGTAATGCAAGAATGAAGAACTCATTATTTATTTGGCAGCATTTAAAAAAATACTGCAGGAAGAAAATAAAACATCCTAATAAACACTGTTATCAATCAATAAGCTCAACAAAATCTGATGGAGGAATTTTTCTCTTAAAGTCTTAGACTTCCTTTCCTCTTTGAAATAACTATTAGGACAGAGCATAAATTGCAGAGCTAGTCAAAAAATACATAACTAGAACTCACATTGCTGCACTTTGTGTGAACTTCAGGACACTTCAACTGTAGTGAATGACCATATATATAGGAAATGTCTCCAGCTACTTGAGCTCAAGCTTGGATTTGCTTTAAGAGTTTGGCATAGTTAGTGGTTGGCAAAGAGTAGAATGATGAAGAATTCTTCAGAGAGCATTCTACTCTCAAAATGCTGAGAATGATGATAGCCTGAAAAGAAGTGCAGCCCTGGCCATGTTAGCAAAAGCCAAAGGCTGGGAGAGAAGGAAACAGCAAAGTATAGAATTATCATTGTTATAAAGAGGTTTCCTTCATCATGATTCCCACATGGGGTGTCGCGTCCCTGTGACAGTGTTATAGACCTTAATGGAGACAGTGCAGAATATTCTGCAGGAGCAAGACTGCAATCCAGAAAGTGTGGTAGAGAGTTGTGCTAAAAAAAAAGCCAGCCATCAAGGTCCTCTGGTAAAATTTCCAGGAGGCAGGGAGGAGGTTTAAGAAAAAAAAGGACTTCAAAGCTAGTGATATCTTCAAACTACTCCCAGTGTCATGTGTTTCTAACAGTAGAGGTAGGAAGATAGAGAAGACCAAAAGAGTAGCTCGAAACAATGTACATAAGGGAGGATTGTCAGAGTTTTGCGGCGCTGGGACCAGTTGAGGCAGAAAGCACCTACTCAAAAAGGTGTTAGGTGCACCCCTACAAAGGTTGGGACCATGTCCTCACAAGGAGGTTCACGATAATGCTGGAGAAATATTTAAAGTAAATTTGAATGCAGATTGGCAACAGCATATAAAAGAAAAAAAGAAATGACTAGGCTGTGCTAGAAAAGGGAACAATCAATTTTAGATAGTGCTCTAAAAGGAAAATTGTAAACTATTAGGTGAAAGTATGGGACAAGGTAATAAAATTCATGATAACTGATACCTTGGATGGTGGTAAATAAAGTGTACCTTCTTTGAACTACCTCTAACACATTTAGTTCGATCTTTTAACTCAGAAGCCCAAAACTGTACAGATTACTCCAGATCTGGTCTTATCAACACTTCTAAAACTATACCAAAACATCTCTACTCTTTCTATTCAATTTCTTTTTCAAGTAAAACATTCCTCTTACCTTTAAGAATTTGCTGTATTTATATACTAAAATTTTGCAAATCATGTACCAAGTTACCCAGATTCCTCTGTACCTCATAATAGAAAACTCTCTATTTAAATAGATTGCTTTTCTAGTCTTCCAAACAATTGTACAAGATCACATTTTCGCACATCTGCCACTCACTTAACTAATGTATAGCACTTTAAAGACTCCTTGTAGCCTCTTCACAAATTATTTTGCGCAAATTATTTTCCTATCTGTCATTACCCTAGATTCTGGAAAGGTCTCTTTTGATTGGAACATAGCAAACGTGACTTCTCTTTTCAAGAAAATCAAGGAGTCAAATTTAGAGCAAATTTATTTCCTTCATGCAAGTCATTGATTTAAATTATAAATGGTTGATGTCCCAACGCTGATCACAGTTGTACTCCATTTGTCATGTCTGGTCAACTGCAAAATTACCAATTATGCCTACTCTCTGCTTCCCATTAGCTAACCAATCCTCTTTCAACTCTATTATCTTGATCCCTTTACCATAACAGAGGAGTCACATTTGCTGTGTTCCAATCTAAATGAGAGATTTCCAGAATCTAAGGAAATTGACAAAATTAAAAGCAATGCATCTACTATTTCAGCAGCATTTTTTAAAAGATCCTGGGATGAAGGTCATCAGAACTACGGACTGGTCAGCTTTTAGTTCTAATACTATTCTTGGTATCCTTTGCTGGTGAACATAATTATCGTGTTTCTCCTTCTTTTCACCTCCTGACTCGCAATTATTTCTGGGATGTTACTTGTATCAGTGAAGGGGTGTTCATCTACCATGTCCTTCTTTTAATTTGGAATTCCCCAGACTCTCTCTCCAGAGCACCAACACTCATTTTGCTTTTTCCTTTTATCCCCCCAACTACCTGATACTCCTGATGACAAACCCCACTGCAATGGTGGTCTTACTGTCCAGATTAAATTCATCACAGGTGCACGCGGACAGGAGATTGCTCCTTGCAACTCCACAGTCACCAATCAGCACAACAGGTGCAGTGGCTCAGTGATGCTTCACAGCGCCAGGGATCGAGATTCAATTCCAGCCTTAGGTGAACGTTTGTGTGGAGTTTGCATGTTCTCCCAATGTCTACATGGGTTTCTACCAGGTGCTCTGGTTTCCTTCTACAGTCCAAAGGTGTGCAAGTTAAGTGGATTGGCCAAGCTAAATTGCCTTGTAATGCCCAAGGATGTGTAAGCTAGGTGGAGTAGCTCTGCTAAATGTGAAGTTATGGGAATAGGTTGTTGTTGGGGGTGGTGGGGAGGAGGGGACAGTGTACATTCGATGGGCTGAATGACCTCTTTCCGTACTGTAGGATTCTTTTTAAATGCCTGCATAATACCTAAATACATACTTCTTACAGTTTTTACTTCTAGCTAGTTTTCTTTTGTACTCCAATTAATTCCCCTTATTAATCTAATATACTTTGCTGTTCAATTTTGATTTCCCATTGGTCTTGGCACAATGTGGTTTCTCTTCCTATTTGACACCATCACTAACGTCCTTACTTAGCCACAGATTATGTACTTTTCCATTGTAATCTTTCTTTCTCACTGGGTGTACTTGGAGTATAAGGTGATTTCTTCAGTATACAATACTCTGTATTCCCATAATCTAATTTGCCAGTTCACTTGAGCAGATTCCATTCTCATGCCCACGTAATTGTACTTATTGAAGTTCAATCCACTTTTCCTGCCCTCAAACTAAATGCGATACTCAAATTATAATCATTGCTATCTAGTAACACATGCACACTGAATTTGTTATTTAATCTCATCTTATTGCACATTGATATTGTGCAATCACAAAAACCTGGTCAAACAAGGGCAGATTTGTGTATTAAATATTCCTGGATACAAGGTGGTCAGTAAACAGGAAAGGAAAAGGGGAAGGCATGGAAGTATCGATTAAGATGTGACAAGCTCTTCTTTTTGTAAGGATGTGTGTGTACTGGGGAAACCAGCAATCTGAATTTTAAAACTCAGATTTCAGATTCTGGGGGAAATGGCTTTGATGCATGTCAGATAGGTTGCACCTGAACAAAGCCAGAACAGAGTTCCTTAAAGAGGCTTGAACGTTGTTGGGGATGGTTTGTACCAACTCAGCAGGGGTTGGGACTCAGGAAAATTCATTAATGAAATAACACTCGAATGCACAAAATACTTGTCGAGCTAGATAGCACTACAATAGAGAATGTCAAGTTAACTGGTGAAGTCTAAATAAGAAAAAGTAAGGTCTAAATCAGTACTTATGGCATCTGTGAACGTACAGAGTATAGTTAATGAAATCACTAAATTACAGGCAGAGATTGTCACATGGGATTATGACGTTGTGGTGATAAAGTCCTGACTCAAGAAAAGGTGTTAGCAAGGTATTCAGGAAAGAAGGGAAAGGAAGTAAAGGGAAAAGGGCTGGTGAGAGAAGTCAAGAAGTGCAGTACAGTACTGGAGAAACTAAATAGTAAAAGATACAAGGAATTAATTTCAATCTTCCCTGCACCTGGGGTAGTGCCAGAGGATTGGAAAATTGCAAATATTACACACGTATTGAAAAAAAAAAGAAGTTGTAGAGATGAGTCCAGCATTTACAGACCAGTCAATTTAATTCCGGTGGGAGGCACATCTAGAACCAATTATTTGGGATAAGGTTAATCATCACATGGCAAATATACAGATCAATGTGGAAGAGATGGATATCTCTGCTGTTGTCAGAACAGAGTCCGAAATATTAGCGGTTAGTAGACAGTTAGGTGTCAGGGCCCAAGAGAGTCCTGGGACCTCTGGCATTTCAGCAGAAGCTGTATGACAAACATCAGTGCAACAGAGTTGGGGATGAAAAGCTCACAAGTAGTATTTGCTTCATGCAACCCTTTCAGTGGGGGAAGGGATGCACCCATTATCAAAAAACTGCAAGTATTTTAGGGAGCCTTGCTTGGCAAGGAGCTTGTGATCCCAAAATTTCAAGTATGGACCCACAGTTTGGGAATCCTACTTAACATAACAGCTACTTTAGTGTATGTTGGATTTGTAACATAGCACAACATTCATTACACTTTTTCCAAGAAGAATCAACACGTCAAGCCACAAGATTTTCAAAATATAAATGGACAACTGGAGTATTTTCTTGGTTCTCGCCTTTCTTCTGTAACTCCCATCTAAATTAGTTTCGCTGATTCTAAACTGATCAATTATTTGTATATTTGTTTGTGGTCTGCTCCTCAGTAGATATGACAATTTGTCACTGTATTTTCAATGTAGAATTTTGTTTAAATCAAGGCAAAATGACAATTTTGCATACCAAAACGTGGTGTTTAAGGTGCAACAGGGGAGATAAAACATGAATTAGACATAAAACTTTATAGATAGAGACGACAAGCCAACATCTCAGGACATTTAGAAAACCAAAAAAAAAAGAGAATGATTAAACTTAATAGTGCAGGTAAAACGACACAGGCATTTGAAATATTACCACATCTGATTAATAAGTACTTTCATCAGGACCAAAAAGTGTAGAACTAACAAGGAAGGAAATTGCCCTGACACAGACAATACATCTTTAACAATTACTGATCTTAATTACTGATGAGAATACTTGAAGATCTAAATTCTTGTGTTCCTTTAAAAAAAGGGACATAGCACATTATGTTCATGCTCTGAAAGTAACTTTGTTACAACAGCAGTCTCAAAACTACTCACAATAGTATATTTCTTAAGAAAACAACTTCCATTTTAAAAAAAAAAATCAAACGAGCTATCTTGACAAGCGATTGTAAGATGCATTTGTCATAAAGCTGTTTTTTTTTTTAAAAACCAAAAGGAAAAGGAAATTATTTGGCTGAAGACAGTTTTATTGAGATTACCATGCTTGTTTTTCCAATTTCAACACTGGCATCAGTTGCAGTAATTGAATGCACCATGGTTGTCATAGCAGTAGGTCAGGCATTACTGCAAACTAACAGAATATAGACCTTTAAATAATCAGGTTTAAGACAGCTAACCTCATTTTCATGGTAATTAAAAACAATTTTTTTAAACTACTTCACAATATCACTTTTAGATATTGGTCCTTATTCCGATTGCCCACAACACAAAGAAATAGCTCCGTCATTTGAAAATGGTTGAAAACCAAACATCAAAACTAATCTTATTTGGATTTTAGGTGTCAATTTTAATAGATAAGTGGTAGATAATAAGTAATTTCATGGATAATGACAACCACATTCACTACATCAATAAACTGATATTTTAAGGCTGATATTTTAATCTGCAGCATGTTTTAGTTGCTCAGTCACTCAATGATAAACATCTGAGCCTAGAAAAAGATGCAGGTGTTACCTGTTCAAGAGCAAGAAGAAATTTTAGACATTGAGCAGATGTGTGGTGACTGAAAGCAAAGAACTAGTCAGCAAAATTGCGGTGGCTGATAGGTTGTCATTAAAATATAGATAGGTCCTAATATTGAAACTTCCAATTTGTGGGGTTGTTTATTTGTGCATCTAACTATGATCAGATTCTTGTCATCTTGTCTTTGAATTTACCGATTTAAAATTCAATTTGGTCAAAATGTTTTGCAATGTGGTATTGGGATATTTCAGAGAGTAGAGCATAGGAATCAACAGATAAGGTCTACCTAGCTCACCACCTACCATTGGTTGAATAACATCATTGTCCCAAAATGTGGCACAAAACATTCAGCTCAGCTATTCCTACTCTCCTTCCCTTTCCGTTAACTTCCCTTCAGTCCTGAAAACTGTGCGCTGATCAATTTACTTTTTGAAGGACATGATTGAATCTGCTTCCACCACCAAGGCCATGCATTCCAGAACCTACCCATTCACCGCAAGGAAGTTCCTTCCTTATATCACCATAAAGGTTTTTCGCTATTCACCCTACATTGGTGTGCTCTGGTTCTCAAGCATTTTGCCCTATTACGTTCATGGTTTTGAACACTGCCATCAATTTTTTCTTCTCTAAGGTGAGCAGGCCCAGCTTCTCCAATGTATCCAAGCAACTGAAGTCTCTCAAGCTTTCACCAATTTGCTGAGAGGTGCAAAAAAGGCTCAACACCTTCACATCATTCCTCAAGTGCGCTGCCTAGAATTGAACACATTGATTCTGGTTGGGCCCAACCAGATGATATAAAATGGATCAAAATTGCTTGGCTCACCATTTCTCCAGAAAGCCCTAGATCTTATGTCTTTTTACCCATTTTATCAGTGAGTTCTACCTTATGCACATGCTCCCCCAGGTGTTTGCTCATTTAGAAATTGTACTTTTTATTCTGAGGGCTCTTGTGGCACAGTGGCAGTATCCCTACTCTGAGCCAGGAGATCCGTGTTCAAGTCCAACATGATCCAGATGTCTGATCAGATTTAAATATCTTTTTTTCTATATTGCCTTCTCATTCTTACTCCCAAAATGCACTACTTCACATGTCTCTGCATTAAATTGCATCCGTCACATATCTATCCATTCCAACCCAAGTTCTCTTTAAATCTATCATCCTCACAGTTCACAATGTTACCAAGTCACATATAGAATGATAGGAGGGCTGCTGACTAATCACAATAATCAAACTAAATTGCTGTGATTCCATTCATGACAAGAACCAGTGCAATCATGCAAAGCTTTGGGAAGCATGGATACAGTCACAAAGCACTCTCAAGCATGAGAAGCCTTAAAATTAATCATTTGCCATTAATTATATTTCAAGCTTATTTTCTGAAATAAATCTAATTTGCATTTTAATGAATTAATATTAACTGACTCCACTATTATGAATGCTGGACTTAAGACAGTTATATTTTAAACTCTGAACTTCATTTCCATGTGAAATGGAGAAGATAGGATGTGACCTGTAAGAAATCTGCTTAGAAATAAGTCCACCATACTTGGATGCCATGGGAAAAAAGGCCCAAAACAAACCGGTTCATAGCAAAGTGCAAGCATTAAACACCTCAATACAAAAAGAACAGGCAAGCTATTCTCAGACAGAGATAGCTAGTTTGACTATTTTAGGAAAGACAGCTGAAATTAGGTACTACTATAACAGGCAAAAGAAAAGAATTGCTTTTGATTTAAATTACCAAGCGGAATGAAGCTGGATTCTAAGTTTGGAGAAACCAAGCTTATGGAGAGCTAAAGACGAAGGAGTTGCCAGACAGTGCGTTGCTACTGGAGGTCCACTTGATTTTTTTTTTTTTTTAAATAAAGTTAAGCAAAAAGACATACGAAGAGTCACTCTTGTGAAGAGAGGAAGAGAGATCCAATTGAAACTGAGAGAAGCTTGGGATTTTTATATACAAGATTATGTTTCTGCTGACTGTGCAGTGATGTGTAAAACATGGCACAGGGTTTTCAGTTATGTTTAGAAGGAAAATCTTCTCTGGAGCTTATTGTCTTAGCATTTCTTAGGGAACTAATACAATGTTGATTTTAGTTGCCACACTTAAAGTCTTGTACAATTCTTTGTTTTATTACTGAAAAGTTTGTCATTTCACTTTTTAAAACTTATCAGTCTCTATGGAGATATAATACCATTACTTTCTTAGGGCGCTTGCTCCATAGGTCTCAACCTTTGAATTACTGGGATATTTACCCATTGCGCATTCAAGTACTTACCTTTGCACCTGTGCTGTGCAATCCAAAATTTAACCAAAAAAAACCCAGTAATTCCTAACACCCATTTTTGAAACATTATATATTACAAAAGGCATGCTAATTGAAGACTGCATTATTTTGTGGGATCAGAGGTCTTGCAAACTATAGAAATTGCATTTGTGTAAATGCAAGGTTTCTGTAACTCCAAGCCACAACCTGGGGCAGGAAGGAAAACCCATAATTACTATCTCCAATTCAAAAATCGCTCAAATTTTCCTTGGCAAAACCTAGAACCAGACGAACATCAAAGGTGTTTATATCATGTTCATGCAGCTGTCTTTGGAACATATAAACCAAAAGTATAAGCAGGAAAATCTAAATGCAGTTAAGTATTTCAAAAAACACTGAGTAAATAATATTGTAACTGTATGCCATTTTATAAACTGAAATGCAAAGCAGTTTTAGATTGCTTTTCTAAAGTTTATCCTCTCAGGACAAATTTGAAGTACACACAAGATTCCGAAAAATGCAGAAGTCCGAAATGACCTCGAGACCCACCAAGTATACTTATTTTATTTTAGCAACAGATTAGCGCAGTCAAATAAAAACAAAATACTGTGGATGCTGGAAATCTAAATCTAACAAAATGCTAGCAAAACTCAGCCGGTCTGGCAGCATCCGTGGAGAGAAACAGATTTGACATTGTGAGTCCAGTATGACTCTTCTTCAGAACTTTTGAAGTGGATTAATTTAGTCATTGGTAGCACAGATCTGAAGTATTGTGGAATAAAAAGCAGTTTGTCAAAGCTTTTCATCTTGCACTCATCAGAACAGTTTGCAAGAATACCACTGAAAGAGGAAAACAACGTCCCGAATGAAGGGGAAAATGTTGATTGGTTGGTAAGCAGAGTCCGATTGTAGAGATGTTACGCAGTAGATGACTGACAATTAATTACTAAGCTTTATTTGTATTTTAAAGCAGGTAGTTAACACTGAACGGTCAAGGCATTGCCTGAAAAATGAACCATTGTACGGCTGATGATCCTAAATTGATCGCCAGTGTAACTGCGCATACACTCACGATTATCTGGCAAATTATACAATCACATTATACCACGTTATACAATCACAAAAAACCACATCTAAAGTCAGACGTTGTGTGTTGTGGATTTTGCAAATGTGGGCTATGTTGGACATAGTCAGTACATTGCTTGTTGCAAGCAGTCAAAGGGTTATGTTTTTCAATCCAATCATAGGATATGGGTCTTTATCCGGGCAACACAAATTCATAAACTACATGATTAATTTGTGAAGAGCACAGATGCCTTTTGGCTTGATAGCAGCATCCTGTTGATGGCGAATGCCAATTGATTTGCTACTACAGGGTGATAGCATGAAAGAGCTGAGCTCGCTAACTCAGATTACTCTAGAAGAAACAAAAATCTCAAAAATTTGAGCAATAGTTGATCTAAGCCATTTCACAATACTATTGTGCAAGTGAGTAGTTCAACCCCAAAAAGCTGTTGCAGTCATGCCAAAAAGATATGGAGACTACATACTAACAAACAAGATGCTGTGCTTTGCTGATGCAATGAACTTGTATACACACACGTGCCTGTTTCAAGTCAACAACAAAATAAAAATGGTGGAAGCCATTTACTGGTTGATTTCTCAGGGCAATTCCTCAGCCAGTCAGTCAACCTGCCCGATTTAAAATTTAAACAAAGCTTGGCAGTTGAGTTATCATTAACTGGCAGATTTTCCATAGCAACGTCTCTACCAGAGTCCACTTAGCAACCAACCTGCATGCTCACTTCATACAGTAAAAATATTGCCTTCCCTTTACATTGGTATTCTTACAAATTTTCCTGACAAGTGCAAGATGAAAATCTTCAGCAACATTCAAGATTAATTTACCTAAAACTGAACTTCTGACTTGAAGTTGCCAGAATATATTTTCTCAAAAGCTTGTAAAACATTAAACTAAAAATGGTTAAAAACAACAGCATTTTATACTTACTTGTGGTTGTGCTAGTTCCAATAGTGTTAATTGTTGTAGGTACAGATGTAGAAGAATAAAGTGGTAAGTGTCCATTCTCACAAGCCTGGTTCTTATCAGGCCAGTTAGAAGCAGACACACAGATCCCAGAATCACGTAGACTCTGCCAACCATTGAGCTTGTCATCAGAGTTCTGTCTTTGGTGATAATAAAGAGTTTGCCCAAAATCCATTGAATCTGGACGTCCTCTGGTCTGGTTTCCATAGTTAGAGGTGCGGTCCTCTAAATGGTTGAGCCACATGGCTAGTGCATTTCTGTCCTCCAATGAGGTGGCTGGATGGATCAAAGCATAGGATAAGAGTTGTCTGCTTTCCTCTATGTGCTGATTGTTCTCAATTGAATGTGCCAGGATTTTAGGTAAAAGCTTCATGTATTCCATTTTTGCATCAATATTTCCTGGCTTCAACAATGGGAGATGGGTCAGTAAAAGCATCATTACTTTGTCCTTGGATTCTTGATGCCATTGGTTAATGAATGCTGCAAAATGTGAAAGCATGGAAACATTTATTATTTGGATTCTAAAATAATCAAGTTGACGCAAATCTTAAACAAAGTGATGATGATTAGAGGTTAGATGACATGAATTTGCAGTCATATTATTCAATATGCCTCTTATCAAATGTTATAAGGTTCTCCATCCTATCATGTCGCTAAGTATCACAAACAAAGTATGCATAAAGTCTTGTGGACTGATTTGATAATGTTAAAGTTGGATGACAATTAAAAACTGAATTCTAAAGATGACAGTTCTCATCATTTTGCCGAGGCCCCACTTCCTCAAAATTTCCAAAGACCCCAAAGCACAAAACCTTTCTTATATTAAAAATTAGTTTTATAATTAAAGATATATTTATTACTTTTGCTCCAAAGTGAAACTTGTTGCTCATTATTACTAGCAACAATACAAAACAGATCAAGAACCTATTAGAAAATTTCCCACGTCAATTAAAATGTGAATTAAAACCTCTTCAAATAGTAGCTTTGAAGTAATATTTAATGCCATGAAGAAACAACATCAGACGACTGAAGGCCTCATCACTGATACCTTTACTTATCTCCACGGTGGATGGCTGTGTCATGTGTAACAGACTTCATCCATTTTATCTCATGTTGACATACAAGGCCCCTTAACTTTATTGATTCGTTGTTGTCACATGTACCAAGATACAGTGAAAGTGTTGTTTCGCATGCTTTACAGGAGATTGTGCCATACAAACTGCATGAGGGTGGCAGACCACAATGTTACAGTGCGCTCTCTCTCTCGCTCGCGAGCACGCGAGAGATAGAGAGCGTGCGAAAGCGAGCAAGAGAATGATCAGAACTAACATTTGAGAGGTCACTTCACAAGTCTGATAACAGCGGGGAAGAATTAAACACCACTTGACACATTCAAAAGGTTTCAAATTATAGTCATGCAACCCATCTGACAGACAGGGTTTGTGGACATCGCTGGCTGGCTGCAATTTATGGCCTGTCTCTAGTTGCTCTTGAAAAAGGTGGTGATGAGCTGGCTTCTTGAACGTAGTCCATAATCTTAGGGTGACCCACAATGCACCTAGGGAGCAAATTCCAGGATTTTTGGCCCAGCGTCAATGATATATTTCCAAGTCAGGATGGTGAGTGGCTTGGAGGGGAACTTGCAGGTGGTGTTGTCCCCACGTATCTGCTGCCCTTGACTTTCTAGATGGAAGTCGTCATGTGTTTGGTAGATGCTAAGGATCGTTGGTGAATTCGCAGGCAAGTGGGGAGTATTCCACCACATCCCGACTTGTGTCTTGTGGATGAAAGACAAGCTCTGGAGAGTCAGGAAGGGAAGTACTCAATGCAGTATTCCTAGCCTCTGACCTGCTCTTGTGACCACTGCATTTATGTGACGAGTCCAGTTGAGTTTCTGGTCAATGGTAACCACAAGAATATTGACAGTGGGGCATTAAGTGATGGTAGCGCCATTGAATGTCAAGAGGCAGTGATTAAATTGTCTCTTATTGAGAGATGGTTATTGCTTGGCATTTGTGTGGCATTAATATTACTTGCTACAGGCAACTCTTCTCCCTTCTTTATTGCATTTTTTTGTCCTCTGATGACTTTTAAAGGCTTTCCACTAATCTTCACCACATTGTATGTTGTCTCCTTTGCTTTTATGTTCCAATTTATCTTCAGCAATAGCTGCCTCAACCACCCTTTAGTCCATTTCTTCTTCTGAATTTTTGCTGTACCTCCCAAATTACCCCCACAGACCCCTGCCATTGATTCTCCACTGTCTTTCCTGCTAGGTTCCCCTTCTAATCAACTCTGGCCAGCCCCTCCATCATGTCTTTATAGGATTTGCATGGCATGCTCTATATGATGGTCAAAGACCATAATCACCACTGGCGGATAGAATTCTTTTGACTTATCAGACACCCAAGCATTTCACATGGTTGATAGATCTCTCAAATGCATCTTCTCACTGCTTCAAGGACCACCCCCTTCAACTCTCCTGATCACATGAAATAAGGTTGAAGAATGTCTTAACAAGACTGTTCCTGCGAGTGTTTTGATCCCTTTTAATAATTAATAAGAGATAATTTAATCATTGCCTCTTGACATTCAATGGTGCTACCATCACTGAATGCCCCACTATTAATATTCTTGTGGTTACCATTGACCAGAAACTCAACTGGACTCGTCACATAATTGATCATTTTATTGCCTATATCCTGCCTCAAGAAAACAGTTCTGTTTTAATTGCTTTCTTGCAAAAGTAATTGATCATTACTATTTCCCACTCACTTGATACTTGTGTTGTTCAAAACAATAAAACCAAGCTAGTAGAGTCAATATGAAAATTTTAACTTAATCCCATTGTGCCTTATGTATATTTCCACAGCATAATCGTAGTCATGGTATGCAACTGAAAATTCATCAGTTACATCATCATTCTAGGTTGTTCCAGTCATTTTAACGTCCCCAAATTTCTGCCTTTGTCATTGTAGGTGGTAAGCTTGTAGGTCTAGCAGATACTGTCACAGGAACATCGAGTTGCTGTAGTACATCTTAAATGGCACACAATGCTGCTACTATCTGCCAGTGGTAGACAGCCTTCTTAATAAGAAATGAAACTAAATTGATAGCAAGAAGCAATATAGAGTCAGAAGGCATAGAAACTGTGTAGGCAGAGTTGAAAAACTACAAAAGATGAAAGATTGTGATGGGAGTTTTGTACAGGCCTCCTAGCAGTAGTCAGGGTTGGGGCTGAAAATAAAATCGGGATATAGAAAAGGCATGTAACAAAGGCAGTATTACAATAATGTCTTTATAACGAATACCTCATCAGATTTCAAACACAAACAGATGGTATACAAAAGGCTTACTTATCCTTTGTTCTTGGTTTACAACTACTTGAGATGGACAACTTATTATGTCAGAAGTTATGCCTTTTTCTCCTGGGTATCTGATCAGTACTCCGGGTTGGAACAGGGACAAGAAGGAACTAGTTAGATTAAATATTGTGTGAGATTTACCCCTTCAAACTCCTGGTTGAATTAAAGCAGTAGTCTGTAGGGAAGTACCAGCCTTTTTGAGAGTTACCCACAAATGCCTGGGTGAAATATACCAAGAGTTTATGCAGGTTAAAATAACAAAAAAAAGAGATTTAGAGCAAGACTGGGGTCTGAGTGAAAGATTCATAGTTGTGGGTATCCTTCATGATAGTGTATGGGCAAACACAAGTTTAAAATAAGACAGGCAAAAAGTGACACAGTTGTAAAAGGTAAAGCAACTGAACTGGAAGGACTCAGCTTCTGTGTGGTATTTATAAAATTATAAATTTAAGTGTAAACAAATCAGTTTGCATGTTCTGATTTTTCACTGATGACTCCTGCATGATATTATTCGTTTAGTTCAAGTATTGCAATTGCAATTCCACAAAATTAAAAACAAAAGAACTGTGGATGCTGCAAATCAGGAACAAAAACAAAGTTGCTGGAAAAGCTCAGATCTGGCAGCATCTGTGAAGGAAAAAACAGTTAACATTTCAGGTCCAGTGACCCTTCCTCAGAAGGGTCTGAGGAACTGAGGAAGGGTCACCGGATCTGAAAAGTTAACTGATTTTTTTCTTCACAGAAGCTGCCAGACCTGCTGAGCTTATTGCAATTCCACCACCTCGAAGTTTCTCTGCAAGCACACAAAGACAATTGTTCCAGGATACATTTTTTAAACAAAGACACTTAGTTAATAGACTTGTACATTTTATTACTATTATTATGACTTACCACGATGACACAAATTGGGTGATATTTTAAAGTTAGATTTGGGTGATAGTCACTAGATTCTTCAAAACTTTCAGTATTCCACACTGATACACCAAAAAAAAAATCTCAAATTCCATCAAGGAATCAAGGTGATAACAACTTTTTCTTCTTTTGTCTGGGTCAGTGAAGTGTCAGGTTTCTACTGAACACCCCCTCCAAAGTGGCATGATTGAAATTCACAGTTGTATGCAAAATTATAAAATGCAAGTTCATCCACTCTGCCATACAGCAATCCAACAATGAGTTCCAAGCAAAGCAGAATTACGATAAATCAAAAAGGTGATCTTAATGAAAAGCCAATTGATACAGATTATAGCCATAGAAATAAATTAGATATCTTTAATTTCCATAAGTCAGGGACAGTTTGTGCTTCCCAGAACTTCTTTTCTTAAATGGACTCTTTCCATATTTTGAAATGGTTGCCGTTGAACACAATGAGGATGTTGACTGCTTCCAGAAATATCAGGCCAAAAGAAAATACAACACCTCTTGGCATCATGAATATTCCAGATGACCAAGCCTTGTAGGGGAGATGTCTACTTTAACTAGTTCTGAAACTCAATATGGCTCAACTTGGTGTAAATGACTTCATAATTATCTATTATAAAAATTTAATGGTTTTCAACAAGGGAACATCAAGCCACCTTGTCAGCCAACCCAACCCAAAGCAGGGTTGAAAGTTGTTTGTCTGAATTACTTTAGTTACCCAACTTTGGCTTTTCATCAGTTGGCTTGTAATATCCAAGGAGATAGCTAAACACCCTCCTCTGATCTTGATCTCTCAAAAATCTGATTCCAGAAAACAAGCCTGCATGTTGTCTGTGAAGTGAACCAATTCCCAGCTTACAACTAGCGTACCATTCTCAGCAATTCAACTTGCCTGAGCTTCTATGAAAGTGACTTGTGTGTACAACCATCTGAAAAGAACCTCAACTAGATGTTGTTAGATACTAATTCAGAAACCAATTCTGATAGCTTTGATTTCAAGTATTTTGTGACTTCTCTCCTTTCCTTTCTTGGATATTTGTGAATGTGAATTGTGAACCATTCATTCTCCCCTCTCCCACCTCAAGAGTTTAGAAGGTAGTAACAGACCCTACTTTTCTTAATCATAGAATCCCTACAGTGTCAAAGTAGGCCATTCAGCCCATCAAGTCTACACCAACCCTCTGAACAGCATCCCACCCACATCCCACACCCTATAATCATGCATTTCTCATGGCTAATCTTCCTAACCTACACATCCCTAGCCTGGACACTACAGGGCAATTTAGCACGGCCAAAAAACCTAACCGGCACATTTGTGTGAATAAGAGTCTTTGCCCATCTTGGACTGCAGGAGGAAGTCAGAGCACCCAGAGGAAAATGACGCAGATATGTGGACAAGGTGCAAACTCCACATAGACAGTCACCCGAGTCTGGAATCAAACCTGGGTCTCTAGCACTAAGGCAGCAGTGCTAACCACTGAACCAGCGACCCGCCCTGCAAAAGAATTTGCTGTGGGCCATTCTACATTGGGCCTCACAAACAAGTTTTGGCCAACACATCCCTTTAAAAATAGAAAGAGGGAAAAGAAAGAAAAAGAGGAAATTAAAACCCCCTCTCTTATGAGCAAGAGGAAAGGACAGTAACAACAATTCTATTCATCCTGCTCTTTTCTGTGAAAATACCCAAAAAAGATCCAATTACATTAAAAATATAACATAGCCCAACTTAGGTGAATTGATCACTAGTAGTCAACTCCATTTTTTTCATTATACAGAATCAGGTAATTCCATACTACAGACAAGCAAATTCAGTATTAATTGACAACCGTGTTGAAATAAAATGTTCCAGGAAAGAAAATTAGTACAATTTCTCTCAACCATTTAACTGCAATTTGAACCTTGCACAAAAAGGTTCAAAAGGAAGTTTAACAACAAGTTGTAATGATGAGTCTAATATAGTTCTGATAATTTAAGGAAATCTGGCTCTCAAAACGATCAACCGGTTTGGTTGCGCCAGGAGGTACACTTAATGGAAAAGGTTTATTATTCAAATAGTTCTATCACAAATTTGTAAGGCAAAATCATGTGGATGTTTAAAACATGAACATAAAAAGACACCATGAAGAAAATACTCAGTTGGTCAGGCAGTATCTGTAGATGTGCTGTTAGCATTTACCTCAAAAACAAGTGGTTACTCTTAAATTTAACACTTCAACCAAATACGCACAGTCGTGACCAGTCACCACCTTCTGGCATATGGCTATAAACACCAAAATCATTTGTTTGACCAGGTATTGCTCTTGAATGCAGAGTTGAAATTTCTAGATTCCCAGATGTAATTCCCTACATTCGATTCATAAACATGTTTGTACCTTTTAACAAAATAGTTATTAGGTTTCAGAATAGAGGGCAGATTTTTAACAAAAAACAACTTTGCAGAGTCAAGAGTTGAATGCACTGTTGAATTGACTGTTTTCAGAATAGTAAAACATATTTACTCTCCTAATCTCAATTGGAAGGATTGATGCTTGTTTATTAAATCCAAAACACGAGGAGACCATATTTTCAACTGAAGCTTCAGATAGCTTAAATAAGTAATAATAGGAGAAGAGTAATATGGGGTGACGTACAGACTCCAAAAGAAAAAGTCATTAAAGTTGGCCACGTGAAATGCAATTTACTTGGTATACTGCACAATTAAAAAAGCTTCCAAAAGAATAAAAAACAACAAAAGTAGTTTGCATAGCCATCATTTGCAAGACCAGAAGTACAGATCACCCCCTTGTGGCCATATCCAGTTCATTCACCAGTCAGAGAGACACAGTACAAGATGAGAGAGATAACTGGAAATGACTCATCCCTTTCCATTTCAGGATAATGGAATTGAAAAGTCAATATACCTGAACTAAGTCTACCCTCACCAAATAAACACATTTCAGATCCTAACCACATTGTATAAAAAGAATTCCTTCTGCCACATGTTTTTTTTTGCCAATCATTTGAAATGTGCCCCTACTTATCCATCTTATAGCGAGTAGAACACTATTTATTCAATCCAACATCACTTTTAAATACCTTAGATGGCCTCTTTCTGTGCTGGACTATGCACTGCCTCAGAAACATGAAGTTGAAAACTAACCTAATGCAACAAAATACTTCTTTCAAAGAAAACAATCAGTATAATCAGCTGATTCAAGTTCTGAAGCTAGCCATTTGTCATTTTTGGTGACTGCAATTATCAGTTACATCATCATGCCATGCTGATATAAATTGGTGTTATTGTCTATTTTTGTACATTGACAGCAAAACATTTTTGTACTTATGAAAAGACTTAAGACCTTCTTGAGGCATTAGTAACAATGATGGAACACCTTCAGACTTGTGTATGTTCAAACCTTTTTACATAATTTAAAGATAATATTTTTATACATTTCACACACACACACACAAAAAACATTAATATGGAACCCAAGGAGATGATTTTTTTTTGATAGGTGACCAAAACCTTGGTCAATTAGGCAAGTTTTAAGGAGCATCTGAAAGTCATAGAACGATGTGGTGAGGAGGAGAAGAAGTCTAAGCAGTAAAAACCAAACCTTGGATTCTGGATGATTAAAGACATGGCCACCAATGGTGGCATGAAGTGAGAGGGAGATGCAAAAGAGACAGAACGTTGGAAGGTGCACAGGAACTGATAGGTTTGTAGTTTAGTAATAGGAGAGGGCAGGACCATACCATGGACAAGTTGGAAGATGGAGATAATTCTTAAAATTGAAGTGCTATAATAAAAGACACCATTATACAGTAACAAGTATACAGGCAATAGGTAAGTGGGAATTGGGACAACTTATAACATGGATAACAGGATATGATGAGCTCAAGTCCTGGAAGATGATGTCAAGCTACAGATCTTGGAACAGAGTATAGTGATAATAAAAGCATTGGTGAGGGTTTTAGCAGTTGATAAGCATAGAATTGGAAGTACTTAATGTATGTGGGGGAGTAGGTATATGAAATTGCAAAGTCTGAATTGGGGTCAAATTGAAAAAGCAGCTTGAAAAGAAGTTACAAAAAACAAACAAACAGTCTAGTTTTTCTTTAGCTCACCGGGCCAGCTGTTCAGTGGTGTGCAGACATTTCATTACCATCCTAGGCAACATCATCTGTGCAACCTCTAATCAAAGCTTTAGTGTTCTGTTCTGTTCTGAATTTATATATGATCGTCCAGTGTGATGGGTCTTGTCGCTTCTGGTTCTGTTTTTTCTTAAAAGCAGCAGTCTGTATATGGGGTCTATTTCTATGCATTTGTTAATGGAGTGCCGTGTTGAGAACCAGGCTTCCAGAAATTCCCTTGCATGTCTGTTGTTCACTTTGTCCCAGTATTGTCACTTTGTCCCAGTTGAACTGATGACCCTCATTGTCTGTGTGTATTGAGACAAGTGAATATTGGTTGCGTCTTTTTACTTCCAGTTGGTGTTTACGTATCCGGGTCGTCAGTTTCCTCCCCATATATCTAATGTAATGTTTATTGCACTTGCTGCTTGAGATTCTGTATATTACGTTCATTCTATTTACTGTCAATACGGGGTCTTTAGTCTTTGATAGCATTTAGTGTAGTGTTGGATGGAGGAGCAACCAACTCAGCGAGCTAACAAACAACTACATCCACAACGCGAGCTACAAATTTTCGCTTAAACACACACTCTCATTTCATCTGAGACAGTGACTAGAGAGGGATACAGAATGGAAAGGAAAGGAAAGGAACAGAGCTGTGATGGCAAAGAAAAACAATGGCGTCAGTCTTACCAATGTTTATTTGGAGGAAACTGCTGCTCATCCAGAATCTTATTCAAAAAGGGAAACAGGCAAAAAGTGGGAAACTACAGAACCTCTGAAGTATGAAAGTTGTTGGAGTCGAACATAAGAGGAGATAATTGAACATTTGGAAAAACAAAGCTCAAATCAGCGTCAGCACAGTTTCACAAAGGGCAAGCTGTGCTCGACAAACTTGGAGTTCTGAGGATGTAACCAGCAAGGTGGATAATGGGGGATCTGATGGTTGTGGTATAGCTAGACTTCCAGAAGGCATTTGACAAGGGGCCACATAAACAAACTGATCTAGAAGGTTAGATCCCAAGGGATTGATTATTGGCTTGTATAGAGAATTGGCTGACCAACTGAAAGCAGAGGGTTGGGATAAACAATTCCTTTTGTGGACAGCGAACTGTAACCAGTAGGGTGCTGCAGGGTTCAGTTTTGAGACCTCAACTATTTACAATCTATATAAAAGATCTGCAAGCAGAGACAGACTGTAACATAGTAAAGTTCATGGATGGTAGTAAAATAGGTGGGAAAGCAAGCAAGCAATAATGAGGAGATAAAGAGTTTACAAATGGATACTAACAGGATTGGAGAATGGGCCAGAATCTGGCAGATGAAATTTAATGTGGTTAAGTGCAAGGTTATCTATTTTTGCTGGAAAAATAAAAAGGGCAAATTATTATTTAAATGGGAAGCAGATTCGAAGTATGTCAGTGTAGAGGAATCTGGATGTCTTTGTGCATGAATCACAGAAGTGGGTATACAGGTGCAGCATATAATAAGAAAGGCAAATTGATTTATTGCAAAACAATTGGATTATAAAGAGTGCTGTTACAATTACTTAAGGCATTGGTGAGACCGGAATAGTGTGCCCAGCTTTGGTCTCCTTACTGGAGGATGGATGTGGTGGCACTGCAGGCAGTTCAGGGGAGATTTCAGAGGTGAGAGGACTGTCATACAAGGAGCAGTTGAATACCTTGGGCTTATACTCGCTAGCACTCAGAAGAATGAGGGGGGATCTGGTGGAGGTGATAAAATGCTAAAGAGGATTGCTAAGGTAGACATTAAACAGATTGTCTCACAAGGGGGAACTGTCTCAAACAAGATAGAGTAAGAGGAAGTAGGTTCAAAACTGGGATGAGAAAAAAACACTTTTCTCAGAGGGCTGTGAATCAGTGGAACTTACTGCCCCAGAGTGCATTGCAGTCAGAAATCAACTGACAGATTCAAGAAAGTAGATGTGTTTCTGATGAAAAGCAAGGTCTATAGACAGCAGGCAGGGAGTGGAGTGGAGTGGAGTGGAGACCAAGATAAGATCAGCCATGATCATGTTAAATGGTGGAGCAGACTTGAAGGGCTGGTTTGCCTACCCTCACTCCTACTTTCAACATCCCTATTATGTTGGACAAACAGTCTAAGAAGAGTAATACTATACACATTGTATGGTATTTGAAATAACAACTAGGGAAAAGAAATTCTTTTTTGGGGAGACTGTTTTGGAGGACACAGACAGGTGCCACTGTAGCTTTCCACTTTTCACTTATCTTGCTAGAAATAACCTCAATACTTTCTAACTTTCCTTTTTACAAGTGGTCTCATTAACATATCATAAACAGCAAACCCAGCATTAGGACCTTTGTGGGACTCGGCTTTTCACTATCTGCCACATTAAACAGCTACCCTTTGCAACTATGTAAAATCATTTCTGTTACTTGGCTACCCACATGGTCTACACTTGTTCATTATATAATTTATTCAAGGCCTATGGAAATCTATGAAAAAAAGATTATTTACTGCATGATACTGGTCTACTTTGCCATCCTTACAAATAATTCTTGGTTGGTCAAATAGGATTTTCCCCTTTAAGATAATAGTTAACAATAGTTTTTATTTCCAGATACTTTTCTATTTTCTCCTTTAGTAGAATTTCCACTGCTTTGTTAATATCGATGGTAAGTTGCCCAACTTATAGTTCACTGAGCAAGTTTTCTCCCTCTCTCTTTGTATAGTACTAGGACAAAGGTTAGAGACATGTACTTCTGCTCTCAGGTCCCATCTCTACCAGTCAATGTCGATTTAAATGCTTTGCCCAATTACTGATATAGCTAATTATATACTTTATCTATATTTGGATTTTTAGAAAAATCCATCAACGAGGTTTCTTTAGTAAACTAAAATTGATTCATTCTAAAAACAAGGTTTATTTGACAGATGCAAATCGGAGCATTTGGACTGAAGTACAAAAACATGAATAGTCACTTTAAATACCCTACACCCAAAATAATTTGCTCTGCAAAAATTGATTTGAAAAATGCAGACCAATAATGTATCGTTCTTAAAGAAAAAGGATAAAAAAGGTACAAAATATTCAAGATGATTTTCAGTTGGTGTTTTGGCACACAGACAGGTGCCACTAAATACAACTAGTTGTGACTTGGTCCTTTGCAGACGCAATTCATTCAGGAAACATTAAGAACTCTTTCAGAAGCTTTTCAGGCCAACAATTGGATCAGTGTCTCCTACATCACACTATCCTCAACAGGCGTTTCTCAAAGATAGGATGAGGTGGGTAGTTTTTAATATCTCAGCAGGCTGCACCCCACATGATCTAATAATATCCAAAACAAAAACTAACTTGTGACAGCCATAAATCCTGACATGCAGCAGTCACATAGTGCCTTTCATGATCATAGGACATCTAATTTAGTAGTACTTTACAGCCAATGTACTGTTGAAGTCTAATTACTGGTTAGTAATGTACGATAATGAGGCAGCCATATTGAAGAATGCAAACTCCCACAAACAGCAATGTGATAAAGATCAGAACATCTGTTCTTTTGTGATGGAGAGATAGCAGGAACTGCTGCTGGAGAATCTGAGACAACAAGGTGTAGAGCTGGATGAACATAACAGGCCAAGCAGCAGGAAAGCTGACGTTTCGGGTCTAGACCCTTCTTCAAAAATGGGGGAGGGGAAGGGGATTCTGAAATAAATAGGGAGAAAGGGGGATGCGGATAGAAAATGGATAAAGGAGAAGATAGGTGGAGAGGAGGCAGACAGGTCAAGGAGGCGGGGTTGGAGCCAGTAAAGGTGAGTGTAGGTGGAGGAGTTAAGGAGGGGCTAGGTCGGTCCAGAGAGGACGGACAGGTCAAGGAAGCGGGATGAGGTTAGTGGGTAGGAGATGGGGATAGGGCTTGAGGTGGGAGGAATGGTTAGGGAGGTGGGGACGAGCTGGGCTGGTTTTGGGATGCAGTCAGGGAAGGGGAGATTTTGAAGCTTGGGAAGTCCACATTGATACCATTGGGCTGCAGGGTTCCCAAGCAAAATATGAGGTGCTGTTCCTGCAACCTTCGGGTGGCATCGTTGTGGCACTGCAGGAGGCCCAGGATGGACTTGTCGTCCAAGGAGTGGGAGGGGGAGTTGAAATAGTTCGCGACTGGGAGGTCCTCCCACCTCAAGCCCTCCCCCATCTCCTACTTACTAGCCTCATCCCGCCTCCTTGACCTGTCCGTTCTCCCTGGACCAACCTATCCCCTCCCTAACTCCCCACCTACAATCACCTTTACTGGCTCCAACCCCACCTCCTTGACCTGTCTGTCTCCTCTCCACCTATCTTCTCCTTTATCCATCTTCTATCCGCCTCCCCGTTTCTCCCTATTTATTTCAGAACCCCCCTCCCCTCCCCCATTTCTGAAGAAAGGTCTAGACCCGAAACGTCAGCTTTCCTGCTCTTCTGATGCTGCTTGGCCTGTTGCGTTCACCCAGCTCTACACCTTGTTCTTTTGTGATGTTGACTGAAGAATAAATATTGGTCAGGACACAAAAGATAACGATACAATTTCTCCTTGTAATGTACCACAGGATCTTTTGCATCTACTGAAAAGTTCATCCTATCTAGTGAGGGACGAAACCTCCAACAACATAGGACTCCCACAAGGTAGCCTAGATTGAGATTAAGTCCTAGAGTAGAAACCACCAAGAGGCGAGAATTCGGCCCACTGATGCATAGATAACACTTCACATGCAGGTGAAATCTACACACCAACACTCAGGTAGTGAATTCCACAGGATTCACGATCCTTTCAGAAGTAATTCCTCCTCATCTGTTTTAAATTTCCCTTAGCCAAAAACTCTTGTTCTAAATTACCCCAGAAGGAGAAACATCCACTCTACATCTACTTTGTCAATCCTCTTTGGCATCTCTTGTACCTCAATTACATTTCCTTTCATTCTTCTAAACGCCATAGTATAGGCCTGAACAAAGCAATCTTTCCTCATAAAGCAAGCTTTTAACCTCTGGAATTAATCGAGTGAATTTCTCTGAACTGCCTCCAATGCAATTATATCCTTCAAGGAAGGGGATCAAAATTGTATGCAGTATTCAAGATGTAGTCTCAATGCTGTGTACAACTGGAACTCACCTCCCCACTTTTACACCGCATTGCTTTAGCAATGGATATCAAAATTGCATTTGCTTTGTTTATGGCCTGCTGTAATTGCATAATAGCTTTGATGCAAAGGCATTGGGTGTCCTTCTGCATGATTCCAAGAAAACATTTTGAAGTTGATCTTCATTTAGATAATTTATTCTTCTGAACAAAATGGATAACCTCATGCTTCCCCCATCTTAAACTCACGCTGCACCCCTCCCTCCCTCCCTCCCCCCACCCCGCTCAGTCTCCTCTCCCCAAGCAAAACAATCCCAACCTATCCAATATGTTCATAACTAAAACACTCCAGCCCAGGCACATCTTGATAAATCTCCTATCCATAACACCACCACCACAACAACCACAACCTTCAAACACATCACTCCTACTGTCTATTCAAAAAATACATACAATTCTATAGTTTAATTTCTTTTACCCCCCGACAAATGTTGGCAATTGTATCAAGTTTGTCCTTTTCTATAACCTCTGCACTATCTGTTACTATTGGGATAGTTTCAACACCCTCTATAAAAACTGAGGCAAAATATTGATTTAGGGTAGGCAATGGAACAGTGGTATTATTGCTGAACTGTTAATCCAGAGACCCAGGTAATGTTCTGGGGACCTGGGTTTGAAACCTGCCATGTCAGATGTTGCAATTTGAATTCAATAAAAATCTGGAATAATTAAAAATAGTCTTAAGACAACCATATATCCATTGTCAATTTTGGAAAAACCCATCTGGTTCACCTGTGTCCTTTAGGGAGGGGAAACTGTCAGCCTTACTTGTCTGGCCTACGTGTGACTCCAGACCCACTGCCATGTGGTTGACTCTTAACTACCCTATGGACAATAAGGGACGGACAATAAACGCTGGCCTAGCCAGCAATGCCCTAGTCCCTGAATGAGTAAAAAAGAAAGTTTTTCAGCCGTTTCCATGTTCCCCATTTAACTCTTTTGTCTCATCCTTAAGGGACTCACTTTAGTTACTCTCTATGCTTTTATATACTTATAGAGTTTGCTTTTTTTTTTATAAACTTTTGTGCAAGTTTTTGTTCATAATTTACCTTTGCTCTTCTTATTACTTACGAGTAATCCTTTGTTGGCTTTTAAAAGTTTCCCAATTCTCCAGTCTGCCACTGGCCTTTGCAATATGGGATCTTTAACTTTCCTGTTTAGCCATGGATGCTTTCACCAGGGCCTTCTTTCCTTTTCTGTATCTATTCAGAATGATGCTACATCTTGACCTCCAATATCTATAATCATTTCTCACTACATAGCTCTGATTTCTTCCTTTACCAAGAAAGCTACACTACTTTCTCTTCCTTTCCGTCCATACTTCCAAAACACTGAGTACCCCTGGATATTTAACTCGTAGCCCTGGTCCATCAGTAACCATGTCTCAGTAATCACCAAATCATACCCATTTGTCTGCATTTTCACTGTTAAATTTTATTCTGAATGCTACACACATTAAGTATGCCCAATATCAATTTTGCCTACTCTATGCTTTCTTGGTGCAATATGATATTCACATGGTCTGTCCCTTCTTTTCAATTTCTGGTAACAATCAGCTTCATTACTAACCTGCACTCAACCTCAACAGCCCTTTTATTTCACCGCTCCCCCGCCCCGCCTCAATTTTCTATATGACTGAATCTCCCTCATCACTATTTTGTTTCAAGCCCTGTCTACACCTTAGCTATGCAAGCCACCAGAACCCTGGTCCCATCATGATTCAAGTGGTACTTGTTCCAACTGAGCACATCAGTATTTCATGAATTAAAATCCATTTCTCCCACACCAATCTTTGCGCCACAAATTTTACTGACCCTGTGCCAATCGGTTCATGGCTCAGGTAGCAATCTGGAGAATATTACTATTAGCATCCCATAATGATCAAATGTTAGGAGCCAATACTGTCCATTACTTCCATTAAAGGCCCAAATGTGATATTGGAAGTATGATAAGCGTTGTTTCATTTGCAAACACTTGTTAATGTGAAGACTGGAAGAGTATAAACTTCTGTAAGATTAGATATAATTTCCATAGAGCATCTTAACCTAGACAAATGCAGTGTGGTGTAGGACCAAGACAATTAACTCTCATTTACCAGGAATCCTACTGAAATTAGACAGGGAATAAAACATCCATACTAATTCAAAGAAGCTGAGGGTTCATCCTACGAACGAGATGAAAACATCAACATCATGTAACAGTTCCTCGATTAGACCATATTTAGTCTTAGCGCTCAGTTTGGATCCTCCCATCTAATAAGAGATAAAGTGGCCTTGGAAAAAGTTCAAAGGGAGTCCCAAGAATTTGCAAATGTGTAAGGAATTTAGATACTCAGATAGGCTTAAAAGAGTTGGTTTTATTTACTTCAAATCCTTGCAAATTTCGAGGAAATCTGATAGAGCTACATACAATAACGAAAGCCTTAAATTCTACTTCCACCGAGTTGTTATTGCAGTTTCAAAGACAGAAGTGCAAAACAAGCTTGATGGATCAGCTGGTTACAGGCAAATAGAGTTTCAGTTTGACATCTCCAAAAATGTTACGACAATGCAGCGCCCACTCAAGGCTGCACTAAACTTCAATCTGAATTAGGGTCAGAGCTACAGTACAGAACAGGCCCTTCAGACCATCGAGTCTGCAACAGATAAAAACAACCTAATTGTTCTATTCCATGTTCCAGCACTCAGCCCAAAGCTTCATACATCTTCCCATTGCAAGTGCACATCTAAATGCTTCTTCAATGTTCAGGGTTTCTACATTTACCATCCTTGCAGGCAGTAAGTTCTAGATTCCCACCACCCTCGGGGTGAAAAAGGTTTCTCCCCCCTCACATTTCCTCTATAACTTCTGCACCTCACCTCAAATCTACGTCCCTGGTCATTGATACCTCCACCAAGGGGAAAGATTTATTCTTGTCTATCCTACATATACCCCTTGTAATTTTAAATGTTTCAATTATGTCACGCCGCAGTCCCCTCTACTCTAAGGGAAACAACCTCAGGCTGTCTAATCTCTCTTTGTAAGAGAAAACCCACCTCAGGCAACATCCTGGTAAAATATCCTCTGCACTTTCTTCTGTGCTATAATATCCCTTCTACAATGTGGATCACAGAACTGCACACAATACTGCAGCTGTGGCATAACTAATGTTTTACACAGTTCTAGCATAACCTCCCAAACAAATTATGCCTCAACTAATAAAGGCAAACATACATAACTCCATAACCAATTTATCCACCTGTACTGACACCTTAAAGGGACCTGTGTACATCCCAAGATCCCTCTGATGCTTGGTCCTACTGTTCATCATGTATTCTCTTGCCTTGTTTGCCCTACCCAAGTGATCACCTCACACTTATCCAGATAGGATTCTATTTGTTACTCATCAGCCCATCTGTGTCTTATTGTAGTCTAAGGTAATCGTCTTCACTATTTACTACCCCAATTTTTGTATCATTTGCAAACTTATTGAACAATCTCTTAGATTCAAGTCTAAAATCATTTATATAAACCACAAACAGCAAAAAGAGACTCCCCACTAGACACACAATTCCAGTTGGAAATATACCCCTTAGCCATCACCTTCTGCTTCCTTTCACTCAGTCAACTGTGGATCTATTTTGCCAAATTTCATTGGATCCCATAGATTATTTACTTTGCCAACAGTCTCCTGTGGACCTTACGAAAAGGCTTGCTGAAGTCCAAGTAGGCTACATCAAAAGCATTGCTCTAATCTACACACCTGGTGACGCGTTTGAAATATCCAATCAATTGGGTAGACAAGGCCTCCCATTAACAAAACCACACTGACTGTTCTTCATTCAACTTTGCCTCTCCAAACGCAGATTAATTCTGTCCCACAGAATTGTGCCCAATAGCTTCCCCCACCACCAAATTGGGATTGATTGGCCTTTAATTTCCCAGTTTGTTCCTTGCTCCCTTCTTAGATTGTACTCAAATCTTAGGTTCGGTCTTGAACTCAAATGAAGTGAGGCAAGTTTAAAGTACTGCTCCATTGACAAAGTAGAAACCTGGGAGGAAAAGGTACACATCTGAACAGCAAAATACATTTCTAAATAACTGAAATGTAATTTTAATTCTCCTGTAGCATGGACAAGTGAAACAACTTGTAAGCATGTGCACAGTACATAAAGCAATAATTAACAGGAGAACATGGTTCAGATCCCGAATCCTGGTCTGCTACTTAAAAATGATAGGACTCTGGGAAGCACTGAAGATCAGATGGACCTTGGTGTGCATGCACGTTACCCATTTCTTCCGATACCTCGAGGGACCAAAGTGGATAAGAAGGCATACGGTGTAATATATGAATTTATCAGCCAAGTCAGAGTTTAAGAGAAGGGACCTTTTGCTGGGATTATGGTTAAACCAAAACTAGAGTATTGTATGCAGTTTGTGAATACACATTTATAGGAGGGATGTAATAGTGCTGGTGAGACTGCATGCAGAGGAGATTTACCAGTATGTTAACTGAAACTCTCCAGCACAGGCAT
>NC_063339.1:43578998-43631577 GCF_021869965.1 Rhincodon typus
GGCCTGCTGTGTTCATCCAGCTCTACACCTTGTTATCTCAGATTCTCCAGCATCTGCAGTTCCTGCTCTCTCTTGGACAGACTGGAGATGTTTCCTTATAGCAGTGAAGGGGACATGACAGATGTATAAAATTATGGAGGGGTAACACAGAGAGAAGATGATCAGATTCTCTCTGTCTCTCACTCAATGGAGTTAGTTACTGCTGTCATTTGTGTGGAATAAATATTACTTGCTAACTTATCAAATCTAGCCTGAAAGTAATCAAGAACTTGCTGCAAATGGACATGGGGTCCTTTGATATTGAAGCAGTTCATATCCATTTGGAAATGGTGCTGAACAACATACGATCATCATCAGAAAACATCCTCACTTTTGATCTTATGATGGAGAGATCTTTAATGAAGCAGGTGAAAAGGTTGGGCCAAGGATACAACCCTTAGGAATTCCTACAGTGATCTCCGAAGGATGGGTGGTATGATTTGTCTCTAAAAACTGCCATCCTCCTTTGAGTCAGATGATATGATTCTAACCAATGAAATATTTTCTCCCTATTCTGAATGACTTCAGTTTTGCTAGGGCTCCTAATGCCACAGTACTAAGTGTTACCTTGATGTCAACTTCAGCTCAAGTTCAACTCTTTTGTCAATGTTTGGACCATGTATAATGAGGTGAGTGACATTCAAGTCCTCCAAAGTACATTTGACAGACTTGCCACTCTCAGTACTTCATGACCTGATGCCATGAGGCATCATGTGGTTTGAAGTCAAAGTTGAGGGCTCCCAGAGTAATTCCTTCCCACCAGTACAGCACTATCCTGCTTGCCACCTCCAACAGGTCTATCATGTTGGTGGATCAGAACCTACACAGGGCTGTGATAGTGACATCTGGAACATGGTCGTACTCACCAAATCATACCTTGAAGACAATGCTAAGCTGTTGCTGGACTAGTCTGCAATACAACTCTCCTTGTTAAACATTTTGTTCTTATTAAATTTTAAAAAACTCCCACTTAGTTGCAATGATACCTGTTGGTCTATATATACACACCAAGTCAACCGGAGACAGTTCTACACCCTCATACCTATGCAATCAGTTTTCAGTGTAAGCAGATGCTGGAGTCAGACTCTAACACAGCCTGGACCTGGAGGAACACAGCAGGTCAGGCAGCACCGATGTTACAGGTCAGGATCCTTCTTCAGAACTCGGGAGGGGAAAGGGAGCTGGGAAATAAATAGAGGGAGGAGGGGTGAGGCTGGGGGAAGGTACGTGGGATGGTGATTTATTTCCCAGCTCCCTTCCCCCCTCCCCAGTTCTGAACAAGGGTCCCGGACCCGAAACGTCAACTTTCCTACTCCTCTGATGCTGCCTGACCTGCTGTGTTCCTCCAGCTCCACACTGCATTGACTCTTGCTTCAGTTTAAGTTTCTCACTCCTAACTGGAGTATGATGCTTTCAAACTAAAGTGAATTTCCCATGTTTTATGATCACATCTTTGCCCCAACTCCCCCAGAGGACTTTTTGCTTTGAAATTACTAATTAGTCCTGTCTCATTGCTCAGCATCAGATTTAAAATCGTTATCCTGAGTTGATTTCATGATTTATTATTCAAGGAAACTGTCATGAAAGCAGTCTACAAATGCATCCTCCAGACAAATTTGTAAATTTGACTTGGCTCGTCTAGACAATTGAGTCCCTAACAACTATTGCAAATTCCAATTATTATTGATTAAGGTTCTGCCAATGGTATAGGTACCGTTTTGGAGCCTATTCCCATCAGTCTTTTTTGACCTTTCTTGTGTCTAATTTACACCCTATGAATTCAGCTTCCTGATCTTCTGAGGCATTATCCTTATGTCATCCTTTACTTCAGGTCACGTCTTCATTTTCAATTCTGTCTTTTCAAAAGTCAATGTACCTTGGTATTTATTTTCCAAGTGTGGACACCTTATAATTGTCTAAATCACCATTACAGAGACAAAACATTTATTTTTATGATCCATTAGTTCATCTATCCTATCCAAATTCTTCACGCATTGATAAATGTGGGGACCCTATTCAATTTATAAACAGTTACCTTAAAAAGCTTTCTGCTTCTTGTGTTCCACAAAGCTAGTCTTTATGGTCTCAACTTCTCTTCAGATATTGTTAAACCTCTATACCTGACTTTACCAGCCAACCATTTTAAAGCCATATTTGTGTCCTGGTTACACAACTCAATAAAACGCCAAATCCAATCTGATTTATGTAGGTTCACTCCTAAGGGACAGCACCTTCTTTCCCCTGTACTAGTGCCAATATCCCATGAATCAAAACCCTCCTATCCACACCCCTCTTCAATCAATGTTTGTTCTATAATTTGCTTTACCCTTTGCTAATTAACATGTGGCTTGGATAATAATCCAAAGACTTTTCCCATTGAGGTTCCACATTTTAATTCAGATCATAATTCCTCAGTCTCAACAGAACATCACTCCTATGCCACTGGTTCTAACATTACAAGTGGATAATCCACCCATTCCAAGTTCACCTCCAACCTGGAACAGGGTACAGCAACACAACCTGCCACAGCTACAGAGAACAGATAAAGAACTTATCTTCTATCATTACCACATTCCATTTCCTTCTCCCCACTTGAATGGCTTCCTCGATCATGGTGCAATAGTTAGGTTGCCCATCCACCCTGCAGCACTGTTCTCATTCACATAGGTAGCAAGTACCTTGTACTCGTTGGTCAAAATCAAGAGTAAAGGAATCTGCATTACAAAATCCTAGACCCCAACAACCTCTTAATTCAGATTACTGACAACTTCTGAAGCTCTATTTAACTTGACGTGACTGCCACCAGGGGCAAAAATGTCCACATATCCAAGGACCCCACCCCAAGAAAACATATTGCATTCATAGCACATTGCCAGCCACACCTTATTTGTTGGATTACTAATTTAGAAGCAAATTTGTGTCCTAGCTTAGAGACAAAGAACACCCAACAGCAAATAGAAAGCAGCACTTTTCCATTGGCACAAGATAACAATGCTCATTTGAACAGTTGGTGCAAGAATAGCCAAATAGCCTCCTTGTGTTGTAACAACTGAAAATACTTTTCCAGAAACTTATCACTGAAATTATTTTATTAGTTACATTTTAATTTATTTAACCATATACAACATTCACAAGAATGTCACCTACATTAAGTGTTTTAAAGTTTTCAACAACTCAATTCTTCAAAAGTATTGTATAAATAAGGCTGTCCACTATGGCAATAAGCAAAATGCTCAAACTATTTCTAAAATAAGTCCTGGAATGTGAGGCTTCTTTAAATAATATATTTCTGCATTCTCCCTAAAAGGGAATTGTTTAAGCCAATAGACGCATATATACTCAAAAATGTCAGCTGGTCCTGAAAGTAAAATGAACGTTGAGTTTATTTTTCACCTTTATTTTAAATGCTAGTGTAGCTATTAACAGAAAACATCCCAACACAAATGAAATGCTGTGAATCATAAATGAAAAGAACATTTTTCCCAAATCTCACTGCAGAGGTACAGATCACTACATCCACAACCAAAATTCATTACAACTCACGACTCTGGAATGTGTTGGCATGCCACTAATTCACTTGAAGAATGCAAAGTTTCCGTAGTAGTTCTGCAGATCCCAAATGACACCGGTTAGTCACATTCTTTACATTTTAGATCATTCAGCACCACATACCGGATAAACATTTTCAGAGCAATAGATAAAGATTGGATATTTCCACTCTTCTAAATGTGGATGCACTATTAATAGCAAAAACCACAATGTATACTGTGGCCAATGGAACAGCCAACAATTATGATGCCTATCCGAGGAACAGCTAAACCCTCAAATCACTTGAACTTAAAAGATGCTGAGGTAAATAGCAGATAAATTAATACAATAGTAAGTTCATCTTATAGATTCTCAGCAAGGTTGTCATTGATCACCTTACAGTTTTTTTTTGCTTTGGAATGGGTCTTGGAATGAGCAAAAGAGAGGTTGAAATCAGCACAAAATACTATGCATTTAAGACACAACAATGAGGTGCAACTGTATAAAAATTTATAAAGGCCAGCAGGAAGGGCCAAAGAGATGCTTTTGAGCCAAAACAAACCATTGTAATGAGTACAAGGTACCCTTGAAATAATTGTTACAGACTTATAGGCAACACTTTGCTTGTTCTAAAATAAACTGAGATACAAGTGTCACTATTGAGGTCAACATTTGCTGTTCATCCCTAACTGCCTTTTATGTAGTAATGGTGAGCCATCTTCTTGATGAATGAAGTCCAACTGATGTGGATACACCCAGGTACTGTTTGGGAGGGAGTTCCACGAATTTAATCCAGAAACAGTGAATGAGCAGCCATTTGGGTCAAACTCAAGACAGTGCATGGTGGGAGGGGGTATCCTACAGGTGATTGTGGTTTCAAGCATCTTTCTAAACAAGAGCTCGGGTAGGTGTGGAGGATGTTGAAGTAGCCTTGATATGTTGATGCCATGATATTACACTGCTGCTACTGTGCCTCAGTATTGGAAGAAATCTACGTTGACGGTGGTCAATGGAACACCAGTTAGGTGGGTTGCTTATCCTGAATGGCGTTACCAGAGCTCCACTCAACTAAGCATATAAAGCATATTCCATCACAGAATAATTTATACGCTGTAGGTGACAGATAGGCTAAGATTAGGAAGTGATGTACTCAGTGCAAAACGTCCAGATCCTGACCTGTACTTGTCGCCACAGTAATTATAAGGCAAGTCCAATCCAATTTATGGTCAATGGTAACCCTCAGGATGATGATTTGGGAGAATCTAGTGATATCAGGAAGAGGTCAGATTTTTGTGTTGGAGACTGCCTGACAGCTGTACAGAATGAATGTTGCTCGCCACTTAACAGACCTAGCCTTAATATTCAAATCTTCTTGCACGTGTGCACGGATTACTTCATTATGTATTTGTGAACTGTACAGAACTCCATACAAATAACTCCCACTTCTGACTTTATGCCAAAGGCAAGGTCATTGGCAAAAGCAGCCGAAGCTGGTGAGGCCTAGGTCACGACCACCAACTCAAATGACTCACATATCCTTGGTAGAAATTACTAGCCTCCACTACTATCTTCCTTGGTGTCATCCGTGACTCCATCCATTGAAGGGTTTTCCTTTGAATTCCCACTGACTACAGTTTTACTAGAGTCCAGTGATAGCACGATTGGTTAAATGCTGCTTTGATGTTAAGTGTAGTCACTCAACTCATTCACGTTTAGTTGTTTTGTCCGTGTTTGGACTAAGGTTGTAATGATACATGTGTAAGAGCCCAGTAGCCCTGGCAAACCCCATGCTGAGCAGTGAACAGGTTATTGTTGCATCAAAGTGTCCTTGATAACTTTGCGCAGTGTTGCTGGCAGTGTTATGATCAAAAATAGATTAATGAGGAGTAATTGGCTAAATTGGATTTATCCTGAATACACACAAAACACAGTGAGCAATTTTCAACATTGTTGGTAGATGCCACTGTTGTAGTCGAACTGCCTACTGTTGTGGCTGGAGCATGTCCCTGGCAATAGCATTGAGGACATTACAGCAAAGGCACAGTCAATCACCATATATTAAAAAAAAGAGAGAAACTTTCTTTATCAATGTATGAATGTTCCTACGAGAGAAGGAGCAAAATTTGACCTTCTCTTAGGTAATGAGGCAAGTGACTGAACTAATAGTTGGGGAACACTTTGGATCATAATTCTTGTTTTAAAAGTTATGGAAAAGGATAAACCTACCATAAAAAAATCAAATTTTTAATTGGAGTAAGCTAAGTTTTAATGGTATGAGATAAGAACTTTGAAAAATTGATTGGAGTAGACTATTTGCAGGTAAAGGGATGTCTGATAAGTGGGAGGTTTTCAAAAGTGTGATAACGACAGTTTGGCATCATTACGTTTCTGTTAGAGCGAAAGGTAAATCTGGCAGGATTAGAGAACAATGGATGAATAAAGTTATTGAAGTTCTAGTCAAGAATAAAAATGTTATTAGATACAGCCAACTGAGTTCAAATGAATCTCTTGAACAGTATAAAAGAGCATAGGGGCATTCTTAAGAGGGAGATGAGGAGGGCAAAGAGGGGATATGAGATGGTCTTGGCAGATAAGGTTAAGGATAATCTAAAGAGATTTTAAGTACATTAAGAGTAAGAGGGTCAGCCTCAAAATCCAAAAAGAGTTCGTCTTTGTGTTGAACTTCAGGAGATGACAGAGATATTAAGTGAATATTTTGCGTCAGTTTTTATTGTGGAGAAAGAAATGGAGTCCAGACAACTTGGGGAAATAAATATTAATACTTTCAAAACAGTTCATATTACAGAAGAGAAAGTGCTGGAGACCTTAGAAAACAAAGGTGGATAAATCTCCTAGACCTAATCCAGTGCATTCCAGGACATTGTGGGAAGTTAGGAAGGAAATGATGAGGAACCTTGCAGAAATATTTGTATCATCTATAACTATGGGTGAGGGGCCAGATGACTAAGTGGCTAATGTTGTGCCTTTGTTTAAAAAGGAACATAAAGAGAAGCCTGGGAACTATAGAGCTGCGAGTCTGACATTGCTGGTGGCTAAGTTGTTGAAGGTGATTCTGAAAAATAGGATTTATATGCATTTGGAGAGGAAAGGACTGATTGGGAATAGTCACCATGGTTTCGTGCGAGGGAAATCATGTCTTACAAACTTGAGTTTTTTGAGGAAGTAACCAAGAAGAATGAGGAGGGCACAGCAGTAGACATTGTCAAAGACTTTATTAAAGTCCAAATAAACAATGCTCTGCACTATAAATTAATTAGTAAAGTTTGATCATATGGGATTCAGGGTGAGCTTGCCAAATTGGATACAAAATTGGCTGAACAGCAGGGGACAGAGTGATGGTGGAGGGTTGGTTTTTTGGACTGGAGTCCTGTGACCAGCGGTGTTCCACACGGATCGGTACTGGGTCCACATTTGTCACTTATATAAACAATTTGGATGAGAATATAGAAAGCATGGTTAATAAGTTTACAGATGACACCAAAATTGGTGGTATAGTGGACAGTGAAGGTAGTTATCTAATATTACAAAAGAAATCTTGATCAATGGGCAAAGTGGCAGATGGAGTCTAATCTGGATATATAAGGTATTGTATTTTATTAAAAACAAACCCCTCAGTCATGTTACAGAACACTGAGCCCTAGGGGTTCAGGTACGTAATTCTTTGAAGTTTGCATTACATAGATAGGGTGATTAAGAAAGTGTTTAGCACACTTACTTTCATTGCTCAGTCCTCTGAATATAGGAGTTGGGACATTATGTTGAGGGTGTACAGGTCAGTGGTGAGTCCATTTCTGGAGTACTGTGTGCAGTTCTGGTGGTCCTGCTATAGGAAGGATATTAAGCTGGAGAGGGTTCAGAAGAGATTTACCAGGATGCTGCCAGGACGGGGGGGTTTGAGTTATAACAGGAGGCTGGATGGGCTGGGGCTTTTTCTACTGGAGCGTACAAGATTGAGGGGTGACTTTATAGATGTTTATAAAATATGAGGGGTATACGTAAGGTGAATAGCAAGGGTCTTTTCCCTACCTTGGGCAATTTTCGGACTAGGGGCATTTTTTAAGGTGACAGGAGAAAGTTTTAAAAAAGACACGAGTGGTTCATGTGTGGAATGAACTTCCAGAGGAAGTGGTGAATGCGGAGACAGTTACAACGTTTCAAAGACATTTAGATAAGTACATAAATAAGAAACTTAGAGGGATATGGACCAGCACAGGCAGGTGGGACTAGTTTGGTTTGGGATTATGGTTGGCATGAACTGATTGGACTGAAGGATCTGTTTCCATGCTGTATGACTATGATTCTATAACTCCCTCAGTTATTTCTTGATATCATATGGAGTGAATCAAATTAGTTGAAGATGATTTACAGATAGATGATTTATCCATTTGGCACTTAGTGCCAAAGCATTTCAGCCACTTTCAGCCAAGTCATCTGCACAGATGTTTTCGGTCTCCCAATCATTGATGAGGAGGATATTATTGGCGTTTCATCCTGCACTTATCATACATACTCAAGCAAAATTCAACCTCAAGTAAAAGTGGACCCCCTATTTTTGGTCAAAAAATCTGGAATTTTCCATACATTTTATGTAAAGGTCGACACTAGTTCTTCACAGATAACAGGTCAACATTTCAAAGTCAAGATATTATCCTGTACGTAAATGTTACAATGAGGTAATTAGTTCTTTTTTTCATGCTATTATGCTTTGAAGTTTCTTCATTCAGTAAAAAACCTCCAGATAAAACTAAATATACAGCAGCATTTAAACTGAAAGTTATTGAAGTTGCACAGAAGACAAATAACTGCGTAGCAGCAAGAGAACTGTGTGTTTTGGAGAAGCTTGAGAGACTGGAGAAAGACATCAAACCATCTTCAGACAATGCCAAAAATGAACAAAAAAGTGTGCCAGAGTTAAACCTAGCAAGTGGCCACAATTGGAGAAAGAAGCTGCTGAGTGGGAACTTGAAAATCATCAAAATGGAAAATGTGTTAGTCGTGAAGCCCTCCAAATCCATTCACAAAATGAATCCAACAAAGATGGAATTTCGGATTTTAAGGCAAGTGCTAGATGATGCATAAGGTTCATGAGAAGGCACAACTTAGTACTTTGACAGACAAGTAAAATTGTACAAAAGCTGCCAGCTGAATCAAGATATTTTAGTAATTACCATAATTCATTGCGTTTCTTCTTTATTCGTTTAGAGATCAATTGGGCTTCTGCTAATATGATATTTTGGGCTGTGGCCCTCAAAAGTAGTATCCATCTAATAGTTGACCCCATATTTTAACCTTAAAAAAAAGTCTAAAAAATTCAACTTTTACACGAGTATATATGGTGTATGTGTGTGCATCACTATTCAAAATTGGAATGTGGCAGGACTACAAAGCTTTGATCTATTCCTTTGGTTATGGGATCTCTTACTTTTGGGTATCACATATGGCTTCGACTGATATGTATGCAATATGAAGACAGGACATCATCATAAGGCTGAGAGGGGTACATCCCCTTATGGAAGAGTTTAAGATTACAGGGCATCGCCCTAGAATGAAGGGATGCCAATTTAAGACAGGATTGCAGAGCAATTTCTTGTGTTGACTATTGAGTGTCTTTGGAACTCCTTGCCACAGACAGCTGTGGTGGTAGTGTCCTTATGCATATCTAAGGCCAAGATAGATAGATAGATTCTTGATCTGACTCATTAATGCTCTTTAGCGAAGAAAATCTGCAATACCCACTTGGTTTAGCCTACATGCGACTTCAGACACTCAGCAACGTGGTCGACTCTCAACTGCCCATGAAAATTGCCTAGCAAGCCACTCAGTTGTATCAATTGCTATAATGGCTCAAAGAAATGAAACCAGACAGAGCGGCTGACATCAACCTAAGCACCAGCAAAGGCAATGGCAGAAACAGCCTTGTTGACTCTGCAAAGTCCTCCTTACTTATATCTGGATTAGTACCAAAATTGGGAGAGCTGTCTCAACGACTTGTCTAGCAACCTGACAGAGTCACACTCACGGAATCATACTTTACAGACACCAGGCACCACCATCGCCATCCCTGGATATGTCCTGTCCCATCAGCAAGACAAACTCAGAGGTGGCAGCACAGAGGGAGTTGCCCTGGGGGTCCTGAACATTGACTCCAGACACCATGAAGTTTCATGGCTTCAGATTAAACATGGACAAAGAAACCTCCTGACGATTACAACGTGCATCCTCCCTCAGCTGATGAATTAGTAGCTCTCCATGTTGAGCAACACTTGGAGAAAAGAGTGGAAAGGGTACAAAATGTACTCTGGCTGAGATATTTCAACATCCACCAAGAGTGGTTGGCAGCAGTACTACTGATTAGGAACCGACTAGCTCAAAGGACATAGCTGCAAGACTGGGTCTGCAGCAGGTGGTGAGGGAACCAACAACGGGGTAATACATACTTGACCTGATCCTCACCAATCTGCCTGCTGCAGATGCATCTGACAGTATCAGTAAGAGTGACCACCACACAGTCCTTGTGGAGGCAAAGTACTGACTTCACAATGAGAATTCCCTCCATCATCTTGTGCAGCACCATCACCATGCTAAATATAAAAGACTTTGAACAGATCTAGCAACTCAAGACTGGGCCTCCAGGAGGCATTGTAGCCATCAACAGCAGCAGATTTGTACTCCAACACAATTGCAACCTCATGGCATATGTCCCATATTCAACCACAACCACCAAGTCAGGGGATCAACCAAGGTTCAAATGGACAGTTCAGGAGGGCATGCCAGAAGTAGTACCAGACATACCTGAAAATGAGGTGTCAATCTGGTACAGCTGCCAAACAGGACTACTTGTGTGCCAAAGAGCATAAGCAGTGAGACAGACAGAGCTAAGCGATCTCACAATCAACAGATCAGATTTAAACCCTGCAGTCCTGTACATCCAGTCGTGAATGGTGGTGGGACAATTAAACAACTGACTGGAGGAGAAAGCGGCTCCACAAATATCCCCAATCCTCAATGATGGGAGAGCCCAACTAATCTGCACAAAAGCGAAGGCTGAAGCATTTGCAGCAATCTTCAGCCAGAAGTGCCAAATGGATGATCCATCTCCGCTACCTCCAATGGTCCACAGCGTTACAGTCTTCAGTCAATTCCATTCACTCCACACACGAAACAACTGGGTCAGACTTCTAATCTTTTGTATCTCAAAGTAAAAAGCAATATTCAGTTGAAGTGCTTACATGTAAAATGATGATTAAAAATCTATTTGTACTTCAAGTTTGTACAAATCTCTTCCTTGGTTTTAGCTGTAATGAAAAATTATAGAATTGTACAATTTGTGTATGCTTTTTATCAAGTTATCAAATAACAGTTGGTCAAGCACAAAACAGTTTTGCAACTGCATATTTCAAACTGAGCTTTTGATCTTAGCCAAGTTATTAGAACGACAAGCAGAATTATTTTGCAAAAAAGAGTAAAAACAAAAGCAATTCCATTTGTGTGCCTTGGCAGTCAAACACACAGAGTGAGAAAACAATAAAGAAGACATTTGTGCCTTTAAAACTGGGAAGTTTTGAACTGTACATTGGAAAAAGGGGTCAGAAACAATTTTTGAAATGGAATTATTTTATTCTATGAAACAATTTCATGACTAGTAATTGATAAAAACAAAATTATGAGACTGTCCATGTCAAAAAAATTGCAACTTTGTTTGTGCAGCTCATCACTGGGTGTTGGGCAGCTGATATTTGTCCTTTTGATGTCTGACCTTCTTAGATGAGTCAAATTAGATCATTTGCATCCTAATTTGGGAAACCTGCAGTAAAAAGAAAAAGCTTTCCAAACAAACAGAAAGCAATGTACAAATGGCTCTAAAGGGAGAAAAATCCATATATTAATTTATATAATAAAAACTGTACAAGACGTACAAATATGCAACATAGAGAAATGATCTTGTGCTCACGATGAAAGAGCTGTAAGTTTTGCTCAAGGTCATTTTCAGGTCCTTCATCATTGTCTTTTTCTGCCCCCCCGCCCAAGAAGAGCAGGAGGGTACTTAAAAAGCAAAGCAAAAAAAAACACAGGCAAATGGGGGCTCTGCTAGTTATACCTCTAGTCTAGTGCTTCCCGAAAATTTTCCCCACTCCAAAATTTCTCCCTTTTTAAGTGTGAAAACTGTCACAGCCCCTGAAAGAAAACAGAGTGCAGCCCTGTTGGAGGAGGGGGAAGCACAGCTGTTATAACTTGGTCAGAGCTCCATGGTAGCCATTGCCATCTCCGAGTTCACTACCCCAAAAATTTCAGCTCACAACCCAACTTGGGGTTTAAACCCTCACTTTGGGAAGCCCTGCTCTAGTCAGTTAACTGACCATAAACAATATTCAGATCAATCCAAAAACGTACACAGTGAGAAAGTAGGAAATATCATTGTTCTCATACCCATGCAAAAAAAAACAGCCCAAGTGCAAACACACATAAGAACTAGGAGCAGGAGTAGGCCGTCTGGCCCTTCGAGCCTGCTCCGCCATTCAATAAGATCATGGCTGATCTTTTCGTGGACTCGGATCCATTTACCCGCGTTCTCACCGTATCCCTTAATTCCTTTATTGTTCAAAAAAAAATCTACTTTTTTTTTAAAAAAAAACGTTTACTGAAGTAGCGTCAACTACTTCACTGGGCAAGAAATTCCACAGATTAACAACCCTCTGGGTGAAGAAACTCCTTCTCAATTCAGTCCTAAATCTGCTCCCTCTAATCTTGACGCTATGCCCTCTTGACCTAGCTTCACCTGCCAGTGGAAACATCCTCTCTACTTCTATCTTATCTATTCCCTTCATAATTTTATATGTTTCTATAAGATCCCCCCTTCAATCTTCTGAATTCCAATGAATATAATCCCAATCTACTCAGTCTCTCAAATACAGCAACGCAACACATTTATTTATCCTTATTTGCCCTTCCCAGGTCTAAATCTTTTATCAGCTAATACATTTAATCTGTGTCTAATCATGTGGTTTGACACTTCCAGTTACATTAAAAACATCTGACAGATTAAAAGTGCATCAGAAATAAAAATATCATGGTGCACTAGTATTCACATGTTATGTGAGCTTAGCCAGTCCTCTAACATGCTAAAGTGTGCATAGAACAGGACCACATCTTAGATATAGAAGATCTGAATAGATGATAGGTGGAGCAATGGTATTAAATCATTTTGTAAGCAGATAGCTTTCAAGATTCAACCAAGATGTAAACCCAACCAAGAACAAAACCAAAAGGTGTTCCAGAATATTCATCTTGGATCCTACGGCACTTAGTAGTAAAGTAGCATCAAAATTCCTGTATTGCTGAATTAAAAAAAAGAACTGTGGACGTTGTAAATCAGGAACAAAAACAGAAGTTGCTGGAAAAGCTCAGCAGGTATGGCAGCATCTGAGAAAAATCAGAGTTAACATTTCAGGTCCAGTGACCCTTTCTCAGGACTGATGGGAGCTAGGAAAATGTTGGTTTATATGCAGAAGATAGGGTGGGGGGAGGGGGGAGTAAATGGTAGGTGGGGATAGAGCCCAAACAGAGAGAGAAAAGCAGTTAGTTAGACTAAGGAGTTGATAACGATCTGGCTAGGAAGGTGAACAGTTGTTAATGGGGACTGTTAGTGACTAACAATAGGTAGTGCAAAATGGCAGACTATGTGATAACCCCCTGGTGGATGGAGTAGGGGGCTAGGACAGGGCAGAGTTTAGGCCCTAAAATCATCGAACAGCCGGAGGGGCTGCAGGGTCCCCAAGCGGAAAATGAGGTGTTGTTCTTCCAGCTTGTGTGGAGCTTCACTTGAACACAGCAGCAAATCTGAGACAGAGATGTTGGCCAGGGAACAGGAAAGTTTGCTAAAGTGGCAGGCAACTGAAAGCTCAGTGCCTTTTCTTGCAGGCAGAACATAGATGTTCTGTGAAGTAGTCACCCAGTCTATTCTTGGTTTCCCCATTGTAGAGGAGACCACACTGTGAGCAGCAAATGCAGTAGACTAGATTGTGGGAAGTGTAGGTAAAGTGCTGCTTCATCTGGAAGGCATGTTTGGACCCTTGGATACTGAGAAGGGAGGAGATAAATGAGCAGGTGTTACACTTGCAGCAGTTGCAGGTTGGGGGGGGGGGGGGGGGGTAGGGGGTCGTTGTTGGTGGTGCGGGTGGAATGTTGGGACCGAAGGAAAAGAGGACCAAGATGTCCCGGAGGGAATGGCCCCTGCAGAAGCAAGGCAGGGGAAGGGAATGTTCTGGTGGTGGCATCTCGCTGGAGGTGGTGGAAATGCTTCTAATGATCTTCTGGATGTGGATGCTGGTGGGATGGTAGGAAAGGACTAGGGGAACCCTATTGCTGTTGCAGGAAGGAAGAGAAGTGGGGAGGGCGGAAGTGCAGGAGATGGGTCAGATCCAGTTGAGGGCCCTGTCAACAACGGTGCTGGGGAATCCTCAGCTGAGGAACAAAGTGGACATCTGAGACTGCCTTGGTGAAGTTGGCCTCATCTGAACATATGCGACAGAAACGGAGGAATGGGAGAATGGAATGGAGACGTTACAGGAAGCAGGAGGCGAGGATGTATAATCCGGATAGCTGTGGGAGTCGGTGGAAATTAGTGGCCAGTCTATCCCCAGAAACAGAAATAGAGATGTCGAGGAAGGGAAGGGCAGAGTCAGAGATAGACCAGGTGAAAGCAAGTGCAAGGTAGAAATTGGAAGCGAAATCAATTAACTTTTCCCAGTCCGGACGAGAAAGGGAAGCAGCGCCAAAGATATCATCAATATAATTGGAGGAAGAGTTGTGGGTGCAGGCCGGAATAGAACTGGAATGAGGAATGTTTCACATACCCCACAAAGTGACAAGCATAACTGGGACCCACGTGGGTCCCCACAGTCACCCCTCTGACCTGAAGAAAATGAGAGGAGTTAAAAGAGAAGTTGTTGAGGGTGAGGACGAGCTCGACCAAGCAAGGAAGGTGGTGGTGGGTGCGGACGATTCAGGCCTTTGCTCCAGTAAGAAGTGGAGAGCCCTACGACCATCTTGGTGGGGGATGGGATGTGTAAAAGGATTGCACGTCCATGGTAAAAAGGCGACAGCTGGAGCCATGGACCGTTCCCTCCAGGACACCCTGGTGCACTCTTCCTTCACTCTCAACACCCATGCTCCCATGGCCCCAAGGCACCTTCCCCTGCAACTGCCGAAAGTGTAACCCCTGCCCATTTACCTCCTACCGCCCCAGTATCCAAGGGCCAAAACAAACCTTCCAGGTGAAGCAGCACTTCACATGCACTTCCCACAATCTAGTATACTGCATTCGCTGCTCACAATGTGGTATCCTCTATATTAGGGAAAAGACTGGGTGACCGCTTCATAGAACATCTACATTGTGCCTGCAAAAAAAAAGACCCTGAGCTTTTTGAGTTGCCTGCCACTTTAACACACCACCCTGTTCCTTGGCCAACATCTCTGTCTCAGGCTTGTTGCAGTGGTCCAGCAAAGCTCAACGTAAGCTGGAAGAACACCACCTGATTTTCTGCTTGGGGCCCCTATAATCAATAGAGTTCAATAAGTTTAGGGCCTAAACTCTCCCATGTCCTAGACCCCTACTCCATACACCAGGCCATGTTATCACATTCTGCCATTACACACTACCTATTGTTAGCCACTAGCAGTGCCCATTAATAGCTATTCACCCTCCTAGCCAGATCGTTATCAACTGCTTTGTCTGTCAAACTGCTCGTCTCTCTCTCCACCTATCATTTACTCCTTAACCCCTCCCCCACCCTATCTTCTGCATATAAACCAACATTTTCCTAGCTACCATCAATTCTGAAGAAGGGTCACTGGACCCAAAACATTAACTGATTTTTTTCTTCACAGATGCTGCCAGACCGGCTGAGCCTTTCTAGCAACTTCTGTTTTTGTTCTTGTATTGCCGATTTGACAATTGATATGATACTGTAGTGCTGAGCATAAAACGGGCTAACTGGCCCAACCAGTCATTGCTGGTATAAGTGCTCCACTCCTGCCCCCTCCCAACTTTCCTCATCTAAACACATATTAGTCTATTACCTTCTATTCCTTTTAAATGCATCTGTACTATTCATTCCAAATGCTTCCTGTGGTATTGTGTTGATTAATATATATATTAGTAGATATAATAGCTTCCAGCACGTTCCCAAAGGATCATGTAAAGCTTTTCTCTCTCATCTTGAAAAACAGTGTTGCACTTGTTAACTTTGAATCTGAAGAGCTTGAATCCAAGGAATTCTGGAAAATCATAGCTGTAGAGATTCTGCACGCATTGTCTCTTTCATAACCTTAAGTTATAAGCCATCAGGAGTTGGGCATGCATCAGATTTGTACTGTATTAGTAATTTTTCTCTAATAGAAATTTCCTCTCCTTTTAGCCCTACTTTACTGTTTCTGGTTTGCAACTGGAGTCTACCACGAAACAGCCACAAAATACTTGCTTAAACATGCTAAGAAACCCAAATTTACTTTTTTTTGGGCCATAGGCCAGGCTACATGCCCACCATGCCATGGGTGTTCTAACACATCTGCACAACTTGACAGATTAGACATACCGATCCCAGCATTTCAGTTTTTATTTCAGCAGCTGCAGACAGTGTGCCTGTGGTGGTGGCAGCAGCGTAGAAAGACCACTGGACCAGTAAAGGCATGAAATGACACCCACCTTACTGGACTATTTGGCAGTAGAGGAGGATACCCCACATTTAAAAAACACTGCTGCTGTAAGCAGGCTTCAGGCATGGAGGGTTCAAACAAGCAGTTAAGAGCTGGAGTTAGGCTCAAAACAAAAAAAGAGCCTTGGAGCAGTTCTGAACTGATGGGATTTGGAAGAAGCCCTGGGAATCATTCACAGTTCAGCACAGATTTGAATGGGGTTGAAGGAAGCTGATATTTATTTATTTGACAGTGTTAAAGATTGGAGAAACCCTCGAGGTAGCACCAGTTTGAAGAACTTACAATTGCCTTCAGGAAGAAAGGACGACATGCTCCTATTTACATCGACAGAGCTTAGGTGGAGAGGGTCGAGAGCGTCAAGTTCCTAGGTGTGACGATAACCAACAACCTGTCTTGACTTCCCACGTGGATGTGGCAGTCAAGAAAGCACAACAACGCCTCTTCTTCCTCAGGTGGCTTAGGAAATTCAGCATGTTTAAAAGGACGCTCACCAAGTTTTACAGATTCACCATAGAAAGCATTTTATCTGGGTGCATAACGGCCTGGTACAGCAACTGCTCTGCCCAAGACCATAAGGATCTACAGAAAGTTGTGTGCACAGCCCAGACCACTGTAGAATCCAACCTCCCATCCATGGACTTCATTGACACTCTCATTGCCTCAGAAAGGCTGCCAACAGCAAAGACCTCTCCCACCCTGGTAATGCTCTCTTCCAAACTCGTCAGACAGAAGATACCTGTTGGTTCAGAACAGCTTCTTCCTTGCTGTTATTAGACTGCTGAATGGGCCTCTCTAATTTCAAATTATGTTGCTCTTGCTTTGCACACCTCCTGTGTATTTATAACCTTGTACACCTCGCTCTAAGCACCTATGTTTTTTTTTTGCTATGACCTGCCTGTACTGTTCACAAAACAAAGCTTTTCACTGTACTTAGGTATACGTGACTATAATAAATCAATTGAATCAAAATCAGTTTAGTGAAGCTATCTGCAAAGAAGCTTGAATTATGCCCATGTAGGCACTAGAAAGCAGCCTTGAGAATGTGTCAGAGGAAGAAACCAAACTACTGAGACGTGAGCAGTTGTCTTTGAGAGTGGCTTGTGAAGCAGTTCCAAAATTGATTTTTCTCTTGATATTTTAGAATGCCGCAGTAAAGGAGACAGTTTTAATGAGATTTAATGACCCAAAGTGTCACAAACATCTGGCAAGTTGGGTCACCACTCTGCCTGCACGCTGTCCTAGGAGTCGCCGCAATTTGCACTGTGCCCCGACTGAAGCCAGGCCGCCCGTCGGGCTTGGAAGTCATCCAGGATAGATTCACTCCCTAGTATTGGTTCCTGGTTCAGAAACAAACACCCTTGTTAAAAAAAAAAATCTTACTTTTCAAATTCTTCCATGGCCTCATCTGTCCCTATTTCAGCAACCCCACCTAGCCCTACAACCCTGCAATATCTACATTCCTATAATTTTTTTTTAATCTCTTGCACATTCCTGATTTTAAGGAGTTCTACCACTGGAATTCTCTCTTTTGGAATATCCATTTACACCCAATTCTTTGTCCAACCTTTTGCCACAGCTTCAATACCTCATGCGTAAACAACTGGAGTGTAGTTGAGTTTCTGAACTCATCTGAGAAAACACAAATTACGTAATCTTAAATATATATGTTTTTCTACACAATGGAAAACACTTAGCAAGACTGGGCACTTAAAGTTTCAACTGCATTGTTATTAAAGAGAAAAAAGGTATCTCACCCAAACAGTATACATGATCATATACTAAAGTTTGTAGTAGTATTCTTAACTTGGATTGCAATATAAATGTTTTCCCCATTAAAAAATTCTAGACAGTTGCCAAAATGCTAAACACAGTAACGACTTAACCATATTAACTAGCCAAAGCGAAGACCTAAGAAGTACAGCAAAATGGCAGAGGGTTCAGAATCCATAGTTTCTATATTTTAAGCCTCTGGAGTTATTTAAGAAGAACTGCAAACATATCCCTGAATTCCTAAGTTCAAACTGGCAGTTCCAGTGATCATAAATTCATAGAACTGACATTATATTTTACTTTACTTAGCTTCGTTACAGTTCTATTAACTTCATTCTAGGAAGTCTAGAAGTCAGGCTACATGATTGAAACAAGAGTTTCTGCAAAGCCTGTACTTTTCCAAAGTAAAATACTTATCCAGTTCTGTCACATTGCCAATGCATATTTTCATACTACAATTCAACATGCCATATTGTTAGAAGGTCCCAAAGATAAATTGCTTGGGTATATGGTCAAGAACCTGGTATCTGTATATGACATTATTTGTAGAATCTAGGACATTTCTCTACGCCAAAAGTCTTTATTAGCTTTTTCCCTCCCAAGCTAAAGAGAAATAAAGTAAATACGCCAGTGGTGAAAATGAAGAACACCCACTCTTTCTAGCCGTTATCAAACTTAACATTTTAGATCACTAGACAGGCATGCTATGCAATTCTTCCACTAATTGATCAGAATTTGGCCAAGCCCCACGTAAGCCAGAGTATGACATGCAGAAACATAATGCATAAGAAATTAAATCCAACTTACATATGCCAATAAAACTAAATATTACAGCATTGGAAAGCTCAAACTAAAATGAGAAAAAGTTGCCAAATCAGACAGCAATTACAGGGAGATGCGAGGTATGCTCCAAGCTTAAAGATAACATCCACAAATGTGCATTATGGCAGGACTTTTCCTAAGTTTAGAATCTCCCAAAGTACATTAAAAAAGTAATTTGATCTGAAGTTTAGTCAGTTGCGTCAGGTCTCACAGTCAACTTATCAGTATACCTTTAAGTCACATGCACATGATATCACGACCAGAGGGCAAAAAAAAACTCATCTTCTGTCTCAGCTCGGCTCATTCAAAGCACTACTCTGAGAAGCATGCTCTTATGTTATAACCTTTAGCTTAATGATATTCCAAGCACTAAAACACCTGAGGAATGCAATGCTTGTATGTTATAATTTGTTGGATCATTCAAAAACAACATATTCAGACAATTTTATGTTGGAAGAAATAACATGAGAATCAATGCATCAGGTAAAAAAAAAGTGTTGGAGACAAATTCACACCTTGTTAGCAGAGGTCGTCATCTCTAAACAGAATCCAATATCTCAGTGACAGATATTTGGAAAACTAATTGAAGCCCAACCAGAAAACAGCCTTGGACAGCAGTGATCTTGGACAATTTCACACCTCATGCTTCATCTGTTTGAGTGTACAGACTAGTTATACAGATCTGTAGCTAAGGCATTGATCATAAAGAAAACAGAACTAATTTATTTGCAGACAAGTATTATGCAATACAGAAGACTGGAAAGATAGAATGTTCTTGACAGTTGATATATAACTAACAGCCTCTCATAACAAAAGCTGTAAAATCTTTGTTATGAAAGGAATGAGTAGTTCTAATTTATACTGACACTGTCTAAAGGTGGAACGGTGCATTGCTTTTAAAAAAGGTGGAATCATGAATAGTAGAAACCTTATTACAGACTGGGCAACCTGTGACACCCTTAAATGAATTTCAACTGGTCAAACAGCATAAGCAGTTCTATTTTACAGTTCAAGCAATAGATGATCCCAAGCAAACAGGTCTAAAAAAATTGCTTGTCATTGGCAAAAGTAGGCACTTCCATGATTTAATTCATCCAGTTTTTTTCTCCCCCCATGGGCAATCAAAAAGATGAAAAAGATCTATAAAATTGTCTATGACCAGCTTAAGAGTTAGCTTCAGGATTAACAGTCTCCAATTCATGTCATACAAACAGAAACCCCAAGAATCTATTGATTAATTTGTTCAAAGATGCTGCAGCAAAGAGCATGATTATGACTTAAAGAGTAACCGTCAGAGCTAATTATTGTCTCTGCACCAATTAAAGCCTTTAAGATAAATATTTTGAATAACAGAAAATAAGCCATGCTACAGACACTACTTGATGAAGGACAAGCGTGAAGCCAACAAAATTGCTAACGTTGCAAAGCGCACCAAGTCAACATCATTTGTAAATGGCTGCTGTTTGTCTCATTCACCCAAAAGCTGCCTAGTTTTTCTTGATATTGTAAAGCACCAAAAGATATTTGGGCACACATGTACCAGAAATCTGGTTTCCAAAGACTAAATCAAGAGTGTTCAAAATCATGAGAGGTGTTGACAATGATATTGGTAGAAGGGTTGAGGACAAGATGGCAGAGATTCAAAGAAAGGATCAAAACAAACAGGAGGAAAAAATATTTTCACATAGCAATTGGTTAGGATCTTGAATGCACTCCTTAAGACTGTGATGGGGAAGGAGGGGGGGTACAACAGAAGCATTCTAAAGGGAATTCGATTGTTATCTAAAAGGGAAGAATATGAAGGGCTGTACAGAATAGGCAGGGGAATGGCACTAGGTAAATTCTCCTATGGAGAGCTGGTACAGAGATGACAAACCAAATGGCCTCCTTCTGTGATATACAATTAATTTCAGATTTCCAGCACCAGCAGTACTTTTCACTTACTTACATGTTACCTTTACCAACTAGAGGAAAGCTAGATTCCTATTTTTGTGCTGGTTGAAGGCAGTACCCTCGATGTGGGTCTTTCAGGCCTTGCGGTAGCATTTGAATTTCAATACTACTAGGTTGAGACTGGAACATCATGTTTTACTTCCTGAAGTTAATATACGTTGAACATAACAGAACACATGGTGGGGGGAGCAAAAATGGTCATCAGAACTCCTTGCTCTGTAAAAAGGTCAAAAGCAAGAAGCTGGAGCTTTGTGGCATTTAAACATAAAAATATAATTAAGTTTTACCTATCTCATTATGGCCTAGGATGTTCCAACCAAGAGACCAAAAGCAAACCATTAAAGCAGTGTAATGCAAATAGTTGTTCTCATTAGGAAACCTAGCCCATTAAACGTGACCTTTTGCACTGCTACCCAAAAGTGGAGAGGGCTGTTCATTTCCTGTCTCTACAACATCTTTGTAGGTGGTCTAGGTTCTACTGTACAATCACATTTACACTGAATTATTAGATGTGAAATTTAATGACTAGTAGATAAATGTAATTCAATCTGCAACGGTACTAGGAAATAAAATAAGAAACACAAATATTTGATGTTTCAGACTTTTCCAGGAGGTTTAAAATTGTTAACCTTGTGTCCATTACACCTTTACACCAAAGTCAAACACAGCTATTACTGTATTCAAAGTATACAAATGTCCTTGCAACTCCCTCAGCAAGTAACTTTTGGAAAACTTACAATTAATGTCACCCAAAAAAAAAAACCAACCCTTTCACAGAATATTGAGCCAGCTGTGGAAACTGCAGTTATATTTACAACTTAGAAGGCAGTTATCAGTGGAGGTTAAAGAAACTATGCCTCAATTAGGTCAAATAGCATCAAATTAAGTGACCTGTTGGAGATGCCCTCCAGCGATGTTTGGACTGTTAAATTGAAATAAAGCAGTTTTAAACATCCATTACCTTTTATCTGTAAAAAGGATAAATGTACTCAGTACACATTCAACAAAATAATTGAATGCATAGGGAGATATGCGTATATTCCCCTTTTATTCTCAGTCTTCCAAAAGAAATGAAGGGTCAGAAATTGGAATTATGGTGAAACTCAATTTCATTCAGCTGGAATTATTTCTCACCAGACCTCTATGTCTTGATCCAAACAATGGGTGCATTAGCTGAAGGTCATTGGAGAAGCAGGAGCTCCTCTTGACACCTCAGCAGCATTTGACCAAGTAGAACACTAAGACTTAAGCTTGGCTTTGGGATCTGAGGGGGGTAATAATTCAAACAAACAAACAAACAAACAAATGTGATTAGTGCTGCACCTGATGCAAAAAAAAGTTTTTACCTGAAGTCTGACACTTAAGATATTACTGCAGTTGTTCAGAAAAATGAACGAATTATTTTCTACTGCCTGATTCAGATATCAGCAGTGAAGCTGTTCGCCAATTTCAGTATTCAGCATCATTTATAACTCCTCTTAATAAAGAAGCAGCCCATGGCAACCCAATCCTGGCCTGGACCAACAAACAGCAGTACGACAGCCAAAATTTAAGTGACAACAAATGATCATCTCAAATAAGCCTAGGCCTAAATCACCAGTCATAGAAACATTGATGGAAACAGACCATTTAATCCAACCAGTCCATGCCGACCAGATATCCTAAATTAATCTAGTTCCCTTCGCCAACATTCAGCTAATATCCGTCTAAACCCTCCCTATTCATTTACCCATCTAGATGCCTTTTAAATGTGGTAATTGTACCAGCCTCCACCACTTCCTCTGGCAGCTCATTCCACACACACACACACACACACACACACACACACACCACCCTCTGCACGAACAAGTTACCCCTTAGGTTCCTTTGAAACCTTTCCCGTTCCACTAGAATCAAAGCTCACTGACTACTGGCCAGGCTCCTGTTGATGGTCACTGGGCAGGTCAATGTTTCTGAGAGGAATACCGAAGTCACCCCTTACAAAGCAAGCTGCAAATATAAAGTGAGTGGATCCAAAAACAGCAACAACAGATCTTAAATGTTGCAGCGTAGCTACAAACGTGAGGTGGCTCCTTAGTAATCATACAACATGGCAGCAGATTGCTGATCCCGAAGTCCTGGGAGAATGTACTTCAATTCATTACATTCGAAGACATTTTAGATTGTCTTTTGGCTATATAGTGATTCGAACGCAAGACATTGTTTTCAAACGTCATACAACTAAATTTTTCTGTCCCTTAGTCAATCACAGACTGTACTTCAAAGGGACTCTAGATAGAATCGTTTCAGATGTCCTGTCTTGAAAAGATGTTGCATGCTACACGTATCATTCATATGGAGATTTTTTTTTTCCTCTTGTATTTGATTGTTACTACAATCTACTGAATAACAGCTCCATTCTCTCACCACCACTCACCTACACTGACTCCCTGGTGCTGAGTACCTTGTGATCTAAAGCCTCATGCTTCCTGTCTCGGTGACCTCTTCCAGCTCTGCAATATTTCAGAATCTATGTTCCTGTTAATCCCCTGTGCATCTGATCATTGGTCACCATCCCTTCAACTATTTAGAAGCTTACTTCAGTATCCTAACGTCCTCTGCTACCCTAACATTTTCTCCACCCCCCACCATCCTTTAAATGGTGACATCACCACACACCCTAGTTTGAAAGCCGTCATTGGTCAGAAACTTAGCAGGACCAATTAACAACATTGTGGCCAAGACAACAACAGGATACATATTCTACAATAAAAAGGATCACCCTTGACTTCGTAACTAATTCACTATTGATCTGCATAGTGTGACGATGCTATGTCTTTAAGAGGTGTATTCTGTCCTGGTTTAGTTTTAATGAAGAAAGGTTGAGACAGCATCACACATTCAAATTTGACCACCATCTCCTTAAAGTCTCCCTTTTAATATCACAGCTATGATTGTACTAAATTACAGACATGTTAGACAGTTGTAACAATTACAGGTTTTGTCATTTCATCCTTGCTTGGAAATTTTCATTCATTTGTAATTATTAGTTAGTATTGTGCACTGTTTTCCAAAACAGTGGACATGGAAAGGCGTTATTACCAGTTACTAGTAAGTAAAACAAAAGGGGTGCAGGTTTATTCCTGTTTTCCCCTAAAGTGTGGACTCCAGACCTCACAATGTAAACAATGGAGTAACCTTGATCTTCCCTGAAGCAACACTCAAGTTTCCCTAAAATAAATTCAGAAAAGTTTCTTTGCCCCCAAAAAGAAAAGACTTCTTTTTAGTGATGTACTAGTATGTAAACCCAACAGGCAACAGAAGTGATAAAGTGCAGATGGGAGAGATTACCTACACAAAACAGAGCAGAAGTCAGATACTTGACTAAAGGAGGGAACTAAGTCGAGAGAATGATGCTTTTCCCAATCTCGCAACAAATCACACAAATGGCACCTTTAGCCAAGATGTGCTACACACTAAGGTCAGGAAAGGACCAGCTGACCCATCAAATTTGTCCCATCACCAATATGGTACAAATACCTTGGACCTTAACCACCCTTCTTTCAGTATTTCTACCGCATCCAATAGCAACCTAATTTTTCAGCAAAGACAAGCAAATACACATGGCTTCCCAAAAAAAAATGCATTTAAAAAAAATTAGATGTGATAAAATCCTAGTGTGATAGTAATGATAGTTTTAATCTTTCACCACTGAAATCCCTTTAGAAGCTGAATGTTGTAAAATTATTAGAATTGGTTTTGTCAGTTAAAAATTGTTTAATTTTGTTAAAAATTTTAGTTGAATTATTTACAAGTAATAGCACCAAAAATTCATTTAGTTGACGCTTTTGCATGGCGAGTAAAGACAGAGTAACCTATGTATATAGATGAAAAGGTTAATTATATTTTACTAAACATCATTTGTAAAACATTTCAAAAAGCATTATATAATAAAGTAGCACCCATGCAGTCAAGAATTATTCAAACTTTCATTGTAATTGGCACATTTGTTTGAAGTTTCAGGGAAAATGCTGTCATTGTGAAAATGCCATCATTGTGAAAATGCCAAGAAAATATTGTGTTACACAAATCAATTCTCAATATTCAATTATTTTTGTCAAGAAAAAAAGTGAGATGTGTTCAGCATTTATTTGGCAGCAAGGAAAGTTACAAGTACAATGAAATAACAAGTGCAAGCAAAATGACAACACACAAAACAAAACTGAAGAACAGGAGCATCAGTAGAAAGGCAAAGGAAGGCAGGGTCATTAGAATCAAAAATTTACAACACACAAGGTCATCATTTGGGCCTATCACATCTTTAGGCCAAGAATGATCTGTCTAGCTTTTGGTCTACACCAATCCAAGTTACAGCACTTCAAGGGCATATCAAAGTACTTTTTAAGATTTGTAAGGGCTAGTCTTTGCAAATATCCATTCTCTACCACTCTTCCAGGTAGAGAGTTTTAGACCCATATCGCCAATAGAAAGAAGATAGTTACCATTTAATTTTTAAAAAGGAGAACAAAAAATATTTTTCTTGACATTAAGGTTGATGTTTTTTTCATTCCACCATATCTTCCCAATTTTCTAACCACAGCCCATGCCACTCAAGGCAACGGTAACTGAAAGCACTGGGAAGAGAGATACTCAGTGAAAGGCATGGAAATCTTTAAGGGTATCATAACATTTGAGAAGGAGATGCAGGAGAATCTGGGCTGCTCTGTAAACTCTCAAAGACAAAAACAATTCAAACACAATAACTCATCTGGGTTTAAGAAAAGGTTAAGAACAAGTACTGGGATAAATAATAATAAACTTGCAAAAAACATAGCTGTTTCTTTAAAAGCCATCACAGCTGCCCCAGCTCTAGACATCTCGGACTTTTTTTAAAACAACATTAGAAAAAGCACAAGTCTTTAAAAAGAAACATTATCACAATGGAGCATAGATTGCATGTATGGAAAATGTTCCTTTTGTTTTCATGGGATATAGGCATTACTGGCAGGGTCAGCATTGCTGCCAATCCCCAAGTGCCCTTGAGGTGAATGGCTTGTTGGGCCATTTCAGATGGTAGTTAAAATTAAAATTCCATTGCCATGGGTGTGAAGTCACATGTAAACCAGACTGGGTAAGGATTAGGACGAGTTAAGGACAGTAGCTTTCCTTCCTTGTAGAACATTAGTAAACTAGGTAGGTTTTAATAACAATGACAGCTATTATTGTAATCATTATTACAATCAGTTTATTTAAAAAAAATTCACCAGCTGCTGTAGCAGAATTTAAACCTATGTCTCTAGATCAATAGCCAGTGTCTCTTTATTACCAATTATCAGACATTACCACTACCATCGTCCCCAAGGGCCTTCAACCATTCTGGAGAAAATGATCAAGTCAAAGGCCAAACTTTTCAGAATGAAGTAAAGTACTTTAATGAAAATAAAAAGGAAATTTTACCAGAATACCACATTGTGGTTCTCAACAACGGTATGATAAATATGTCTCTAACATAATAATTACACTTACGATAAACCATTGGAGGATTCACCAAAATATCTAACAACTTTTACTATAATTCGTAAACCTTTTTTCTACAAATAAAACCTTACGATTACTAAGAATTGCCCAAATTTTATAATTTGGAATTTATCTGAACTGCCTCAAATGCAAGTATATCCTTTTCTAAATAAGGAGGCCAAAATTGTACACAGTACTCCAGGACTGTCTCACCAATGCCCTATGAAGTCAGAACAAGACTTCGGTACTTTCATATTCTACTCCTTTGCAATAAAGGCCAACACTACATCTGCCTTCCAAATTACTTACTGCACCTACGTTGCTAACATTACGGGATTCATTTATGAAGGTAACCGGATCCCTCTGCCACAGCATTCTGAATATTATTAAGATTTGGCTTTTCTATTTTTGCATCAAAAAAGTGGGAAACATCACGCTTTCCTACTTTACTCCATCTATCAAACTTTTGTTCACTCACTCAAACTCTGTATCCTTCAGCAAACTCATGTCCTCCTTACAGCTCGTTTCCCTACCTACATTTGGTAGGCAACAAACTTACCATGTACCTTCATCCAAATCATTAAAGTCTGTAAAGAACTTATTTTTAAACAAAAAAATTGTTCATGGGGTGTAGGCATTACTGGCTAGCATTTATTACCCATCCCTCATTGCACAGAAGGCAGTTAAGAGTCAACTATGTTGCTGTGGTTCAGGAGCCACATATAGTCCAGCCAGGTAAGAATGGCAGATTTGCTTCCCTAGAAAAAATTAGTGAACCATAGTTTGATGTTTAGGGGTGGGGATTTAAATGACAATTAACAGTGGTTACATGGTCTTCAGCAGGCTAGCTTTCCTTAAAATTCCACATTTTTATTGGAATCAAATTTCACCACCATGAACGCTTGTCTTCAGAACGTTAGCCTGGCTTCTGGATTACCAGTCCAGTCTCAGTACCGCCATGCCACCAGCTCCCTGTAGAGTTGAGGTCCCAGCACTGACCCTGTGACATTCCCTTGCTACAAAACAAATTGCTGGGAAAACTCAGGTCTGGCAGCATCTGTGGCGAGAAAACAGAGTTACCATTTCAGGTTCAGTGACCCTTCTTCGGAACCCAACTCACTGTAGTTGACTAATCTTAAAATTATTTTCTCCTAACAAAGAGTCCTGATAACTAATATTATTCCAACACCATGAGATCTTACCTTGAGTATAATACCTTTAACATGCAGCTTATGAATGCATTTTGGAACCCAAATACACCACATCTATTAGTTCTTCTTTATCTAAGCTGCTTGTTACATCGTCAAAGAACCCAAATAAATTCGTCCAAACATTTCCCTTTCATAAAACAGTAACTCTGCCAATTTTATGATGATTTTCCAAATAGCCTGCTACGGCTGCGTTAATGATGGATTCCACCATTTTTGTAATAATGGATGTTAGACTAACTGTCCTGCGTTTTGACCCTTTTCTTGGAGTAGAGATAGGACATTGGGATTTCCAATCTACTGGCTCCTTTCTAGAATCTGAGGAATTTTGGAAGTTTACAATCAATGCACTCGGCAACTGTTACCTTTAAAAACATAGGACATAAACCCAATAGGTTCAGTGGACTACTCAACCTTCGCTTCAGTTTACCTTGTTTGTTTTCTCCTAGCTATAAAATTTGTTAAGTTACACTCTCCACCCTTCCCCTTCATTTTATACTGATCTTGGGATGTTGTCTTCAACATGAAGATAGATTCAAATGCTTATTCAAAGCTTCCACTATTTCCTTGTATCCTATTAATAATTCCCCATTCTCATCTTGTAAAGGACTAACTTTACTTGAACTATTCTATTCCTTTTCATATAAAAGGTAGAACTTCATGCCATCAGTATTTAAGATTTCTTGCTACTTTACTCAATCTATTTGTTGTTGCTGTTTTTTTGTTCCCCTTTAGTAAATAACTCACTCAATTCTCTGGCTTACCACTAATCTTTGCATCACTGTGCATCTTTCAACATGATGCTTCCCAACTTCCTTGGTCAGCCAAGGGTAATGCTTTCTTTCTCAATTAGAATACGAGAGAAATTTGCATCATTGAAGAGAGCTTCAAAATATCTTAAATATTAGCTATGGCTTATTTGTCATATTACCATTTATCTTATTTTCCCAGTCCATTCTAGACATTTACGTTTAATGCACTGGTTTCAAACTTGAGTTTTGCACCTTCAAGCTGATTATGATCACTCTTGCTTGGAGATCCTTGTCAGAAGATCATCAATTAATTTCTTTCACCATGCAGTACCAAATTTAATATAGCCCGCTTCCTGTTTCGTTGCAAAACATATTTTCTAAGAAACTATCCTCAAGGCAACTATTTCCAATGTGATTTTTCTGAAATACTAGAGGATTAAAATTGTCAATGATTACTGTAGTGACTTTCTTACAAGCCACCATTTTTGATAATCTGTCCTGCAGTGTAGCTGTTAGTGGACCTATAAATGACTCTCACCAGTGAATTCTTTCCCTCATTATTCATCCACCCCCAAACTGATTCTGCATCTACTGCAATGTTTGCTTTTTTTTAAACCGAGTTGAGGTACCTTCTACCTGTTGCTCTCTAAACAGTCAATCATCCTTAAACAATAACAAGACATTACAAATACAGTTCTAAATTAAATTAATTTGAAGTAAAACAGCAGGAGGCAGAAGAGAGGGAAACAAGGGCAAAAACAAAAAGACAGATGGAAAATAAAAGACGATAGGCAGGAAATTAAAGGACGATAATCAAACAGGATCACAGTGCAGGACAATCAAATGGGACTAAGAATGTTAAAAGTAGAGATAACAGTGTGGAGCTGGAGGAACACAGCAGGCCAGGCACTAGAGGAGCAGGAAAGCTGACGCTTTGGGTCAGGACCCTTCTTCAGAAATGGGGGTGGGGAAGGGGGCTCTGAAATAAGTATGGGGGGGGGGGGGGGGTGTTTGGGCTGGGAAAGGTAGGTGGAATGGTGATAGCAGGTAGGTAATGGTGGGGATTGGTCAGTGAGGTCGGAGGAGCGGAGAGGTGGGAGAGAAGACGGACAGGTCAATGAGGTGGGGATGAGAGGGAGGGTTGGTCTTGGGAGGATGCCGGGGTGGGGAGATTTTGAAGCTGGTAAAGTCCACATTGAGACCATTGGGTTGTAGGCTTTCAAGGCGGAATAGGAGGTGCTGCTCCTCCAGTTTCCGGGTGGCATCATTGTGACACTAGAGGAGGTCCAGGATGGACATGTCACCCAGGGAGTGGGAGGGGGAGTTGAAGTGTTTCGTGACTGGGAGGTGTTGTCATTTGTCGCGAACTGAGCATAGGTGCTCTACAAAGCAGTCTCCGAGCCTCCGCTTGGTCTCACCAACGTAGAGGAGGCCACATCAAGAACAGCGGATACAATAGACCACATTAGCGGATGTGCAGGTGAATATCTGTTTGATGTAGAAGGTTTTGTTGGGGCCTGGGATGGAGGTGAGGGTGGGGGGGGGGGGGGGGGCGGACTGGTGGGGGTCGAGGTGTAGCAGTTCCTGTGGTTGCAGGGCTAGTAGGGAGTGTGGAACAGACAAGGGAGTCACGGAGAGAGCGGTCCCTCCGGAAGGTAGATAAGGGTGGGGAGGGAAATATATCCTTTGTAGTAGGGTCAGATTGCAGATGGCTGAAGCGGCGGAGAATGATGCATTGAATCCAGGCGTTAATGGGGTGATATGTGGGGACAAGGGGAATTCTGTCTTTGTTTTTTATTGCAGGGAGGGGGTGTGAGGGCTGAAATGCGGGAAATGCAAGAGATGCGGTCGAGGGCGTTTTCAACCACTGAAGGGGAGAAGTTGCGGTCTTTGAAATACAAGGACAAGGACATCTGGGATGCTCAGGAGTGGAACGCCTCATCTTGGGAGTAGATGCACCGGAGGCGGAGGAATTGGGAGTAGGGGATCACATTCTTGCAGGAAGGTGGGAGACAGGTGATGTAGTCTAGGTAGCTGTGGGAGTCGGTGGGCTTGAAATAGATATCAGTTTCAAGGTGGTCACCAGAGATGGGGACAGAGAGGTCCAGGAAGGAGAGAGCAGTATCAGAGATGGTCCAGGTGAACTTGAGGTTGGGGTGGAAGGTGTTGGTAAAGTTGATGAACTGTTAGAGCTTTTCGTGGGAGCACAAAGCAGCGCCGATGTAGCGGAGGAAGAGGTGGGGCCAGTGTAGCTGCAGAAGAGGGACTGTTCCACGTATCCTACAAAGAGGCAGGCATAGCTTGGGCCCACGTGGCCTAAGCAGTCTTGGAGTCACGGCTGCAAAGTGACCAGGGATGGGAACTCAATATCCAGGAGAGTGCTCAGATTTTAGGAAGGACCAACCAAAAACAACAACTAGGTGGGGTAGCACTGAAAAAGGAATTATGCAATTGTGAGGAAGGATATATTAGCTTCAGTGAAGTGAAATATGTTCATGTAGACCTTAGAAACACCAAAGGATAGCAAACAATAGCAGGTGTTACATATATGTCCCCAAACTGATGTGGTAATGCTGGAGAAGGCATTAAAGAGAAAATTAGAGATGCAAGAAATAAAGGTACAGCTGTATTTTTTGGGTGGCTTTCGCAAATCAAAATTAGTAACAATATCATAGAGGAGCAAACCATAGGTGGTGTACAGGATGGTTTTCTAGATCAATACACTGACAAACCAACCAGAGAGGTGGTCATCCTAAGCTGAGAAAAAAATAATTGGTAATCTGGCTATGCGAGACTCCTTGGGGACGAGTCATGATAAAGTTATTAAGTTCTTCATTAAGATGGACAGTGATGCAATTGATTCTGAGACTAGGGTCCTGAATCTAAATAAAGGAAGCACGATTGTACGAGGCGCAAGCTAGTTATGATAAATTGGGGAACGTTGCTTATGGTACGACAGTGGACAGGCAATGGAAAGCATTTCAAGAGCAATCATTGGAACTGCAAGGTGGCCCGATCATGGCGAGCAAGGTAAAATAGGGATAATATTAGATACAAGGAGGAAGCATACAAATTGGCCAAAAGAGCAGCAAGCCTAAAGATTGGGAGCAGTTTAGATTTCAGATCAGGACAAAAGGGATTGATTAAGAAGGCGGGACAAAAAAAAAGGGGAAACAATAACTGATTGCAAGTTTCTGTGTGAAGAGAAAAAGATTAGTCAAGTCCAATGTAGGTCTAATACAGTCAGAAACAGGGCAAGTTATAATAGGGAACAAAATGGCAGACCGATTACATACTTGCGTTCTGTCTTCACAAAGGACAACACAAATAATGTCTCAAAAACCAAAAGAACCGCAGATGCTGTAAATCAAGAACAAAAACAAAGTTGCTGGAAAAGCTCAGCAGGCCTGGCAGCATCTGTGAAGGAGAAAACAGAGTTAACGTTTCGGGTCCGGTGACCCTTCCTCAGAACTGATGGTGGCTGGGAAAACGTCAGTTTATATGCAGAAAATAGGATAGGATAGGATAGAGCCCAAAGAGAGAGAAAGACAGTTGGACAGACAAAGGAGTTGCTAACGATCAGGCTGGGAGGGTGAATAGTTGTTAATGGGGACTGTTAGTGACTAACAACAGGGGGTGTGTAGTGGCAGGCTATGTGGTAACAAGGCCTGGTGTGTGAGGTGGGGGGCTGGAACACGGAAGAGTTTAGGCCCTAAAATTATTGAACTCAATATTGAGTCCGGAGGGCTGTAGGGTCCCCAAGCGGAAAATGAGGTGTTGTTCCTCCAGCTTGCGCTGGGCTTCACTGGAACACTGTAGCAAGCCAGAGACAGATGTTGGCCAGGGAGCAAGGTGGTGCATTGAAGTGGCAGGCAACAGGTAGTTCAGGGTCTTTTCTGCAAGCAGAACGTAGATGTTCTGCGAAGCGGTCGCCAAGTCTACGCTTTGTTTCCCCAACGTAGAGGAGACCACATTGTGAGCACCGAATGCAGTAGACTAGATTCTTGGAAGTGCAGGTGAAGTGTTGCTTCACCTGGAAGGTATGTTTGGGCCCTTGGATTCTGAGGAGGGAGGTGGTAAATGCGCAGGTGTTGCACCTTCGCCAGTTATAGGGTAAGGTGCCGTAGGGCTGTGGAGAGGTGTTGGGGGTGATGGAAGTGTGGACCAGGGTGTCCCGGAGGCAACGGTCCCTGCAGAACGTGGACAAGGGAGGGGAGGGGAATATGCATCTGATAATGTGTCTAACAAATAGTGTCTCAAAAGTGTTGAAAAATACAGGGTCTAATGTAAGGGAAGAACTGAAGGAAATCGATATTTGTAGGGATATGGTGTTGAAGAAAACAATCGGATTACGGGGATTTATCAACTTTTAATCTAAGTTCCAGAGTACACAGGAAGTGATTGAAGAAATTTTGGATGCATTGGTGGTCATCCTTCAAAAGTTCTATAGACTCTGGAACAGTTCCTATGGATTGGATGGATGCAAATGCAATCCCACAATTTAAAAAAATGTAGAGGGGGAAAATGCTAGAGGCCATTATAAAAGATTTAATAACAAACCACAACAGTGACAAGATTGGACACAGTTAGCATGGATTTATGAAAGGGAAATAATGTTTGACAAATTAAAGTTGATTAGGGGGAGCCAGCTGATGTAGTTTACTTGTACTTTTAGAAGGCTTTTGGTAAGGTCCCAGATAAGAGATTAGCATGTAAAATTAAAGCACTTGAGATCAGGGGTAGTATAATACCATTTACTTGACAACTGCAGTTGGGTTAAAATATATTTCACTCTAAAGCACGTGAGTGACATGGATAGATGGGACACAAAGAAGGGATAAATGGGTCTTTTTCAGAGTGGTAGGCAGTGACTAATGGGTTACTGCAGGGATCTGTGCTAGGACTCCAGCTATTCACAATATATATGTTAATGATTTAGATGACAGTTCGAAATATGTCTAAGTTTGCAGCTGACAAAACTGGGTGGAGGATGACTCTGAGGAGGATACAGAGATGCCTCAGATGTGATTTGGACAAGTTTAGTGAGTGGGGCAATGCATGGCAGATGAAATATATCGTGGACAAATGGGAGGTTATCTATTTTGATAGTAAAAACAGGAAAGCAGTTTATATGAATGGTGTTAAATTGGGAAGGGGAGGTATGACAAGACTTGGGTGTCTCCATATACCATTTACTGAAAGTAAGCATGCAGATGCAGAAGGCAAAGGCAGCAAATAGCATGTTGGTCTTCACAGTGATAGGATTGGAGAGCAGTAGGAAGGCAATGGCACAGGGCCTCAGTGCGACCACACCTGAAGTTGTGTTTACAGTTTTGGTCTCCTTATCGGAGGAAGGATGCACTGGTAATGGAGGGATGAAGGGAATGCAACAAAGATTTACTAGACTGATTCCTGGGATGGCAGGACTGATGTATTAAAGATACTGAATTGGTTAGGACTATAATCCACCAGAATTTACAGGAATGCGGGTGCGGGTGAGTTGGAGATCACTAATCAGAAATCCTGTAAAATTGTAACAGTACTAGAAGGGTAAACACAGGAAGTATGTTCCCAATGGCCATGGAATCCAGAGCAGAAGTCAGAGTCTAAGAAAATGGGGTAGACCATTCAGGACTGAGATGAGGAGAAGTTTCTTCAGAGTGGTAAACCTGTGGACTTCTCATCTACACAAGGTGGTCAAGGCCAAACACTGAATATTTTCAAGGAGGATAAGATGTAGTTCTTAGGGATTCAAGGATCAAAGGATATGGGCGAAAGCAAGAACAGGGTATTGAGTTTAATGATCAGCGACGATCATATTAAATGGCAGAGCAGGCTCTAAGGGCAAAATGGCCAATCTTGCTCCAACTTTCTAAGTTTCTACGTACTGGTTATGGGTTTTGAAGGCATTGTCTAAGGAGCCTTCACGCATGTGTGCAGTGCATCTTGTAGATGGTGTACATCTGTTACTGAACATCTGTGGAGGAGGGAGCGAATAGATTCACAGAGTCAGATGCACGGCATGGAAACAGAAAACTCATCCGTGCTGACCAGTATTCTATATTAACTTAGTCCCATTTGCCAGCATTGGCTCATATGCCTCCAAACCCTTCCTATTCATATACCCATCCAGATGCCTTTTAAAATGTTCTAATTGTACCAGCTACCAGCACTTCCTCTGGCAGTTCATTGCAAAAATGCACCACCCTCTGCATGAAAAAGATGCCCTTTAGGTCCCTTTTAAATTTTCCCCCTCTCACATTAAACCTATGCCCTCTAGTTTTGGACTCCCCTACCCTGGGGAAAAGACCTTAGCTATTCACCCTATCCATTCCCCTCACGATTTTATAAACTTCTACATCAGCCTCTGATGCTCCAGAGAAAGTAGCTCCAGTGTATTCATCCTCTCCCTACATCTCAAACCCTCCAACCCTGGCAACATCCTTGTAAATCTTTTCTGAACCCTTTCAAGTTTCACAAAATCCTTCCTATAGCAAGGGGACCAGAATTGCAAGCAGTATTCCAAAAGTGGCCTAACTAATGCCCTGTATAGCCACAACATGATATCCCAACTCCTATACTCAATGCACTGACCAATAAAAGGCAAGCGTACAAAATGCCTTCTTCACTACCCCCTCTACCCACGACTCGGCTTTCAATGAACTATGCACCTGCACTCCAAGGTCTCTTTGTCAGCAACATCTCCAGGACCTTACCATTAAGTGTATAAGTCCTGCCCTGATTTGCCCTATACAAATGCAGCACCTCATTTATCTAAATTAAACTCCAGTTGCCACTCCTTGGCCCATTGGCCCACATGATAAAGATCCCATCGTACTCTGAGGTTACCTTCTTCGCTGTCTGCTACATCAATTTTGGTGTCATCTGCAAACTTACTAACTATACCTCCTATGTTCACATCCAAATCATTTATATAAATGACAAAAAGCAGAGGACCCACCACCAATCTTTGTGGCACACCTCTGGTCACAGGTCTCCAGTCTGAAAAGCAACCCTCTACCACCACCCTCTGTCTCCTATCGTCGAGCCAATTTTGTATCCAAATGGCTAGTTCTCCCTCTTTTCCACGTGATCTAACCTTGCTAACTAGTCTACCACATGGAACCTTGTCAAACACCTTACTGAAGTCCATATAGACAAAGTCCATCACCGGCTTCCATCATCTTCTGGAAAAAAATGTAATCAAGATAGTGAGACACCATTTCTCTCGCACAAAGCCATGTTAATTACCCCAATCATTGCCTTTCCAAATATAAGCAAATCCTGTCCCACAGAATCTCCTCCTCCAACTTACCCACCACTGACGTCAGGCTCTAGTCTATGGCTCCCGACTTTTCTTTACCACTTTTCTTAAATAATAGCACGTTAGCCAACCTCCAGTCTTTCGGCACGTCCGCCGTGGCTATCAATAATACAAATATCTCTGCAAAATGGCCCAGAAATCACTTCCCTAGCTTCCCACAATGTTCTACGGTACACTTGATCAGATCCCAGGGATTTATCCATCTTTATGAATATGTTTTAAGACATCCAACATCTGATGTTGGATTTGGTGCCAAATCAAGTCGGCTGATTTGTTCTTGATGGTATCATGCTTGAGTGAGTATATCTTCACCAACATGAAGGCAAGTTAGGAATAGTCCATCACACTCCTGACTTAGGCTGAGGGGAGTCCGGAAGAGGAATTACTTGCTACATGATTCCTGGCCTCTGATCTGCTCTTGTAGCCACAATACTTGCATAAATAGTTCCGTTCAGTTTCTGGTCAATGGTAGCACCCAGGATGTTGACAGTTTCAGGGCTTCAGTGATAGCGGTACCATTAATTATCAAGGGGCTATGGTTAGATTCACTCTTATTGGAGATGACTATTGCCTGACACTTGTCACCCAAACGATACTTGCCCATTGTCAGCCAAAACCTGGATATTATCCACGTCTTGCCATGGACTGCTCAAGTACTGAAGCAGTCATGAATGGTTCTGAACATCGTGGAATCAGTGAACATCTTTATTTGTGACCTTACGATGGATGGAAGGTCATTGAGGGAGCAACTGAAGATGGCCAGGGTCACTACCTGGAGGAGTTTCTGCAGCTGAGATGACTGACCTCTAACCACCAGAACTATCTTCCTTCCTCCCAAATTTTCAACCAGTGAAGAACTTTGATTGCAAAATATGGTCCAGAAAGTCCTTAAAAGTCTTTTTTTCACTTGCTCTGCCATTATGTGCCACTAGCTGCCAAGATGGAAGAAGGCTGCTGCAACAGCACAGTAGTTCTGAAGTGGTTTGACACATTGCTGAAATGTGGGCACCAAACATTAAGACTGTATGAATAATGCCTGCATCCAAAGGCCCATGTTAAACAGTCTCATGTAAACCTCTACCAAGGTCCACTTTTGAAGGTGGTGAGGGGGGGGTAAGGGGAGGAATTCCTAATGAGGAGGAAGAGGTTTAGAACAAGACATGTCCTAAAGATAGGCTGCCTTTCTTTCTCCTGGCTGGGTGACCACACCTTTTACGATCACCATCTTTGTGAGCAAGGAAAGAAAACTTACAACCTGGAATGTTAGAACACTTGCTGATTATCTCAATGAATTTTTTTATTCATTCACGGGTTGAGGGCATCACTGGTTAGGCATCATTTATTGTCCATCCCTAATTACCCAGAGGGCAGTTAAGAGTCAACCACATTGCTATGGGTCCAGAGTCACATGTAAGCCAGACCAGGTAAGAATGCAATTTCCTTCCCTAAAGAACATTAGTGAACCAGTTGGGTTTTTCCAAAAGTCAAAAATGGATTCACGGCCACCATTAGATTCTTAATTCCAGATATTTATTAAATTCAAAATTCCACCATTTGCTGTGGCAGGATTCGAACCTGGGTCCCCAGAACATTATCTGGGTCTCTGGATTAACAGTCCAGCGATAATACCACTAGCCATCACCTCCCCTTAATTAATTTGCAATTTTTTCTAGACATTAAAATTTGGGTGATTCAAAGTCTAAAATTAGCACTGTGGCCCTCTGAGAGAACTACCTTCCTAGGAATCAAGCAGCAGATTACATGTTCCACTGAAAAAGGCTTTGCCAGTTCAGGATCTTGCATTCACTGCTAGAACTTCCAGTTTTTGACACTTGACCAGCAGAGGCATAACCAATATGCTACTGTCAGTGCTTATGCCTTGAGTTTTGATTCAAATGAAGCTCTTGAGAAAGTTATTTTGGGATGGCACTGAAGACTGCCAACATCAGAACAGAACAGATAATTCTTCTGAGAGACATTAATACCAGAATTGACGGTGCCTGTGTGGAGAAATATTGAAAAAAAGTGGGAGAGCTATGAAAATGGCATCTTGCTCCTCAAAGTGTGCTCAGCATTGTCTCATTATTACAAACACACTTTTCTACCAGAAGAAATACAAAACCACATGGAGATATCCAAGATTAAAGCATCGGCACATTCTGGAATACGTCATTGACTTGGGTCAAGGAGCTAGTCGATAGCCGTCTCACTTGACCCTTGTGGAGAAGAACTGATGTCGTCGGGACACAGACTTGTTACATCAGTAAAAAGCATTCACCTATCATTAGGAAATTGCAAGGCCCTATATCCAAAAGGACAAAAATCAACATTTCAGTGTTAAAGCAGCCCAACATGGAAACATTCACATCTGACTCCATTTTTCTGGAATAAAAAGTCAGCTGTACTGGTCTACTGTGCCCAGCTCATTGGGCTCTTGCACCATCATGATCAGAATTGGTTCAGTGAAAACCATTCGAAAACCAAGATCTCCAAAAACAAAATCTAGCAGCCATCATCACCAATGTCTCAAGTCATGAAGTCAAGGTGGCAGCATTTCAGCAGATCCAGGCTGACTCCAAAATACAAACCCAGAAAAATAAAAAATATAAAAGCAGTAAATGAAAATCTGAGATACCCAGCAAAGTCACCACCTTGACATATGAAGTCATGTTGAATCCTGAGTCACCTACAAAGTCAAGCGGACAAAATCCCCTACACTTACAGGATGGACTTTCCCTTGGAATCAAAATGTCATTCAACAACACTGGAAAGAACACTCTGAATATCAACTATGAACCCACAGTGGCAGCTGATAGAATCCACAGATAATCCGTGACAGAGCTGTAACAAGCAGTCAAACGGATGAACAACGGTAGTCTGCGACTCTCGTAGAATGAAAAAAAGTAAAGACAAACGTAGTCTGAAACAGGAAAATTTATAATGGTAAATAAAGAAACAGATTAACAATTCTGTTTAGTTGCTGTCTTGATAGAAAGCACACAAAAATGTTCCAAAAATGCTTGTGTAGGGTATTTTGGCAAGAAGGAAATCAGTATTAGCATTAAGAAATTTTTTTTTAAAAAAATCATTAAAAAAAGTCAGACAGAAACTTATAAATCCCCAGGACCCAATAAGCAACATATCAGGGTACTAAAAAGACAGTGAATGTTTTTGTTGCCACTTTCCAAATTTCACTAGACGCTGAAATAATCCCAGCAGACTAAAAGGGTTGTAAACATGACCCACGGTTTGGAGAAATAAAAAAGTGAGAAAACTGACAATTACTGAGTGATTGAGACTTCTGTTACATAGAATCCTACAGTGTGGAAGCAGGCCACACTGACCTTCCAAACAGCATTCCACTCAGACCCAACACACTACCCTATCCCTGTAACACCACATGGCCAATCCACCTAACCTACACATCTTTGCACTGTAGGAGGAAACCAGAGCACCCAGAGGAAACCCATGCAAACACAGGAAGAATGCCTCTGGAGTTTGCATAGTTGTTCGAGGCTGGAATCGAACCTGGGTGCCTGGCGCTGTGAGGCAGCAGTGCTAGCCACTGAGCCACCATGCCACCCCCCTATATCGGTTGCGAAAACAAGACACTTCGAAAATTTCTGTGTTTCACAGAGTCAGTATGGATTATAAAAGGAAAACTGTGCTGGACAAACCTATTGGAGGTTTTCTGAGGACGCAACTAACGATAGAGAACCAGCGGATCCGGGGTATTTGGATTTTCAGATAAGTTCTGATAAAGTCCCACATAATGGGTTATTGTGCAAAATCAAAACATATAGGGTTAGTGGTAATCTACTGGCATGGATTTAAAAGTGGTCAACAGGCAAAAACAGCGAATGGGAATAAAGGAGTCACTTTCAGAATGGTAGGCCAATGCTAAGTGGGATATCAATGTTTGGGTCCTCGTTCACCATATTACAGGGAGGATTGCACCAGAGAGAGTGTAGATAAGAGTCACTATGTTGGTACAAACAAAAACCAAAATTGCTGGAGAAACTCAGCAGGTCTGACAACATCTGTGGAGAGACAATAGGCAACATTTAGAGTCCAATGACCCTTCTTCAGAAGTTCTGAAACATCAACTCCATTTTCTCTCCACAGATGCTGCCAGACCTGCAAGCTTTCTCCAGCAATTTGCTAATGATTGGATGCTGAAGATCTGAAACATAGTTTTTTTGTTTTACATTATTTTACCAGGCTGTTGCCTGGGCAGCAGCGATTCAACTATGAAATGAGATTAGATAGGCTGAGGTTGTTTTCCTTAGTGCAGAAAAGGCTCAAGGCGGTAGCAGGGATCTGTTAAGGAGTACAAGGGCACAGACAGGGTAGATGGGGAGCAACTTTACTCTTTCGGAGAGCAGTCAACAAATTCTGCAAGGAGCAGAAAGTTTAGAACAACTTTGAGGAATTTTTGATTTTATGCAGAGGGTCGTGAGTATCTAGAGCTCTGACAGAAAAAAAAAGGGTGGTAGAGGCAGAACCCTCTTGAAATGCTATAGCATACAAGGCCACAGGCCAAGTGCCAGAAAATGGTATTAGAATAGACGGGTGATTGATGGTAGGCATGGACACAATAGGCCAAAGCGCCTCTTCCTGTTTTGTAAAAGCTCAATGACTACTCACAAGATATCTCATGATTTGGATGAGGGAATCAAATGTCATATTTCAAGTTTGCTGACGACACAAAACTAGGTGGGAGTGAGAGTGGTGAGGAAGACCTACAGAGGTTGCAAGGTAATTTACACAAGTTGAGAGTGGGCAAATACATAGCGAATGTAGTGTAATAACATGAATTAGTGTGAAGTTACCCACTTTGAGAGGAAAAAAACAGAATAGCAGAATATAATTAAAATTGTGATAGATTAGGTAAAAAGTATGTCCAAAGGACCTGGGTGTCCTTGTACACTGCTCATAGAAAGCCAACATGCAGATGCAGCCAGCAATTAGGGAGGCAAGTGGTATGTTGGTCAATATTCAAAAAGAGGGTTTGCGTATAGGAGCAAGATGTCTTATTGCTGCTGGTACGGCGCCGAAGTGAAACCCCATCTGGAGCAATGTGCGCAATTGTGATCTCCTTATCCAAGGAAAGATATATTTGCCATGGAGGGGTTGCAGCAAAAAGTTCACCAGGCTAATTCCTGGGATGGCAGGTCTGTTGAACAAGGAGAAATTGGATCAACTGGGCCTTTATTCACTGGAGTTTAGAAGAATGAGGCAGGAAATGATACAATTCTGTCAGGGCTGGACAGAGGATGCAAGGATAATGTTACCCTGGCTGGGGATCTTGAACAAGGGACCAACGCCTCAGGATACATCCTAGGACATTTCTGACTAAGAGGAGAAACATCTTCAATCAGGAGGATGAAAATCTGTGGAAATATCTGCCACAAAATCAGAGGAGGCCAAGTCACCAAATACATTCAAGAATTTAAAATGATAGATTTCTATGAGCAAAAGGCATCAGGGAGCAGGCGGAGAGAGTGAGGAGAAACAGAGACCATGACCACAATCATGTTTTATGGTTGACTTGGCTCAATGGACCGAATGGCCTACTTCTGCTCCTATTTTCTATGCTTGTGTTTTTGCTGTTTTAGTTCTGCTACAATGACAGACGTCATGGTTATGGTCACAGATTAACAACCTTTAAGGCACGACTCAAATGCAACATTGGTTTTAAAAAGAAAACTGCAATAAAACTGAATTCATTTGATGGATTACACAAAGAGAAAAAAACCCCACAAAAACCAACTGATTCAGCAATGCCTTTCAGGAACATGCCATCCTTCCTCGTCCAGCCTACACATCATCCCAGTTTCACTCTAGTTACCCTGAGAACACCAGGTTCCAACCTCAGCAACGAGTAAGAAACCCAAGTCATGAAACAAAATTTGTAAGACTTCTAAAATTAGTACTTACTTGTTGTATGTAACTACATTCCTGGAGTCTTGCTCAAAAGACACTTAGACATATCCACAAAGATCAGATTTTGAGGGCCATGGAGAAAATGCAGGTGAGTGGGACTAATGAGCTGCTCCAGCAGGTAACTCACACAGACACAACTGATCAAATCATATCCTTTATGCTGTAACCAATTTATAATATAAATAATGTTAAAAGAGAGATAGAATAGTGAGGTTTTGCACTAGTACACACAAGCAGGAGAGCCACTGAAAAAAAAAAGCATCAGTTCTTATTGTGACAAAATTCTAATTTTGTAGGTCTTATGTTACGGGTGATAAAAAGGTGATGGCGCTGTTGGAACAGCTGTCAGGAGCACGTGCTGACTAGATCAGAAGGGCAATAACATTATTTGTAAAAGCACATTGTGACTCACCTTACCATGCCTGCTTGTTATCTACTGTCCCCTGCTGGAAGTTTGTGATCACTTAGCTGTAATGCCTTGACAACAGTAACTATCTTGAGAAAGTATAGGAAGACAATAGTGCCCATACAACTATGCACATTGTCAAGGAATCAGTGCCTTCAAGAGGATGCAAAAGAAATGGGGTTAACAGTTACGTATAGATGAAAAAGAACGGTTAATTTGAATCTACTTATAAAACAGATGCTGATAAACCTAAACTCCAATTTAAAAAAAAACACAGCAGGCAAGAAATTTATCCTAGTCTCCTCAAAAGTACATTTTCAGAAATTAGACATTTTGCAACACAGAATCCAAGATCTAAAGTAATTTTAAAGGGTTTTAGGTGACACAACTAAAGTCCCCATTTTAGTCCACCTCTATATGTATAGGGATTGCAAGATAAAGTTTTAGTTCTTCAAAATCTTTCAAGTTTAGATTTTCTCTTACAGAATTGTAAGTTCAATGGGAATTTGACATAATCCATCACAATTATTTAATTCCCTATATTCAATTTCAACTCAAGTTGAAATGTCTTTTCCATTGAAAAACCGAAGACAATAAAAGACCAACAAATATAGAAGCACAAGTTGATAAGTTATAAATTTAAAAAGATGTGTGATACAATGACAAAATATTAACATGAAGATGATTGAAATTTTGGCTTATTGTAAACTAGCCACATCAAGGATTTCAAATTTTCCAATAGTTTATGCAAAGATTGATGTACAATCAAAATACTGCAGATGCTGGAAGGCTGTATAGAGAAAAATGTTCAAAACTAAGCTGGTGTGGCAACAGCTACAGAACACAAGAACTGATATTTCAGGCCTATGACCTTTCATCAGAACCAGTGAACAGCTGTAGACCTGAACCATTAACTCAGTTTCTCTCCCTACAGATTCCACCGGTACATGCCCTGAATCATATGTCAGAATGAATAATCAAACTATTATTTGGACATCAAGTTAGTAATAGACTTATTCAATTAAGAATTAAACCAATTTAAAGACCACTCTCTCGCTCACACTCTAAAATCTAAAAACTTAAATGGGGTTTCAACCAATGAATTCCCCATTTCAGTTTTTCCTTTAAAATTGGTCATTCATTGTTTGAGACAGCTGACCACCTATCAGAAACATGTATTATATAAAAATACACAACCACATTCTAGTTGCCCAAGTTAATGACATAAGTTTTTCCTTTGCACAATGATTCCCTATTGACTCCAGCATCAGCAGTTCTTACTATCTCTGATTCCCTATTGATGCTATTTTCATAAAGTTACTAAGATTTCAAATGATAAAAATTTGGCTTACATACATGAACACGCAATTAATTATGTCTGTAAAGCACAATTAGTTGCAGTAACTGCATCAAGGTGCAAAACATTTGTACCTGTTAGCTATTATCTATACGTAAACATCACATGTGCAAGAATCTCAAACTGATCTTTTCGTAAAAGCTAACGAAGGTTTGTGCCTTAAAATCTGTCTCTCAAGTATAGTTTCAGCTATCACACATTCCTAGAGAGAGAAGAATTAATTGAATTGTGGAGTCAAATTTATACATGTTTACATGTCCTTTTGGGAGGAAAAAAGGATCATTAAGGCATCTCTAACAAAAAAAATCTTCTACATTTCAGGCTTTTCCAAATCAATTCTGTGATCACTCACAAATTACATCTCAGAAACAGCAGTTCCAACAACGTAGGTGCACTCTCAGTAGTGAGCTGTTTAAAAGAAAACTGACATACTAATGCCATGGAATGGTGTTGAACCATTCACATTCAGTGTGGTACTAACTGAACCGTGGTTGATACTTTCACAGTGCGCCACCATAATACTTTCAATACTTGCACATCTTTTAAAATAGTCTCCCACTAATCTGTAGTATTTGCAAGGTTAGTTCACGTACAGTTTATACAAAAGAAAAGATATAAAAAAATTGAAGAGTGCTAACGTTAAATACATTAATATCAGTCCAAGTAAAACACCAGACTGAACATTTTAACAATAAATAAACAGAGAGAACAGAAAGTGCTGAAAGACTCAGCAGATCTGGCAGCAAGCGTGGAGACAGAAACAAAATTAACATCAAGTCCAATAAGATTCATCAGAACTGCTTCAAAACAACAATTGTGTCTCGCCACAGCTGCTGCCAGACCTGCTGAGTTTCTCCAGCACTTGGTTTTTATTTCAGATTTCCAGCATCTGAAGTGTTTTGCTTTTGAGCAAGTAAACTAACTGCTCAGAAAGTATTGTTGTTTATCGAAGTCTTTTTACAAGAAAATCTGCCTCCATTTTGTCCCAAAACCAAAATTAGCTTTTTTTGTTTGTTGTTCCTTAATTATTATTCAACAACAGCAAATGCAAACATTAATATAACTGATGACTTTACAGCACATAGTGCTCCCACATTGCAGCACAACACCTTGTCATTGTTCAATCTGCATTAAGTAAAGAGTTGCCTATATCGGACAGGATTCTAACATGACATGGTATTAATGATGGATTGCCACTGCAGCTTCATTCTTAATGCTGCAGTCACAAACGACAGTTGGTCAGATAGGTGATGATGTCAAATGGCCATTCATTTCCGTGGTGAGCTATTTGTGGCTGGCAGCATTTGACCTGATGCACAGATGGACAAAAGTCTTAAGAGTGGCAAGTACTTCCACTGCTGGCAAGAGTGTGAGCACAGCACTGTAAAGACAGTGCATATATAAATGAGGTGAACAGCAGAGAATTGCGTGGGATAACTTGCTAGATTCAGAGTGACACCCGCCATGACACTGAGAAACAGACACCTAGCCAAGCTTTGGTAAAATTAAGCTCTATATTCTGAATTTAGCAAGTGTTTGTTGAGTATAGTTAGTTCTCTACCTGGTAAGCAGCAAAAGGGATTTGCTGTTTAATATAGTCCATCAATTGTTAACATGTATAGCCTACATACATTGCATCAAACTGCCACTGAAACTGATTTGCCATATAATGTATTTGTGCGGCAGGCAGAACATCTTTTTACCTGGAGTGCAGCATCCCATTAGTGCAGAACGCCACTTGTGTTGTCACTATAAAGCAAGGCTTTTTTTAAGTTTTAGAAGGGTTCTCTAGTGCTTCTTTTTCCCTGATTTCAGGGGCTGCTTTTTCGTTCTTACTATTTTTTAAAAATAATGTGATGTTGTCATGTAGTAACATTGTCTGTCAACACATGCAGGTAATGTATTTGTCACCCCCCCCAAAACAGCAATTAAATCAACACCATTAAAGTCACAACACCTAAATAAAGCACTAACATCACAGATACCACAGTATTTAAAATAGATATGACAAAAGATATGTTCCCCAAAATAACTGACATGTACACCTACAGGCAAAATTCCATCATGCTAAACATTACCCACAAAGGTCACAGGTAATGCTTTTCTGTCATATGTTCAAAGTTGAAAAGCTTGAATATTTTAACCAGGTAAATTACTACCTTTTTCATAGTATCAAAGTTTAAATTTGATACAATGTTCATTGTAATAGTAGTCACTGCAATATTCCCCATAGATTAGCTCCTCAACATATGCAGACTTAAGCTGTTTGTTTAAATTTAAACAATCTGGCAATTAACTATTCCCTGGTCCATTATACATGACAATACCTCTGCGACTTGCCTACCATGCTCTCCATAAACTTGGACCACCAACCGTGTTTCTGACATTTTGTTTCAAATTGTTTATAGGATTTAGACATCGCTGACCTGGCCAGCACTTACTGGCCATCCTTAAAAACCCAGAGAGTATCAATTGTAAGCAAGATCAGGTAAAGCTGGCAGGTTTTCTTTCCTGACAGACATTAGCGAACTAGCTAGGTTTTTAAAATAATTGACTTTGGTTACATGGTCGCCATTAGGCTAGTACTTTTTTTTTTACATTCATGCTATCATCAAGACAGAAAAGCTCGCACATCCCGTTACACTATAGTGTCCCTATTTTGAATAAAATCTCAAATAAGAAAAATCCAGATTAGAATTCAAACAAAGCTTAGAATACCAAACAGCACATTACGGCTAAAGTTCTAGGTTGTGAATTCTCCTCAGTTGTATAAGCCTCACTGCCTCTCAGAACAATCTACTCTATGAAAGACAAAAGGGGTCTGGACAGGAGAGCTGGTGTGGTGAGAACTCTATCCAAAGAACCAAGTGCACATATGCATAAAGTAATAAAAAATTTAAGAGAATGCTGAATTTTACATTGCCAATTCCCTTGAGATAAAGTAATAATGTTTCTTTTGTAGAAAGCCTTAAATCATTTCTGAAATAATGCACAGCATCAGTTTTGGGAACGGAACATCAGGATATGTTATTTTCTGAAAAAGGGCAAGACACAGATTGCCAGAATAAACTCTAGTATTAAAGAATTATGGAAGGCACATTACATAGACATGTTTTATCCCCTTGAGTTTTGAAGACAGAGTTGATGTAATCAGTGTTTAAATGAATAAAAGTGTATTTGCCCTGTCAAATCCGGAGAAGCTATTTCCTTTAATGGAGGAATCCAGAACATGGGCAAACGAGAGTTAGGCCACTTTTCCCTCCCACAAAGTGCAATATTAACATAAAACACTCTCCCTCCCAAAAGACCACAGATCTTGGTACAAAAGGGTATGTTAAAAAATGGCAATGAAACGAGGGTCCAAACTATCCATAAGCAAAAAGCGCTTACATCCCATTTCCAAGTTAGTCCCAAGGTGAGGAAGGAATGCCACAGTTTCTACTATGCAATCACATTTATTCACTTTTAGATTTGGTGACTTATTTTTCCAGACTTAAGATTGTTTAGGGAAGTTTAAAGCCAAGGAACTATGCTACTTTAAATATTGTAAGTTTATTTTGAAGTAAACACTTTTCCTAGCTGCTTAAGACCATCAATTACTATTTGAGCCAATGTTTATTTGTAGTTACTTCGCCAAGCACTAACCACATTACAGTACGTAAATTATATTCTTTAAATAGCTTTATACCCAGCTCAACAGGTTAGCATTTTGAAAGAATCTCAGTTGAGAGGCATAATGATTGATTTTTAAATTTGCACAGTTTCCCGGTTTATTTCCAAATTCTAATTTAAAATCAATTCATAGAACTAAGCACCATTGTAGTCAAAAACCATGATAACACCGAATACAATTGCTTAGATTTGCCATGGGAAATGCAATTATAAACCATGTACATGTTTGACTGTTGACAGAAAATAGCACCTATTCCTTATGAATTATAATCCTGTAATACACAAATACACAGTGAATACAAGAAAGTAGTATGAAACGTTTAAATAAAAAGTGTAACCTTTCATGGTGGTGTTTCCCCTTCCTAGTGTAGATTGTAAAAAGATGATCCATGGAAAAGAATCCATGAGGCAACAAGCTGTTGCCAACTAATGCAACTTCCAATAAGGATGTGTGCTTGAAGCAAGGCATTTGTCTTTTCAGTTTCAAAACTGATATTATATTTTCAAAAACAAAAGGTTCAGAGCAGATACTTCAATGACAATGTTTTTATTAATATCAAGCTTCTCCCACCCATTCTATACACCAAATATATATTTCTTCTGACTCCACACCGAACTTCTACTGTACCAATGCAGTCATTTTTTAGTATTATTTTGAAACTAAGTATAACCACCATTCTTTTTTGTGCCTTAAATCATAAACTGCACATTCAAATATTTAAATTCCCATCCCCCAACATGAGCTCAGATTCATGGACTAGAATAGTTTTCTCCTTGCTGAAACCATGCATGAATATCCTAACAGCAGAGCACAGTACTGGAGGCTGTCAGCAAATGGCAGTACAGACAGCTGCCAAGTCTTGCAGGCTCCGTGCTCTAATATGGAACAGCTGGAAGAGGACTGTGCATTCTTTTCTCTGAGTAAACACTAAGGGCTCTGTTCAGTATCCTACTGCAATCAAGCCTAAAGAATTCCACCAGTGAACACACAGACTTCTATTACTTCTCCCCAATACACCCTTTGTATTCCTACGAAGGAAAAGTGCAGATATACATGATTTTATCTGGTGCTGCAACTGTGTCATTTTTAAATAACTATTTGTGCAGAATTCTTCCACACTCAAATATTCCCGTCAATCCTACCACATTCTGTCTGCTGCATAGGCCAGGGTGAAACATTATAGTACAAATATGTTCACATATTATTTCAACCTTAGCTTCAGCACAAATATGACGATGTGCTTCTCCGTAAACGGCGACTGCATGCTACATTCCCCAAGTTTTACTAAGGTCCCATTTACATTTTATTTCTAATATACAAATCGACTCAGACTTTTGGCCTTCACTTCTGCGTACTCAGAGGAGAAAATTAGGTTTTTTCCTAAAATCGGATTACAGTGCCCATGACAATATAACTGCAATCCTTTTGGTTTGAGTGTAAATAAGTATTAAATTGCGATATTCGTAAGCAGACTGAAAAAAGGTATCTTCAGTTATTGGGATCAATATTCGTATCGCTGAAATAGAAAGCTACGTGTAGCGAAACGATCGGAAAAGAGACCAAGCCACGTTGTCCAGAAAGCACAGGATACCCAGACTCTACGTGACATGACTGGGTTATTGTACAGGAAATTGCAGAACAAGATGCATCAAAGCGTTTTACTCCTTACGTTGGTGTGATGTTCCTTCTACACCGCAATGAAATACACCAATTGTCAATTTAAAATGTTACCAAATACATGTGCATGTTGAATTAAATTATTCAATTGGAACAATTTCGCATCAGTCTCGGATATGAGCTTGAATAAACAGCGTAAAAATTATTAGTTACATTAAACTTACCGGGATCATTTGCCTCTCCCTCGAGAATATGAAGCTCGGTGCAATCGGACAAAGAATGCTCTAGACAAATCTGAAGGAAACGAGCCTGTGTCCGGCTCACTCGTTTCAATAGAGACAACAAAGCTACAGTTTGTTCACATTCATTCCACCCTTTAAACCATCCTGCAAGAACGCCGACTTGATCTCGAAACATCATGATTAAGGAACAGCCTCAGCACTGGGCGAGTTTATATCGTGGGATTCTTCGATGCAAGGCACCCAAAAAAAATCAAGCTCACATGCATGTAGAGGAGGGGTTGTCACATTTTGTGTGGATCGAGTTGCGATTTTTTCTTTCCTTTTCTGTAGAATAACGTCACTGTTGACACGCTCCCTCTTCCTCCAAGGCAATCAACAGTGGGCCAAAAATGTAATAGGCACAACAAGTATATCACCTGTCAGAATTAACAGAGCTGGAATTTTAGATCTTCTCTCGCCACGATATCAATATTAATCCTCAACGCCCGCATTCCCATACGTGGTCAGAACTGGAAAGGAAACCAAAAGAAAACGGCCGTTGAAATTACTGTCATTGACTAATAGTCCAAACTTTACGTTGAAGCGATGGATCTGCTTTCCCCTCCCTCTGCCTGCAGCAACTAGTCATTCATTGCAAATTATAATGCAGCAACTCTTTTAGGTTTATAATTAAGCATTCAAAGCACTCAAACAGTCCACAAATGGCCCCGAAATGATAAAATAATATGCTTTGAAGCAACTCATTATTCAAGAAACTAGAAGAGCCGCTAGTCAGCCAGCAGACGGTGTTTAAACGTTTCCAAAAGCAATGCAGAGTAACGCAATTCCTCTGGGTTTAGGCCCAATGCAGAACGGCTGAGACTAAAATAAACTATCCACCCAAACCTCAAATACGCGACCGTCTGCAGCCATCGCCTTGACTGGGATTTTCCATGTCAGTCTGAAAGAATGAACCCGCAGGATGGACCTTTAACCACGTTGGTATGAACGCTGCCCTGCCCCGTTCAACACTGCGGAAACTCACAGTAACTCCACAGGCATCTGTCTACCTCAGAGAACTGGAACAATATCCTCCACAAAAAACAGGCCAACCTTAAAATTGGGATGTTAAAAAATATATAGCAAAAAAAAACTATAGAAAAGTTAGCTCCATCGGCCTGTGGTATTGGCAGGGTTTTAAAAGGCGAATACGTAAAGCATCGGTTATTTCTCTTCTCAAAAAAAAAATTTTCAATCCCAAACATTAATCTCACCCGCCCCCAATAAACATTTGTTATCATCAAAACAGAAAGCGAATCCTGAAACCGGCTAAAAATAACATGAAAGGCGCAGCATGTGTGAAGATTATTAATAAATATGACTCAAAGACTCCTCCCCGTTTCAGCTGCAGCGGCCGACGCACTTTCCAGGGGCTCAGGAGCTTTACACACCGACCTGCCGCTAACTGCAGCCTCCGCTCAGGGGGAAGGGGAAGGGGAAGGGTAATGGTGGTGCTTCAGTTGGTGCCGCTCCCTGGGGCCATGATAGCTGTAACAGCAGCAGCGGTGGCCGCCGGCTCCACAAAGTTGAGTTTATTTTTAGGCCAGTAGTGCCCTCCCCCTCCCGGTGAGTTATTAACATTCAGCATTACGTCATGGGAGGGCCAGGAATAGCGGGGGCGGGGGCGCGGGGGGAGGGGGAGGGGGAGGGGGAGGGGGAGGGGGAGGCCATTCCCCGCCCTACCCCCCAACCCTCGGTATACAGACCGGGCGGGGCTTCCGGTGCCGCCCCGCCCCTCAGCACCCAGCTCCCTCCCAACACAGACACACACATTTACCGGCTCTGCCGCAGCGCCCTGGGTCCCGCCCCTCTGTAGAGGGTGGGCGCTTCTCTGATGGCTTCGTTGCTAAGGGCTCGCCGCACGCGCAGCCAGACGTCGTTTCGAGTCGTAACCGAAGCTGAAGTTTCCGCAGCGATTAATTTGTCTGCTGTCTTTCCCGCTCACCGTCCCCCTCTCGCTCCCCGACTGCCGAGCGGTCGGGATTCAAAGGCAGCAGGCCTGGGTGCCGGGCTCTGTCCACCCGCCCGCCGCTGTGACGAGCGCGGCCTATCGCTCCCCAGCACGCCGTGTCCCAGCACGTGACCCAGGGTTCGCCATCCCCAAATAATGTGAGACGAATAGTTGTAGTGCCTGTGGTGTGGTCATGTCACTTTCGTGGACTAGTTAATCACCAGAAGACTAGTCTAATAGGCTGCAGACATGGTTTGGTAATGATACGGTGACTTTTATTACTGATGCCCAAAAAAAATGCATATGACATGTATCGCGTCAAATCATTATTTATTTCTCCTTCAGTACTCTGAATGCTTCAGAAGCTTTGGTAAATAAATTTTAATTGTAAGGCAGATTTGAATTTTATTTAACTAAATCTACATGCATAAATGTTTTTTGTAAAGACAGCAGCTGTAAAATAACAGAATTTGGCCAGTTTTAAAATTCAGAGCACATCCAGTATTTCTGGACGTTTGGCTAAAACGGATATCTTAACTGGACCAGCTGGGGCACCACCCTGTAAAGGTTGTGTTCTGTATGTCACGATAAGTGTGTTACAGCACAATATCTATTCATGTAAAGTGATGCAAAGTAACTGTAAACTCATGTGAGAAAAATAAAACCAGAATGTATCAACATGGCTGAAAAAGAACGATTCTATAAATTAATTACTGATTAAGAACAAGATACTAGCATTCAGGTCCGGAAGAGATGAGAAAGTCTAAATTACATGTACAAAAAAGATCATAAAGAGCATGCTAGCCTCTCAGGTTATAACAGCTACTGAGCTCTCCCATGTGGGCAGCACAGTATTGAAAAGAGCCTTGGACAAGTCAGTTTCTGGAATCTTCCTATAATGGCTTAGGAACAACAAATACATCAAGGTGGGGTATGTACCAAGTTAAGCTAGGGAAAGCTAAGAAAAAATCAATTTGAAACAGTAAATTGCCATGTATGGGAAACATGCTACTCAATTAAAATGCCATGCTAATTAACAATACAAGACAATATCATCTTGCATTTATTATACAAGGGTGCATTTATAGTGACAAATGTACATCTTAAATCTTGTAAGATAACACAGCAACACAATGTCAGGGGTGCAAATGACATTGCAAGCCACAATAAAGTGTTCTCCGGAAATAGTAGAGTCTAGGCCCGAAACATCAGCCTTCCTGCTCCACTGATGCTGCTTGGCCTGCTGTGTTCATCCAGCTCTACACCTTGTTATCTCAGATTCTCCTCTGGAAACCCAGTTGATGAAGGATAAAACTGAAGCCACCTTTATATACTTATTAGGAGTTCAACATTATTGGCATACCCCTCTTTGCAAGTAGCCTCATAAATCCCCATCAGCAAAGACATTTTCAGCACTGATCCATTTACGTGACGAGGCTGGTTACCTTGATCTGGTACGCAAGAATAAACTCCAAACATCTAATCAGAGATAGTAGGAACTGCAGATGCTGGAGAATCCGAGACAACAAGGTGCAGGGCTGGATGAACACAGCAGGCCAAGCAGCATCATAGGAGCAGAGAGGCTGCAAGCAGCATCATAGGAGCAGAGAGGCTCCAAGCAGCATCATAGGAGCAGAAAGGCTCCAAGCAGCATCATAGGAGCAGAGAGGCTTCAAGCAGCATCATAGGAGCAGAGAGGCTCCAAGCAGCATCATAGGAGC
>NC_063339.1:43631677-43637565 GCF_021869965.1 Rhincodon typus
GGCCAAGCAGCATCATAGGAGCAGAGAGGCTCTCTGCTCCTATGATGCTGCTTGGCCTGCTGTGTTCATCCAGCCCTGCACCTTGTTGTCTCCAAACATCTAACTTCCTTTATAAAAACCGAAAGAACTGCAAATGCTGTGAATTAGGAACAAAAAAACAGAAGATGCTAGAAAAGCTCAGCAGGTCTGGCAGCATCTGCGAAGAGAAATCAAAGTTAACCTTTCAGGTCCAGTGGCCCTTCCTTTCTTTTGTCCCTCTTATTTGTTTATCTTCAGGTTTATTGGTAGCCACCAAAGGTTCACTAAGTTAGTGGAATTGGAATGTCGATGGATCAAAAACAGAAGTTGCTGGAAAAGCTCAGCAGGTCTGGCAGCATCTGTGAAGAAAAAAAAAAAATCAGAGTTAACATTTCAGGTCCAGTGACCCTTCCTCAGAACTGGTCACCGGACCTGAAATGTTAACTCTGATTTTTTCTTCACAGATGCTGCCAGACTTGCTGAACTTTTCCAGCAACTTTGTTTTTGTTCCGGATTTACAGCATCCACAGTTCTTTCAGTTTTTATTGAATGTCTATGTATATTGTTCATATGGACTTCCAGAAGGCATTTGATAAAGTTCCATATACAAGACTGTTAAATAAAGTAGAAGCCCACGGGATTGATAGCAAATTACTTGTTTGGCTGGGAAATTGTTTGAGTAGCAAGTGACAGAAAGTAGGGATAATGGGCAAGTGGTCAAATTGGCAGAATGTGACCAGTGTTGTCCCACAAGGATCTGTGTTAGGGTCTCAATTATTCACGTTATTTATTGATGATTTGGATAACCTGTAGAAAGTCATATATCCAAATTTGCTGATGGCACAAAGTTAGGTAGTATTGTTGATGGTATAGATGATAACAAAGTAAAAGAGGGATATTGATGGACTCAGTGAATGGGCAAACAGTGGCAGATGGAGTTCAACATAAGCAAGTCTGAAATTATCCATTTTGGACCAAGAAAGGATTGATCAGGGTACGTTGTTGATGGTATGAAGTTAAATTCTGTGGATGTCCAAGGAGACTTGGGGTTTCAGGTACATAGATCTTAAAAATGTCACAGACAGGTGCAGAAAACAATTAAGAAAATTAATAGAATTCTGGCCTTTACATCTAGAGACTGGAGTACATGGATACCAAAGTTATGCTGCAGGGTTATACAAAACCCTAGTTAGACCCCCTTTGGAATATTGAGCAGATCTCAGCATCAAACACATTAGAATGGATATATTGGCCTTGGAGGAAGTACAACATAGGTTTACAAGAATGATACCTGAACTTAACCTCTTATGAAGAAAGATTACATAAATTAGCCCTGTATTCTATAGAATTTAGAAGGTTACAGCATGATCTGGTCAAAGTCTTCAAGATACTAACATGAAAAGATGGGGTAGATAAAGAAACTATTTCCACTGGTTGGGGATTCTAGAACTACAGGGTATAGTCTGAGAATGGCCAAACCATTCAGAAGAGATGTTAGGCAGCACTTCTACACAAAGATGTTTGAAGCTTGGAACTCTCCTCCACAAATGGTAGTGGATGCAAGATAAGTTGTTCATTTTAAATCTGAGATAGATACATTTTTGTTAGGCAAATATATTTAAGGGATATGGGCCAAAGGCAAATATATGAAATTAGTCCAGCCTTGATCTCGTTGAATGGTGGAACAGGCTCAAGGGGCTGAATGGTTTACTCGTGTTCCTATGTTCCTACATGAGGAGTTCTGCTCCTAATTCTTATATTGCCTTCATCTAATTGTCTAATCTATATAAGCTGTGGCCCTACTTGCACTTTTACTTCTTTAGGAACTGTTACCAGTCTTGCTGTTAATGTATTTATGACACCTAAATTACCTGCACTTGGTCCGATCATTGACAAAAGGGGCTGAACTCATTGGTGAGGCGAGACTGTCTGACCTTGACATCAAGACAACAGTTGACTAAGGATACCATCATGGAACCCTAGCAAAACTGAAATCAATGAGAATCAGGAGAAAAGTTCTCCACTGGTTGGAGTCATACCAAGCACAAAGAAAGATGAATGTTAGAAGTTATGTCAACTCCAGAGAATCATTGCAGGAGTTCCTCAGGGTAGCGTCCTAGGTGCAACCATCTTCAGTTGTCTTATCAATGACTTTCCCTCCAACACAAGGTCAGAAGTGGAGATGTTAGATGATTCTTGCACAGTATTCAGTACCACTCAACTTCTCAAAACAGTGATGTGGTCCAACTCTAGATGTACCAAGACCTGAACAATATTCAGGCTTGGACTGTTAAATGGCAGATATTATACAAGTAATAGACAATGATTATGTCTAAATAGATAATCTGAATCATCTTCTATTGACATTCAACAACACCATTGTTGAGTCCACCACCATCAATGCCCAGGGGATAACCATTGACCAGACACTTTACTGGACTGGCCAATGTATGAAGGTGGATAAATCTCCTGGTCCTGATCAGTTATATCCAAGATATAACTGCATGAGGCTAGAGAAGAAATTGCAGGGGCCCTGGCTGATATATTTGCATCATCATTAGCCATGGGTGAGGTCCTGGAAGACTGGAGGGGAGTGAATGTGGTGCCCTTATTCAAGATGGGCTGCAAAGAAAAACCTGTGAATTATAGATCAATAAGCTTAACATCTGTGGTAGGTAAGTTACTTGAGAAGATTCTGAGGGATAAGATGTACATGCATTTAGAAAGACAGGGTTTGATTAGGAGTAGTCAGCATGGCTTCCTGTGTGGGAGATCATGCCTAACAAATCTGTTAGAGTTCTTTGAAGTGACCAGTAAGGTTGATGAGGGCAGGGCAGTACATGGATTTCAGTAAGGCCTTTGATAAGGTTCCACATGTCGGCTGCTCTGAAAGGTTAGAAATCATGGAATCCAGGGAGAGCTGGCAAATTGGATACATAATTGGCTTGATGGTAGGAAGCAGAGGGTAATAGTGGAAGGATGCTTGTCAGACTGGAGGCCTGTGACTAGTGGTATGCCTCGGGGTCAGTGCTGGGCCCATTGCTGTTTGTTATCTGTATCAATGATTTGGATGAGAATGTGCAAGGCATGATTGGTAAGTTTGCGGATGCCACGGACAAAGGCAGTATCATGGACAGTGAGGAAAGTTATCAGAAATTGCAGCAGGATCTTGATCAGCTGGGGAAGTGGGCCAAGAAATGGTAAATGGAGTTTAATATCGATAAGTGTGAGGTGTTGCATTTTGGAAAGTCAGATCAAGGTAGGAATTTCATGGTGAATGGTAGGGCCTTAAGGAGTGTAGTGGAACAGAGGGACCTTGGAGTTCAGATGCACGGTTCTCCGAAAGTGGAGTCACAGGTAGGCAGGGCAGTGAAAAAGGTTTTTGGCGCACTGACCTTCATCAGTCAGGGGCCATTGAGGACAGAAGTTGGGAAGTTATGTTGCAGTTGCACAGTACGTTGGGGAGGCCAGACTTGGAGTATTGTGTTCAGTTTTGGTCACCTTGCTCCTGGAAGGATGTTATTAAACTAGAAAGAGTGCTGAAGAAATTTATAAGGATGTCGCCAGGACTCAAGGTACTGACTTATAGGGAGAGGTTGGACCAGGTTGGACCAGCTTGGACATTTTTCTTCAGAGCAAAGGAGACAGAGGATTTTATAGAAGTGTATAAGATCATGAGAGGCAAGGATAAGGTGAATGCACTCAGTCTTTTTCCCAGGGTTGGGGAAATCAAAGACTAGAGCGCATCAGTTTAGGATAAGAGGGGAAAAATACATGGAAATCTGAGGGGCAACTTTTTCACACAGAGGGTCATATGCATATGGAATGAGCTGCCAGCAGAAGTGGTTGAGGCAGATACATGAACAACATTTAAAAGGCATTTGGACAAATACATGGATAGGAAAGTATCAGAAGGCTAGCCTCATATCAGAAGGATATGGGCCAAGTGCAGGGAAATGTGGTTGGCGTGGATGGACATTTTGGTCAGCACAGACTCGCTTGGGCCGAAAGGCCTGCTTTGTGCTTGCAGGACTCTATGATACAAATTCTAAGTTTACAACAGCAGCTTAGAAGCTGGGAGTTTGTAACTTGCCTCTTGACTCCCCAGATCCTATCTACCATCTACAAGGTACAAATCTGGTGACGAATGGGATACTCTCCATTTGCCTGAATGAATGCAGTTCTAATATGACAAGAAACTCAGCGCAATGAACTGGCTTGATCAGCATCCCATCCACCATTCATTTCCTTCACCACTGATGCACAGGGGCAGCAATGTATGCTATATACAAGCTGCATTGCTGAAACTCCTCAAGAATCTTTTTATGGTACATCCAACCTGTGAAATCTACCAACTACAGAGACAAAAGCAGCAGTTGCAAAAAATTACACTACCTGAAAATTCCCCTTCAAGCCACATATCATCTTGATTTGGAACTACTTTACTATTTTTTCACTGTTACTTGATCAAAATCCTGGTACTCCTTCCTAATGGCCTACACCAAATGGACAGGAACACTTCAAGAAAGTGTCTTTTTCTATGACCACCTTAAGGGGAATTAAGGGTGAGCAACTAATTTTGAACTTGCCAGTGATGCTTAATCCCATAAAATATAGTTTTTAAAAATCTTTCAAATGCAGGATACAAGACAGTGTTTATATTTTATGTCTCTGAACTAGTTATTGGCAAATTCCCCTATATCATCAGTCAGAAACTGTTAGTACGCAAATGTTTGATCCTTGTTCCATTTCTCCATGACCTTTTCAACCCATTTGCCCTTAATAACATTACTATAGAGTCTGGTTCTTGGGTCTGTAAAATGTGGATGACTACTGTCCATACCCTTAACTCCATGACAATTGCCTCATTAAAAATCACGTGCCAGTGGATTTATTAGCCTTGTTAACTCTCCCTTCACCATACCTGCATCTTTTAACGAGATGTTAACCTTTAGTATGTAATGTGAGCAAATTATCTGTGTAATTGTAAGACATTTTACAGTTTTCTCTCTAATCCTTATCAACCACATGCCAACGAGACTTGCTAACATCGCGATTAGTAACTTTCTTAAAAAAATTGTTCACAACGGAGACATTCCAGTTTTACGGACTTTCTGAAATTGTCAAACTTCTTTGGTGTCTTTTTCATAGGTTTACTCAGCAGCATTGGCATCACACTAAAAACATCAATATTTATAGGATGGCTCACTCCAGTTATTCTACATGGAAAGATATACTCTCATAAATTACCTCAATGTGTTGTTATTGCCAAATATGAAACAATTAGTACTTTTATATTCCGTAAACATGCACACATCCCCATTACTTTGTGAATCGAGATAATGTTTTAAGAGAAATATTCCATTTGCTACCAAAATGCAGGTACTATCTGGCACTGCACAGTTAAACTAGTCTGCAATTAACACGTTCTTCAGAAGAATAAAATCCCTTGTGACTGGTATAATTTGTTTAGATCCATCAATATCATCCTCCGTCATTTTGGAGGCCATGTCTCTCCGCTGTGAGCATTTTATTCCATAATAATTGTTTAAACCATACGTGAAGCATCTATTAACTGTTTGCAGTATCCATTTGTCTTTCATCGTTGCTCCAATTCAGTCTTCTGCTGCAAGAGACAGATTTTCCAAAGATGCTTTCATCTGCATTATTCCTGTTTTTAACCATTCTAATATATTGACACATGAGTGCAGTATTTAGACCTTGTCAAAATCTTACAGTCATTGAATCCTCTGTTCTTTGTGTCGCTGCATAATGTCCCATTTGTTCCATTTTGGAATTTTGTAAAGACAGCAAGCATCTGATCCAACATGGTATGCCTTCCCGAGAAATGAATACCAGTTAGAAGTAGT
>NC_063339.1:43638065-43639161 GCF_021869965.1 Rhincodon typus
TCTACAATACTACCCAAGGCCCTACCATTAACTGTATAAGTCCTACCCTTGTTTGTTTTATCAAAGTGCAAAACCTTGCATTTAGCCAAATTAAACTCCATCTGCCACTCCTCAGGCCATTGACCCAATTGATCAATATCTCTTTGTAATCTTAGGTAATGTTCTTCACTGTGCACTATACCACCAATTTTGATGTCATCCGCAAACTTAACTAACCATGTCTCCTGTATTCTCATCCAAAACAAAAAAGTGGACCCAGTACCGATTCCTGTGGAAATTGGCTGGTCACAGGCCTCCAGTCCCAAAAGTCAACCCTCCACCACTACCCTCTGTCTCCTACTGTAAAGCTAATTTTGTATCCAATTAACAATCTCACACTGAATGTCATGTGATCCATATTTACTAATTAGTCTACCATGTGGAACCTTATCAAAGACTTTCCTAAAGTCCAAGTAAACAATATTTACCACTCTGCCCTCATCAATCTTTTGGTTACTTCCTCAAAAAACTCAATCAAGTATGTGAGACATGACTTCCCTCGGGCAAAATCATTCTGACTATCCCTAATCAGTCCTTGCCTCTCCAAATGCATATAAATTTGATCTTTCAGAATCACCTTTAACAACTTAGCCACCACAATGTCAAATTCGTGGTCTACAGTTCTCATGCTTTTTATAGCCTTTCTTAAATAAAGGCACAACATTAGCCACCTTCAGTCCTCCGGCATCTCACCAGTGGTTATAGATGATATAAATATTTCTGCTAGGGCCCTGCAATTTCCTCCCTAATTTCCCAGGATGTTGTGGGATAAATTTGGTCAGGTCCCAGGGATTTATCCACCTTTATGTTTTCCAAGACCTCCAGCTTTTCCTCTTCTGTAATGTGAACTGTTTTCAAAATGTCAATATTTATTTCCCTGACTTCTTTAGCCTCCATTTGTTTCTCCACAGTAAAAACTGACAGAAATATTCATTTAATATCTCCCCCATCTGGCAATGAAGGAAACTAGACCAGATTATAGACAACAAGGTGCAGGGCTGGATGAACACAGCAGGCCAAGCAGCATCATAGGAGCAGAGAGGCTCTGCTCCTATGA
>NC_063339.1:43639561-43641066 GCF_021869965.1 Rhincodon typus
AACAACTTCTCTTTCAATTCCTCCCACTTCCTACAGACAAAGGGGGTAGCCATGGGTACCCGCATGGGCCCAAGCTACGCCTGCCTCTTTGTAGGTTACGTGGAACAATCCCTCTTCCGTACCTACACCGGCCCTAAACCCCACCTCTTCCTCCGTTACATTGATGACTGTATCGGTGCCGCCTCGTGCTCCCACGAGGAGCTCGAACAGTTCATACACTTCACTAACACCTTCCACCCCAACCTTAAATTTACCTGGACCATCTCTAACACCTCTCTCCCCTTCCTGGACCTCTCTGTCTCCATATCGGGCAACCACCTCGAAACCGATATTCATTTCAAGCCCACCGACTCCCACAGCTACCTAGAATACTCCTCCTCCCACCCACCTTCCTGCAAAAATGCTATCCCCTATTCCCAATTCCTTCGCCTCCGCCGCATCTGCTCCCAGGATGAGGCATTCCACTCCCGTACATCTCAGTTGTCCTCGTTTTTCAAGGACCGTAACTTCCCCTCCTCGGTGGTCGAGAACGCCCTCAACCGTGTCTCCCACATCTCCCGCACCTCATCCCTCACACCCCGTCCACGCAATAAAAACCAAAAAAGAATCCCCCTCGTCCTCACGTACCACCCCACCAACCTCCGGATCCAACGCATCATCCTCCGACACTTCCGCCATCTGCAATCCGACCCCACCACCAAAGACATCTTTCCCTCCCCACCTTTATCTGCTTTCCGGAGGGACAACTCTCTCCGTGACTCCCTTGTCCGCTCCACACTCCCCTCCAGCTCCACCACACCCGGCACTTTTCCCTGCAACCGCAGGAAGTGCTACACCTGCCCCCATACCTCCTCCCTCACCCCCATCCCAGGCCCCAAGAAGACTTTCCACATCAAGCAGATGTTCACCTGCACATCTGCCAATGTGGTATACTGCATCCGCTGTACCCGGTGTGGCTTCCTCTACATCGGGGAAACCAAGCGGAGACTCGGGGACCGCTTTGCAGAACACCTACGCTCGGTTCGCAACAAACAACTGCACCTCCCAGTCGCGAACCATTTCAACTCCCCCTCCCATTCCTCAGACGACATGTCCATCCTGGGCCTCCTGCAGTGCCACAACGATGCCACCCGAAGGTTGCAGGAACAGCAACTCATATTCCGCTTGGGAACCCTGCAGCCCAATGGTATCAATGTGGATTTCACAAGTTTCAAAATCTCCCCTCCCCCTACCGCATCCCAAAACCAGTCCAGCTCGTCCCTGCCTCCCTAACCTGTTCTTCCTCCCACCTATCCCCTCCTCCCACCTCAAGCCGCACCTCCATCTCCTACCGACCAACCTCATCCCGCCCCCTTGACCTGTCCGTCCTCCCTGGACTGACCTATCCCCTTCCTAACTCCCTACCTACACTCACCTTTACTGGCTCCATCCCCGCCTCTTCGACCTGTTTGTTTCCTCTCCACCTATCCTCTCCTCTATCCCTCTTCTATCCGCCTCCCACTCTC
>NC_063339.1:43641166-43663065 GCF_021869965.1 Rhincodon typus
ATGATGCTGCTTGGCCTGCTGTGTTCATCCAGCCCTGCACCTTGTTGTCTCGGATTCTCCAGCATCTGCAGTTCCTACTATCTCTAGACCAGATTATAGCTGATTTTACCAACTGCATTGACACCTACCCTTCAGGTCACATTTTAGGAATCAATATCATGTGGTCTCTGTGGTTGGGAAGTATATTATAATTGCTAGAAGCAGAAAACTAAATATTTACTGAAAACATTTTTACAATTACTGTCATATTTTGTTTACAGTTAATGCAGAACTGATTAAGATCATTCAATTAGCTACAAAGACTGAATATAGTACATGAACAATAATACTGGTTGATTTTTTTGAATATTGTAAAACAATCAGGGTTGCTAACTTGGAGTTATTATGCTTTTTTTAAGCATTTTTTAAGAAACCTGGAAGCATAGAAAATAGTAGCAGGAATAGACCATTTGGCTGATCATCCAACTCAGTGTCCTGTTCCTGCTTTCTCCCCATACTCTTTCAATCTTTTACCCCAAGCACTATGCCACCCCCATCTGTGCTTTGTGAATTTCACAACCTGCTCCTGCATCACCAATTTCCATCCTTTACAATTTGGTCCCCTGTACCACTTTGGTATTAGGGTTGAAGAAGAATAGTAACGCAGGCACAATTAAAATACTTTGATGAATCAAATATTTGTCATTTTACCTAACAACTTCTGTGATCAGCTTCTGCTTTATTCTTACTCAAAAGATTGTGGGGATGTCATTCTGTGTTTTTGATTCATTTATATATGGAAGATCTTGTACCTTACAAATGTGCCGTGTTAAAAAAAAACAGCTATCATCAATTGTATACTTTATAACAGTTTTGAAACACATGATATAAAAATTGGGAATCTACATCTAAACGAAAGGTTCACCTGTGTGACTCTTTTTATGGTAATTATCAACTGTTTACCATATTAATTAATGATGGGATAAAGTTACATTCTGTAATCATTTTACTGATGACACAAAAGATAGATGGCATTATAATAGAGTAGACAGCAGCATAAAATTACAAAGATGTTAAAAGATTAAGTGAACAGATAAAACTGCGAAAATGGATTTCAATATACGCGTGTGATATCCATTTTACAATTGTGTCTGTATCCAAAAGTCAACCTGATTTTTTTTTCAACAGATGCTCAATGAACTGTGATCTGTTTCTAGCATTTTCTGCATTTAAAAAAAATAGTGTGATACAAGTTGTGTCATGCAAAATCTATTCGAGTTTCAGTACATAATGGATATTTGAATTGTTGGCAATATTAGGGACTCTGACATTACGCTTTTAATTTGTAACATTATGTAATACAAATGTCAAAGACTAATATTTCTGTTTGAGATTTTACTCATGTAAAATTAATTTTAAAACACACATTGCAACAATTAATGTTACATACTTAAAGCTTCATATAACTTAGAAAATTAAAGGTTAACAAACATCTTTGAAAGAGTACAAAAAAGTGCAAATAAAATTGCAAGATACATGTGAAATGTTTTATATTAAAGATCTTGGCTTCAGAACTGAATTCTTTCAGTCTTTAAAATCCACTTCAACACATTGTAAGAGTGCTTTGTGGTTAAATAAGTGTCACAACCTACAGATAACATGCACAAATGATTCATCCCATTGGAAAAATTGTATTGGTTTAATTGCACTGATGAATATAAGGAAGAAAATTAATCTGGAATACCCAAATAAAGTAGAAAATAATGTTTGAAAGTTAGCAGACTTCAAACAAAAACTCTAACGTAACAAAATGTCTGTTTAAGACAAATATTTAACTTGCTGTATGGTGTAGAAATGTTCCTGGTGGTCTTTAAGAATCTCACTTTCCTTGCAGCTCTTAACTTACTGATCGCCCTTTCAGTCCACCACACCATTGTTGTGTACTGATCTTCAGCACTCTTATTTTTTGTTTATAATGGTATTCCTTCAAGTAGGCTTTCAATGGTGGTGGCACAGGAAGAGCATCAATTCCTTCATAGGTTGTAGAGCTGCAAATTACAGCTCTGCAAAGGCGCTGAAGTGAAAATGGAAAAGTCCTGTTCAATGGAAGTGACAACAATGGTTCAAAGAACATACAAGAATTTGGGTCCCTATAATGTTCCAAAAGGCCAGTTACACTTGGTGCATGAAAAACACAAGGATCATGGGCATCAAAGCTGAAGTTATGATTCCACTGTTCAATTCTAGCATGGAGAGAGCGGCTGTAACGTCTAAAACTGACAGAGAAGAGATAGTCCTCTTGAGCAGAGTCTCTGAGCAAATATGTACCTTCTGGTTTACCTTCTAAAAGAGCCTCAGCTCCATACCTATCCATTACACCCCAGTAACACGGATTATTACTGATCCAAAATAGATCTGGAACTAAGCGGTAGATATAGCCAAACTCGGCATGACGTTTGTAAAAGGGTGCTAGCCAACTGCAATTATTCTCAAAATCCAGTTTGATAGTATTCTGATTTTCAGAATCTGTGAAAAGAGCCATCAGCTCCTCTTCAGAGTCTGAATCGTTCAAAGGAAATGTTGTGCTATTTTCACATGCTAATTCATTTGTTCTTTGCTCCAATTCTGAGTTCTGTTTATGTAAAGTATTAGTCTGAGAAATCACTTCAAGTGAGACAATTTGTGCATCTGGAGGGTCTGCCTCTAGTTCAATACTCATTTTGGATCCTTCTTCTAACTCGTGTTCATCAAATCCCACCTCGGAGCCTTCCCAGACTCCACAGCTTTGAGTAAATGGAATGGTATGCCAATTAATCAAGTGCCATTTTTGAGCCAGGTCAGAACCATTAGGAAATGGACAATTATCAACCAGCAGATCACTAATGTGGATTTTACTTTTAGAACTTAAAGCGGAGCTTTTATGATTATGGACCTTAAGAGGAAAACACTGAGCTACTGCATCCTGAATCTTTTGCTTCAGTGACCGACTGGAGAGCTTGCGTGAACATGAATCTTCAGGATTCGGCTCATGTCCAAGACAGCCCAATTTTCTCTCCCTTCTTGAAGCAGTTGATGATATCCCAGTAACAGCCCCCACTTTTCTGTCCAAAGTAGTCTCCATTTTGGAAGGATGTGAATGCTTCTTCCCACTCCACGTATAACCGTCCCTCCGGTCAACACTTTTCATTTGGTTGACTTTAGGTTTTACATCCAAGTTTTGAGATGCTGCTCCTCTTTGTTGTGACATATTTTTAAAGAACTATGAAACTTGAAAATTGACATGCAATTCAGTTAATTCAGGATCTCTGTTGTTCTTTGAATAACATAATGATTTCTCTGGTTTACATTGGAGTTAGTTCATCCGGCAGCTGCACACACCATTCCACTGTGCTTCTTCAAATGAAAACATCTGCAAAAAAAAAGAGAACTTCATTCTTAAATAATGATGTGGAAATATGACTGGATCTCAGGTCAACTTGATTCAACTTTCCCTTCACAAACTCATTCCTCCCTACCATTAGAATCGCAAGCCCCAGTAAACTCCAAAAACTTGGTCTTCCTTCAATTCTGCTGTTCAATGCATCTCTCTCTGCCAACGTCCGATCCTTAGCTGCTAGACGTTCAGCTGTATAAGGTTTAATCTGAGTATTTCCTCACTGAACCTCGCACCTCAAAGTTGCTCCTCGAAAAAAGATTTTAGTCAACCTTTAGCATCAATTTTTGTCTGATTATACTTCTGTATTAATATGTTACATTAATACAAATTGCAACTGTTGAGTATACAATCTAAGCTGATGCTACCACCCATCTTTTACATCTGCCAGAAAGGATTCATGACTCATCTGAAAGACATAAAATGTGCATCCCTCCCTCTGTATTAAGAGAAACAACAGACTAGATTCTGTACGCAAGCTTCTATTGTGGGGCTTGAACCCATGATCTTTGACTAAAAGACAATAGTGCTACCAGTGAAGCAAAGCTGGCACTAAATAAATAAATCAAAAATAAGATGTTTTAACAAATATTATCCAAAGAAAACTAAAATAAATAGATAACAGAAAACAAAGTATCACAGCTTGAATAATGTTCACACTTATAACATGCCACTCAAGGTATGCAATGATTTTAGCTATGCTTTTGTCTGAAGATTGTAAGACAAGATAATGTGCTTGATATCCAGTGCTGCTGTTAATAACAGGAAGGTCAAAGATATTTAAGATAAAGCAGATAGATCATAGAATTGGTGAATACCAGAACAAAAATCAGATGGATTCTGTAACATAACGCAAAATACTCTGTCACATTACCATCCACTCGAAGATGAAAATTTCAACTGGTAATTCACAGCTTTTAGAAATAAAAGCACCTCAACAGTGACCTTAAAGATTTGCAACTTTTATGTACTCAAGGCCTGAACCAGCAACCCTGAAAAGTTAAACTGACCAGTCATTTATGACATCACCACTTGGTTGATATTCCCATTTCTCAAGCTTAATCTAGGTGAAGTGCCAAGATGTATTTCATGGATATTTCTACTCGTAAGCTTAGCTGTGTCACATGCAAGTGAACTCATTTTGGGATAAATTACAAGAATCTACATGGTTAAGAGGTGAATTAGTCAAAGTTTTGAAATATTGAAGAAAACAGATAGGTAGATAGAAAGAAACAAATCTGTTAGTTAAGCAGTGTAGCACTGAAGAATAGAGTCAAAAAATTGGGAACTAAATTAAGGATCACTTCTTCATGATAGAGGTTTGGAACTCCTAGTCGCAAATAGGAAATGACTGCAGATCAACAGTTAAATTTAAACTAGAGATTGCCACATTATTGTTAGCTAAAGGCATCAAGAATTATGGGGTAAAAGTTGATAGATGAAGTTAGATTGCAGATCAGCCATGATTACTGAATGGTGAAACATGCTTATGGGCCGAAACGTTTTGCTCCTGCCCATCTGTTTCTGTCAGTCATTATTCAAGTCTCCACAAACTGCTTATGTCCCACAATGGACAATAACTGTAACAAGTTGATTATTGACTTTATAAAACTGCTACTGAAATGATTATTTTGTAGTTAGTTTCCTTTGCAATAGATTTTGTAAAAATATTAAACAAATAAGATGTCAATTTTTAAAAACATACCTTTTAAATAGAAGATATAGCATTTTCACTGCTTTCACCAACCATATCAGCAAGTTGAGAACATTGCAATATTCCCATACACCGTACATTATGGGTGCTGATACAAACATGCCAGATATGAAAAACTGTCTGTAATGTCTGCTCAATTGATTGTTTAACATTCTAAGGTATGATATTATAAAATAAAGCATACCACAAAACATGTCTTTGACTTTAAGAACTAATTAGGTAATTTAAATAAAGATTACTGCAATTATTCCTGTAAATCCAAAACAATATATTCAGCATTCATTGTTAATTCTGTAAATGTCATGTGATTATACCGTTTATGGCCGTTTTGGCATATGATCTGAAAATCCTCAACGACAAACTAAATAATACTCAAACACGTGCTAGAAACCAAGGAAAAGAACATCAAACACCTCAAGGGCTTCAAAACTGGTATAGATTGAACACACTTTGGATTGCATTTCGATCTGATAAACAAATCTGCTATGCTAGATTAGTCAGAAGAGTAATAAATCTCAGCAATTTCGTGGGCATCTCAATGCTGAAACAGGAGAACTGTTGACCTTTCCATTTGGATAGTTAAGATAGACAGTCACATTTAGTCAATACCATGTGAGTTGGAAGAACACAGCAGGTCAGGCAGCATCAGAGGAGCAGGAAAGTTGACATTTTTGGTTTACATCCTTCATCAGGACTGGGGAAGGGGAAGGAGCTCGGAAATAAATAGAGGGGTTTGGGGCTGGGAGAAGTTGGGTGGGATGGTGATAGGTGGATGGAGGTAGGGGATAGTGGAGATTGGTCAGTGGGAAAGAAGATGGACAGGTTGTGTCAAGTCAAGGAGGCGGGGATGAGCGGGAGAGTTGGACATGGGATGAGGGTGGGTGTGGGGAGATTTTAAAACTGGTGAATTCTATGTTTTTATGCATTTAGGTTAGATACGGATAAAGGCCTGATGTATTTTTGCACAGTGCTTAAATTCGAGTTTTGTGAAACATAAAGTGAATGAAGTTATACCAATAATCCCACATAAAGATGAAGTCTGGGAAGTGGGCATTCAACATGTTTTTGTACTTACACTAGTAGGGAAGAACAAGATGTTGCCAAAAATGGAGGGTTTGATTTATAGAGGTTTATAAAATGACAAAGGGTATAGAGAAGAGAATGGCGGTGTCTTTTCCTTAGGTTGGCCGATTTCAAGATTAGGGAGCATATTTTTAAGGTGGGAGGAGAAAGATTTAAAAAAAGACATGAGTGGTTTGTGAGTGGAATGAGCTTCCAGAGGAAGTGGTGGATGCAGGTACAGTTACAATGTTTAAAAGACATTTGGATAACTATACGAATAAGGAAGGTTTGGAGGGATAATGGGCCAAGCATGGGCAAGTGGGACCAGCTCAGTTTGGGATTATGGTCAGCATGGACTGGTTGGACCGAAGAGTCTGTTTCCGTGCTGTGTGACTCTACAACTATGACTCTAAGTAAAAGGGGCAGCGTCCATTTATATCAATGACTTAGGGAGCACCAGTTCCGTGATATTTTCTTTACAGATCCAACTCAACACAAGTCACTCAGCTCCAAGAAAGAACTACAGTGTATTACTCTTCATTTGTGGATGAGTTAGAACAAAATTTTATCCTGGTAACAACAATTTTGAAATGAGAAAAAAGAACATGAAGACTCTACTCTGTATTCATACAACTGGTAGTAACATAGCGCTTAGTCAGGGACGACCAAGTTAGGTGAGGCTGGATTGTGTTTTCGGGCGGTTGTGGCTGGGCTGGATTTGGTGGGGGGCAGGGTCAGGCTGGGCTGGGTTTGAGGTGGGGTGTGAAGCTGGGTTGAGTTCAAAGAGCGGTGTGAGGCTGGAGTAAGTTTGAAGAGGGTGGCGGGGTGGTAAGGTGGGTTTGAGAAGCGGGTACAGATGTGCATGTCACTCCATCCACACTGCGCTGACAAACTGACAGTTATTTGTCTTGACAATTACCTCTGCCAAGCGTGCACGAGCCGGCGGTGACGGGCCCCTCGCGGTCGGTGGAGCTCTCGCGGTGACCACACCCCTTCAGTGACGTCGGCGGGGCCCCCACGTGCTCTCTGACCCGGACATTGCGTCAGGGCAAGAGCCTTGACCCTAATCCAGGATTAATGTTAGAGAGAAAAAACGAAAACCCTTTGCAACCCTAGGACTCGGTCAAAAGAGATGATAAGCGAAACGCAAATTTAACAATCTGCGTCTTTTATATTTTTCATTACTCCTTTTTTTCCTTTCCCATCCGGGATTGTCTGTGACGTGTTGGGAGCTGGCGGTTGGCGGGAAACGTGAAGTTGTTGTTCGCCATCGGCTGAATGACAGTCAGAGAGAGACAGACGCACTGCCATCACCGCTACCCACCGTGAGTCTGCAATTCACTCTCTTTTTCTCTGACTGTTCAACACCGCGGTGATTCGGGTCTCTTGAACAGTCCACCGTTTGGTGAATAAAACCCGAAAGAACTGCGGATGCTGTAAGTCAGGAACAAAAACAGAAGTTGCTGGGAAAGCTCAGCAGGTCTGGCAGCATCGGTGAAGAAAAAAAATGTCAGAGTTAACGTATTTATGTTGAATATGAGGTTGGAGGGTGGTGGGGAAGGGGAGGAGAGGTGAGTGGATAGCTGCTGACAGAGCCCAGAGAGCGATGAAGGGGCTAGGTAGATGAAGGGATTATTGATAGGGCAGGTCAGAAGAGAAGCTGAATGAGAGCTGAGAATGGATAGAATGTGCTGAAAGCACGTATGGAATGTAATAATAGGACTAAAAAAGGGTGAGAATAGGTTGCTTATGTTGAAAGCAACCCATGTCATGATAGTACCAGGGTGTGGGGTGGGTAAAAAAACATGGGGAGACAGAATCTGGCTGTAAAGATACTGAACTGAGGCTACAGGGTCCCCAAGTGGGAAGTGAGACGCTGTTCTTTCAGCTTGCACTGGTGGTGACTGGAACACCTCAGCGGGCATGCAACAGAAATGTTGGTGTGGGAACGTGATAATGTGTTGAAGTAGCAGACAACTTGAAGCTTGGGGTCATTTTCATACTTTTCTTTTGTAATTTTTCCTGTTTCAAGGAAATGAGCACATGACAGTGACAGAGTATGTTATCAATCTTCATGAGCTATGTGAATGTACTTAAACCGTTGACATCAACTTCATTTACAGACCTTTTACTGCTTTGGTAACTTTTCATCACGACCTTCCGACCAGGATGGAAGCAAGTTTTGTTCTTCATTTATCTTGATTCATTTTCACTTTGTCTAGCTTTTCTTTTACTTTGCTAATGAAGTCAGGCTCAAGCAAACTAAACCTCTCGCTTGGAGCATATTTAAACAGCAATCTATTGTAGATTGTAGGGTGATTCTGTCACAAAACTGGAAATTGTCTAGCCTGTGGAAAAAGAGAAATGTTGAAATTACTGCCTACCTTGCCACTGGGCAAAACCTTCTGCAAATACCTATTCACCATCTATAACGGTATTAAAGGTTGGATGACATTTGACTCCATTTTTACTCAAAAATATTTCAGACTCTCTGATATAAACTATGGGACATTATCTGGTCTCTAGCCTCTGACTAAATGTCTCCAGCAAACTATAAGATGCAAACTAATCTCTGAAAATGTCAGTAGCTTTGGCAATTGAAGTTCTGGGGATACATTCAACAAAGACACCTATGCCAGACTCCTGCTAATTGACTACAGCTCCACCTTCAACATGATCATCCACTCAACTCTAAGACCTTTGGTCTAGGCTCCACCCTCTGCTTTTGGATCCTCAGCTTACTGATCCACAGACCACAATCAACAAAGCTAGACAACTGCACCTCCTCCACAATAACACTCAAAACTGGAACTCTCCAAGGACGCGTCCTCAGCCCCCTACTTTACTCCCATAACTGTGTGCCAAAATTCTGAAAGAACATCATTTACAAGTTTGCTGACGACACCACCTTGGTAGGACAGATATCTAACAAGGATGAGTCAGAATACAGAAAGGAGATAGAGGGCTTGGTGATGTGGTGCAGTGAGAACAACCTCTCTCAACGTTGACAAAACTGATTGTTGACGTCAGAAAGAATGGAGGAGCTCTACGGAGCTGAGGTTGAGAGGGTGAACAGTGTCAAGTTCCTAGGAGTGACGATAACTGACAACCTATCCTGGCCTTCCCATGTAGATGTGAAGGCCAAGAAGGCACAACAATGCCTCTTCTTCCTCAGGCAGCTCAGGAAATTTGCCTGTCCATAAGGACCCTCACCAACCTTTACCGATGCACCATAGAAAGCGTACTGTCTGGGTGCATAACGGCCTGGTATGGCAACTGCTCTGTCCAGAACTGTAAGAAACCACAGAAGATTGTGTACTCGGCCCTGACCATCGCAGAAGTTAACCTTCCATCATGGACGCCATTTACACGGCTCGTTGCTGCAGAAAGGCTGCCAACATCATCAGAGACCCATCGCACCCTGGTAATGCTCTCCTACCAGTTGTTTCATCAGGCAGAAGACACAGAACCTTGAACATGTTTAGGAACAGCTTCTTTCCGGCTGTTGATCTTGCCTAGTGTATGCCCCGCGTGACGTAATCTATACGCCTCTAAGTATGTCCTTGCTTACTTTGATCTGCCTGTACTGCTCTTTACAAAGCTTTTCACTGTGTTTAGGTACACTTGACAATAAATAAATCAAATCACATTAGATTCAGCGTTTATCCGTTTGCTGTAGCTGTTGACCAAGGTACTTCTTTCCTTTTGCTTCAAAAACATGGCTTCATTTCCACAGTTTTCTTGTGGCTGACCATGGAATTGGTTGGATAATTTCACATTCTAAGACACATTTCATAACTTTTCATCCTCTACCGCACTTCCAATATATACACAGAGGTGAATCTTGCGAGGATTTTAAAGGAGAAAAAAATTGACTGCTAATGTGTGCAGCTGGCTGTGCTGGGGCTGAAGAGATGGTGGGGGCGGTCACCAAGAGGCCAAAGATACAAGACTGGTAAAATATGGTGTTGGAAGAGATTAGAAAAGTGGGGAAATATGAGGTCACAAAGTTAGTTAAATATAGAGATGAGATTTTTAAATTTGAGATTCAGAGACCAGGTACTGCTATGTTAATAAGAATATTAAGGAATTACGAAATAGTCAATGGTCTTGAAGGCGGCAGTTAGACTGGAAAAATTGAACCATTCTTGTAGATAATGTTATTTATGACTTTTCTTAAGGCCCATTGGAGCGTAGAGGCAACAACTAGTTCATGGAGGCTGGATGTGGGGCTATAGTTTAAGGGTAGAGCTGTTATGGGATGATACTGCTGAAAAGATGAAAACAAGATTTGTTTTCATATACTGCCCTTCATGACTTGAGGCACTTCACATCCAGTTGATTACTTTTTATTTGGAGTGTAGTCACCATTGTGTAATGTAGGATGAGTGGCTCAAAATTAATGTGATCACAATCAGAGCTCTTTTCGTGCGATTGTTCGAAGGATAAATATTGCCAAGACACCAGTGGAAATTTTCTTGTTGCTGCCATGGTATAGTTTACATTGACATTAAGGACAGACAGACTTGGTTTAAAGTCTGATCAAAGCGACGTGCCTCTGAGAATGAAACATTCCTGCAGTACGGCACTGGACTGTCAGCATAGATTTTTTTTTGCCCAATTCTGTGAAGTGAGGCTTGTGCCCGTGACCTTTTGTCTTAGAAGTGCTGGTGCTAAATGCTGAGCCTCAGCTGTCATTGAAGTGATATACAATTGCATGAGGGAAAATGGGTAAAGGTGGATAAATTCCTGGGACCTGATCAGGTGTACTCTAGAATGATATAGGAAGCTAGGGAAGTGATTGCTGGGCCCTTTGCTGATATATTTGTATCATTGTTATCAATGGGTGAAGTGCCAGAAGACTGGAGGTTGGCTAACGTGGTGCTATTATTTAAGAAGGATGGTAAGGAAAAGCCAGGGAACCATAGTCCGGTGAGCCTGACATCAGTGGCAGGCAGGTTGTTGGAGGGGATTCTGAGGGACAGGATTTACATACATTTGGAAAGGCAAGGACTAATTACGTATAATCTACATAGCTTTGTGCATCGGAAATAGTGTCTCACTAACTTGAGTTTTTTCAAAGAAGTGACGAGGAGGATCGATGAAGGCAGATCAGGGGGCGTTGTCAAAATGGACTGAAGTAAGGTGTTCGACAAGGTTCTGCATGGTAGACTGTAACAAGGTTAGATCACATTGAATACAGGGAGAACTAGCAATTTGGATACAAAATTGGCTCCAAGGTAGGAGACTAGTAGATAGGTGGTGGTGGACTGTTGCATTTTGGACTGGAGGCCTGTGACCAGCAGTTTGTTGCAAGGATCAGTGCTGGGTCCATTGCTTTTTGTCATTAATATAAATGATTTGGATGTGAAGATTGGAGGTATGGTTAGTAAGCTTGCAGATGACACCAAAATTATTGATGTAGTGGACAGCAAAGGAAGTTACCTCGGAGTACATTGGGACCTTGATCAGATGGGCTGAGGAGTGGCAGGTGTAGTTTGATTTAGGTAAATACGTGGGGCTACATTTTGGTAGCGCAAATCAGGGCAAGACTTAGACACCTTAATGGTTTGGTCCTGGGGAGTGTTGTCAAATAAAGAGACTTTGGAGTGTAGATTCATATTTCCTTGAAAGTGAAGTTGCAGGTAGACAGGGTAGTGAAGAAGGCGTTTGGTATGCTTGCCTTTACTGGTCAGTGGATCGAGTATGGGAGTTGGGATGTTATGCTGCAGCACTATGGGACATTGGCTAGGCCACTTTTGGAATAATGCATTCAGTTTTGGTTTCCCTACTACAGGATAGATGTTGTGAAACTTAAAAGGGTTTAGAAAAGATTTACAAGGATGTTGCCTGGATTGGAGTGTTTGAACTATAGGGAGAGGCTGAATAGGCTGCCACTATTTTCTCTGGAGCATTGGAGACTGTGAGGGTGAGCTTATGGAGGTTTACAAAATGATGAGGGGCATGGATAGGATGAATAGCCAAAGTATTTTCCCCAAGGTAGGGGAGTCTAAGACTAGAGGGGATAGGTTTAAGGTAAGAGGGGAAAGAATACATGGGAACCTGAGGAGCAACTTTTTTTTTACATAAGAGGTGGTATGCATATGGAATGAGCTGCCAGCGGAAGTGGTTAAGGCAGGTACATTAACAACATTTAAAAGGCATTTGCATGAATACATGGATGGAAAAGGTTTAAAGGATATGGGCCAAGTGTAGGGAGATGGGGTTAATGTGGATGGACATTTTGGTTGGCATGGACTAGTTTAGGCTGAAGGGACTGTCTCCGTGCTATAGGACTCCATGACTCTAAGAAAGATGGGTCTGGTAAAGTGCCCTGACAAACATAGTGGGAGGTAATGCACAGTCGTTGGACGAGACCCATCAATAGTGTGGTATGGAAGGTGGCAATAGTTACAAACCTGTCTGAAATATTACTTCTTTGGAATGTTATTTTTCTTTTAATTAGGTCAAAGCAACCCAAGATGCCAGTTGAGAGAAAACCAATGCGGTATGCTCACCCGGATGGATATACAGGTGTTTGTTTTGATGAAAGTGGAAGGTAAGGTACCTTGTTGTAGGCTGGCCTGGTTGAACTCCATGTCTTCTTCCTTTTGTTTTTAACTAAACTTGCACTGATATTTTATGAAGCTTTTTAGTTCAGTTATAACTCGGGGATAAGCAGATCATCGTTATTTGACACCTTTTCTCAACCATAGAGGTTGAGAGTAACTTGGAAATTCTTCGTTTTCTATCTTCTCCCAAGTATCTCAATTGAAATCAGAACGTTAACTCCTTGGGTCTGCTGCACCATGCATTAAGATTATGGAAAACCTTCTGCATCAATTCCACTTTCTTGCCTAATTCCCATATTCCTATATTTCCTCAGTGCCCAAAAATCTATTGATCACCGACTTGAATCTCTGCCAAGGGATACATGGCTATGGGCCAAGTGTTGGAAAATAGGATTAGAATAGTTAGGTGGTTATTTTTGACTGGCACAGTCTTGATGTGCTGAAGGACTTTATCTGTAGACCTCTATGGAGGTGTTCAATGACTGAGCCCCTAGATCTCTTGGGTAGAGAATTTCAATGATTCACAACCCTTTGAATGAAGAAATTTCTCCTCATCACTAAATGGGTGACATTTATTCTGAAATTATGACTTGTAATTTGACTGTTCCACCTGAGGATACAACCTCTCAACAATTGCTTTTATCAAGCCCAAATAAGCATTTTATATGTTGCAAAGAGAATGCCTATCATTATTCTAAATGGCAGAGAATGTAGGCCCAATCTGCTTCATCTCTCATAGGACTGCTTGGTTTTTTTTTTAATTCACTTGTGGACTATGGGTGTGGTTGGCTGGCTAGCATTTGCCCTTGACAAGGTGGTGGTGAGCTGCCTTCTTGAACTGCTGCAGTTCACCTGTTGTCGTTGACCCACGATGCCAATAGGGAGGGAATTCCAGGATTTTGCCCCAGCGACATTGTTAGAATGCCGATGTATTTTCAAGTCAGGATAGTGAGTGGCTTGGAGGGAAACTTGAAGATGATGGTGTTCCTATATATCTACTGCCCTTGTCCTTCTAGATGGCAGTGGTGGTGGGTTTGGAAGGTGATCTCTATGGATCTTCAGTGAATTCCTGCAATGCATCTTGTAGATAGTACACATTGCTGCTACTGAGCGTCAGTGGTGGAGGGAGTAGATACTTGTAGATGTAGTGCCAATCAAGTGGGTTGCTTTGTCCTGGATGGTATAAAACTACTTGAGTGTTGTTGGAACTGCATCCATCCAGGCAAGTGGGGAGTATTCCATCACACTTCTGACTTGTGCCTTATAGATGTGGACAGGCTTTGAGGAAACTCAGGAATCAGCCCTTTTATCTCTGGAATCTTTGTTGCAATCTCTCAAAGGCAAGTAATTCTTTCATTAAGCTGAAGAAATAAAACTGTACACAAAACTCCACACATGGTCTCCTCAGAGTCCTGTTTAAATGCATTAAGGGGTCCTTATGCCTGTGATGCCACCAACTTTTCTCTTTCCTGATGAATCATCACTTTCACCAGCATCAAACATGAAATACTCATTTTAGTGTGCTGAATGGACTTGAGAAACTCCTGCACTGCCCGGATCTGCTAGACATATAGGTAGTCACCCATTCCCTAGCTGCCTGTGCACTTTCACCTGCAATGTAATCACTTCTCTAAACATGCTAACCACTATTGCAGGTGCACAACAGTGACGAGCCCAGAGTTTATAACTTGTGATCCGGGGACACTTCCTGCATTTATGCTTGTCTGGCACAAGTGGTGTGTCCATGACTTCAAATTATATCGCAGAATGTACACTCCACTTGGTCAAGCTGACCTGCCATCCTGTAACTGATAGAAAATCTTAGCAATGCTCATCAATTAGCTGCTTCTCCTGTATTGAAGCAAAAACCAACTATAGAAGACAGCTTCCAGTGCAGACTCTCTGCTCCAGCTGTTTTAAGTATCTACAATTCATTTGCCTTTCTAAATGTTTACTATAACTGTATGTTAACTCTGTGATTTAACTTTATATAAGGACACCCAAATATCTCTTGAAAGGGTGAGTTCTATCCTTTATTTCCTCTTAGACAAGATGAGGTGTGCATTTCTTTCTTTAAATGTTTAATCATGTATGTTCTGGAAGAGTTGCTCATCAAGAAAATGGTGTGCAAATCAAATTTGTGTCACAGAAACAAAGGTTTTATTCCAGTTTTATAGATAACAAACTTCGAATCAACTATTTCTTCAGATAATTTCCAATCAACATGTTACACTTTACTCACTCCTATCTCTACCCGTTTGTTTTTACATAGTTTACATTCCATGTTGGTACACGTGACTATACTATCCAATCATATTTAACAATTTACACATGATTATTATCCAAGCATGTCATCAAACAGAGGGTTATTGGACGCAAAGCATTGACTCTGCTTTTTCTCTACGGATGCTGCCAGACCTGCTGAGTTTCTCCGGAAATTTCTGTTTCAGATTTCCAGCATCTGCAGTTCTTGGTTTTAATTTACTGCACTATTTTCCTTTCAGTCCCTTCTATTGCCTAGACTGTATCTTTTCCCTTTCAATCTGCATAGCAACATTTATTAGTCTCACCATTTTAATGAAATCTACTTTTATGTTCTTGTTCGATCACTTAAACAGTCTACATCTCTCTCTCTCTTGTCTGTCTCTATTCTCCTAGTAGTTTATTTTCCCATCTAGTATCATCAGCAAACTTGAGGACATTATATTTGATTCCCTCATCAGAGTCATTTATGTGGATTGTTAATCACTAGGGGTCCAAGCACTGATTATTGCTATATTCTAGTACTGGCATGTTACCATTTTTAAAGTACAGTTATTGCCTGGGAGAGTTGTCTTCTAAGCTTTGCTTCAATTGAAAAAGGTGCAATGCCTGGGCATGTGCTTCTTCTTTGAAGAGGACAGGGCTGTATGTATAAGTAAATGTATCTTCTCATAAGTGAGCCATATTATGAGCCAGACTGATCATCTTAAATTGGTTGTTAATGTATTTCTTAGAACACTCATGATTGTTTAGCAAATGCTGTCCAATTGTAGAATTACATATAATTTTGAACACTCTTTTGTGTTTTACAAACATGAGTTGGTTGGGTGCAGTCGGTTCACTGTCTGTTGTTGAAGCTACTGCTAGTGTGTTGCGATGTTCATAGGGGCTGTGCGCCCAAAAGACAGGTGGATTATATCAAACCACGTGTCCTTTGACAGTTCACACAGACAGACAGAATATTGACTTTACTCAACCAACCCATGCTTCTAAAACTCAGAGGAATCACCATTACGTGAAGAATTATATTAACAACCAAATCTAATTGTCAGTCAGGCTCACTCTCTCTTGCGAGAAGGGCTATATATTGATATATAGGGCCATGTCCTTCTCGATCAAATTGAATATGCCCAGGCCCAATGTGGCCTTTGAATCAAACAAAAGCTTTGGAGAAGTGCATTATCTGTAGCAATGACTCCACCAATCAGAGTCAACCAGTCAGCACCCCTTTTTCTTATGGTTGTAAATTGCTGATCTCTTTGTGTGTCTGTCCTGATGAGTGCAGGCCAGAAAATTTAGTATTATTCATATTTCAGAAATTACAATTTTCTTCATAATCAGAAATATTGGCCCATGTGATCTAGCGAGCATCGACCTTGAAGCATTGCCAACAGGAAGGATGTCAACATATCATAGTCAAGTAGCAGACAAAAGAAGGCAACAGACAAGTATGAACTACAGCAGTGGGAGAAGAGAGAAGCTGTCAATTGGATAATTTTAGTGCTGGTGTTTCAGTTATGCTGAAGTTGACTGGAACATTTAATGGTTATTAATAAAGGGATCTGATAAATGAGTCTCTGGGTAATCTGTGCCATCAAGGCTGACATGAACCGAAATAAGGAGGTCCTTTAGGGGTATAATGTTCGGGTACAACCGACCTCGGATGAATTACGGCAGCCACTGAGCGCAACCTGAAGACCAAATCGATCGGGCGTGCAAGTGAGCAGTTCTACACACTGGATGCCGAGTTCCTGAATTTTGGAAATACGCATGATGCAAATGTCTGCTGGCTGTTAGATGTGCTTGTTGTTTTTGTTTTAAAGATATATCTTTGTTGTATAAACTGTTAAAAGTGGCATTTACTTTTTAAATGTATCACTTATCTGTTAGTTACTGTTTGTATTAATTCTGATTTGTGTTAAAGTAAAAGTCTCAAGAAATGAAAACTCATTGATATTCTTTTGGGGGGTTATTTAGTGAATTTTGTCCATGCTTCCCCTTTTGTGGTCATAACAAAGTGTACATAATTTAAATAAATAAATTTGGTGTAGATCTAGTCCTTGAATTGACCACAGAAATCAACCTCCACACAAGGAGTGGGATGAATGCCAGTCAGTATGTCTTGCTGGTGATGTCAATGTGGGGGATAAATATTAGTATTGACACTGGGAGAGTTCTGTAGTGCCATGGAATGTCTTGCATTCACCCAAGAATCTGTGATTTGATGTTTCATCTCACCTTGGACACTCCATCAGTACTGAAATGACACCCTGTTTTGCTTCACGACGGCTCAACGAGCTTCAGGCTTGAAAGGCAAAAGTGTTTCCGTTATCAGGGCGGGCAGTCTTTACAAACACTTCAGGCTGTCTCATTTTGTTCATCTCCCTGAACTTCCAGATTTATAGTAACCAGTGGCAGTGATGGAGATGTTAGGATATGGGAAAGTCTGGATGATGATGATCCCAAATCAATCAACGTGGGCGAAAAAATTTATTCACTGGCTCTCCGGGTATGTGTTTCCTTTTGCATTTTTATGGATTCTTTTTCAAATAATTCTACAGTTACAAATTGTGTATGTCCCAAGTTGACTTGATCTGGTATATAGCAATTTATAATGGATAGACACCCTTCATTTTAATATGTCGCCAGTTCCATTTGGCAGTGACAGTTTTTCAACATTATTAATTTTTTAAAAGTTCTGGAAATGCACCCACGATCTGAATTTAACTACAAAATATTAATATCAGGAGATTGTTGTTAATGGTCATGTAAGTTTTCGAAAGTGGAGGAATGAAAATGTCCTGAATAATTCTTGAATCCTTGCAAGCATTGCAGAAAGATTTGCAGGATGGCACAAGTTGAAAACTTAAAATTCAAATGGTTAGGCGAAATTTGTCATGAAAACAGTGTTGCTTGAATATTTTTCATAATTGCATTTTTGTCTTATCATATTTATTTTGTAATGTTACGTTTATGCATGTGGTACAATTTAATGTGGGTACTTTCATCCAATTATTAGTTTGTTGAAACAATTTATAATTTGTACTTCTCCCTCCCCAAGTGAAAAACCTGAAAGCCACTTGCTCCTATGGTTTTGTAGTGTCTAATGATTATCAGTGGAGTGTATCTAATACAATAAATAACAACAGTAAAAATCTAAAATGAAGTATCATCTGCTTTTACAAAACTAATAGACTTAGAAAAGTAAAGATTCAATCTCAGTTTTATCATGAATGCATATTCTTTACTCAGAGTAGTAAGGGCGTGGAATGCCCTGCCTGCAAAAATAGTAGACTCGCCAACTTTAAGGGCATTTAAATGGTCATTGGATAAACATATGGATGACAATGGAATAGTTTAGGTTAGATGGGCTTCAGATTGGTTTCACAGGTCGGCGCAACATTGAGGGCCGAAGGGCCTGTACTGCGCTGTAATGTTCTATGTTCTATGTTCTAGCTTTTCAACTGCAAGTTAAGAATGAGTAATATTTTTACAATATTTCATAAAAAATAATTTTCTCTCGATGCATGAAGCTGTTAGATTAGATGATCAATTATGATTTAAGGAGATTAATAATTGAAAAATATTTTTATTTCTGCCTTTAGAATGGAATGCTTGTTACAGCTGTTGCTAACAACATTGTTCAAGTTCACTCCTTCCCTGAGGGTTTACCAGATGGTATTTTAACTCGCTTCACTGCTGAAGTGAACCACATCGTCTTCAATACTTCTGCAACCAGTGTTGCTGCTGGTTCCAGGTAATGCAAGATTGGAGAATACTACAGTATTCCAAATGATCACATGTAGCAGATTTTAGGTATTCATTAGCATTGTTAAACATTGCTAATTAGAACTTTTAGAAAGGGAAAGATGAAAGGATACACGTGTAACATTAAAGGTATTTTTGATTTTAAGTGCAATACATTAAAGTTATAACATGTATATGTGTTTTGTTTTCTGTTAATGAGGAAGACTAACATATTTTATTAATGTGGGATCTGAATTGCTTCGAGTTATGTACAAAGTAGGTAATTGCATGGTTATCTCTTGCAGTGACTTCATGGTGAAGATCGTTGAGACCAAGGACAACAGTCAGCAGAAGACGATTCGAGGTCATGAAGGTCCTATCCTCAGTGTTGCTTTTGATCCAAAGGATTTATTTTTGGTAATAAAATATTAGTGAACCTTAATCTATTCAAGATCTACCATAAGTAGGCTATAAAGTGTTTTTAAAGTAAGACTAAAGAATGCTAAAATAGATTTATAATTTTGGTTTCATATTAAAGTCATAAGAAATTGGAGCAGGAGTAGGCCATTTGGGCTTTCAAATAAGCATCACCATTCGATAAAATCATGGCTTGGGTTAATCTTGGCCTCAACATCACACTCCTGCCCCCAGCACTAAAAAAAACTTGACCTATTTACATCAAAAATCTGTCCAATGCAGCCTTGAATATATTGAATGACTCAGCCCCCTCTGGTCTGTGGGGTATAGAATTCAGAAGATTAATGACATTTCTGAGAAAACAAATTTGCCCTCAACTCTTCTGAGACTACTCTGGATTCTTTCCCATGAGGAAATATCCTCTCAGCATCTAACCTGTCAAGCCCCTTAAAAAATCTATATGTTTCAATAAGATGACCTCTCCTACTCTTATGAACCCCAAATATTGGCCCAGTCTCCTCAATTGTTTTTCAAAAGGCCATCACTCATCCCAGGAATCAACTTTTTGATTTTTTTGTTTTGAAACGCTTCCAATTCAAATATATCCCTTCTTAAATAAGGAAATATGTTTCTGTTTAATCACTGTGAAGATTTTGGTAATTTTACTTAATGAGGTCTCCCCACACTTGTGACAGTTGTTGGAAGACTTCCTTACTTGATTTTACAACCCGTATGTAATAATGGCCAACATTCCATTCGCCTTCCTAGTTACTCTCTGTACCTGCACACTACAGTCTTGTGACTCGTGCATAAGGGCACTCAGCTCTATCTAACACCATATCCTATGATGTCTCTTTGTTTAGGTGATATTCTGCTTTTCTATTCTTACCACAACAGTGACAAACCTTGAATTTTTTAATATTATCTGACCTGACGTATCTATAGGATTTAGTGCACTCTTTGTGTCCTCTTTCTAACTTGCTTTCATACCTAGTGGAAGGAGCTTATTCCTGCTTATTTGAATAATGTGGATAAAGGAGAGTCTGTGAAATTGGTGCATCTGGGTTTCAAAAAGACATTTAACAAGTGCCACGTCAGAGATTGATGTGCAAAATAAGAGTCCGTGGTGGAAAGGATTGCATATTAGCATGGGTAGGGATTTAGTTTGGTGATTGCTAAGATTAATCCTGAGGTTTTATCTTATGGTGACAGGTTGGACATTTATCAATTAAAATTAAAAGTCGCAATCTTACTGGAACATACAAGGGGACTTAACAAAGTGTTTCTTCTGAAAGGATGTATCTTGTGGGAGAAACTAGAACTTGAGTGCATAATTTTCAAAAAATGATTTTCCCGTTTAAGACAGACATGAGAATTTGTTTTCTCTCGGTGAGTCATGAATCTGTGGAACCCTTTTTTTTCAGACACCTTTAGGAATTGGGTCATTTGAATATTTTTAAGGAGAAGTAGGTAGATTTTTGATTAACTGGGGAGTCATAGGGTTTAGGGGGTAGGCGTGAAAGTGGAGTTAAGGCCATAGGTGGATCAGCCATGATCTTATTGAACTGGGGAGCGGGCTCAAGGGGCCAAATGGCTTACTTTTGCTCATAGGTTTTATGTTCTGACTTTGTGTTATCAGCAAATCTGGCTACAATACACTCTCTTCCCTTCATCTAAATCACTGATATATGGTGTAGATAGCTGTGTCCCCAAAACTGATTCCTGTGGCACCTTGCTAGTTACTGTTAACGTAGACAAGTTGGTGAAGTTAGCAGATAGGTGGCAGATGGAGTTCAGTGCAGAGAAGTGTGAGGTGATGCATTTTAGTGGGAAAAACATAAAATTACACCTTCTATTTTATGCTGTCTTTCAAACTGGATTGCAGGAGCGGAGGATGGTGGGGTGTATATGCACAGTTCAGTGAAGGTGACAACACATTGAGAGATCAATTAATAAAGCGTACAGTATCCTTGACTTTATTAATAGGGACACAAAGTACAAGAGCATTTGGGTGATAGTGAACTTGGAGGACAAGCATAGCAGCTCTGGGGCATATAATTCCATCAACATAACAATTATTGCTAAGGCAACGATGTCAGCACTGGCTTCACCTCCATCATTGGATGGATGAGCACCATGTGCCCAACGACCTTCTCTTCAGTGAAATGACCACTGCATTCTGAACTTCTAAATACCCATATCTCTGCTGCAAGGGCACCTGCAAGTGAGATATGAAAATGGAGGTCTTTGAAATTGGAGACAGTTACTGAGCTCTGGAGGCTGACTGGATAAACATTGGAGAGGTCAGCAAAAAGGAAAAGCTCAGCTGGTTAAGAAGTTGGCCCAGAGGGGGATAAAAAACACCAGTGAATCAAGCATTTTTTCAGCCCACTGTCTTCCTCTGCAGCAAATATGGCAGAGACTGCCAAATCAGACCACAGCTCCTGAGCCATACAATACATTACCTAAAATGCATCACCTCACACTTCTCTGCACTGAACTCCATCTGCCACCTATCTGCTAACTTCACCAACTTGTCTACGTTAACAGTAACTAGCAAGGTGCCACAGGAATCAGTTTTGGGGACACAGCTATCTACACCATATATCAGTGATTTAGATGAAGGGAAGAGAGTGTATTGTAGCCAGATTTGCTGATAACACAAAGTCAGAACATAAAACCTATGAGCAAAAGTAAGTTGACTGCTAAGGCA
>NC_063339.1:43663565-43685716 GCF_021869965.1 Rhincodon typus
TACTTTTTGAAAGCAATAAATTAATTTTCCTTTATGTTTCAAAAATTCCATATTTCATAACTTACTCTGGTTTCAGCTGTAAAGTTAAAGTTGCTAATTGCTGAAAAATGGAAAATGCACGAGGGACTTTGAAAAGAGAAGCTCCTTCTGTACAATACACTGTATATTGCCCTAACATAGTATGTGAAATGGAACCATTAATAATCAGTACGACTACTTGATTGCACGTATTGCCATTCTTATAATTGTCTGAAAGTGTGTACTTTTGTCATATTTTAATCATTCTGTGGTCCCAGGTTCAATATTGCTACAACCTGAATTCATTTCAAGGAATTTTTGAAAAGTCTGAATTTGCAATTTTACAATTTTTCAGTAGTTAAGAATCCATTATGAAATAGCTTAATAGTTTAAAAAATATCTGCACTTTTTCCAAAATACACTCGGCCTTTGTATGACTCATATGAACGCTCTCAAATGATTCAGTTGCTGTTATCTGTTTACATTACACTAAAATGATGCCCTGTTTGTATTTATGGAGAACTGGTTGACCCCATGAATTTCTTCATGGCAATATTTCATTATCTTGGATAATGCAGTTAAAAGAAGTCTTATTCTGCTTATTGAAAAGCTAGATAGGCAAGACTGACTGTGATTAATATGTCTTACTCCTGAGAACTAAAATGTAATTTTATTGTTGACAGATGTATTCCATGTAAAGGATCTAGATTTCCACCTACACTTCCACGCCCCACTGTAACAGTTCTACCATTGAAGCTCCCTTATTGTCAAACTAGTTCAGAAAAAGGACAAATGGAGGTATGTGATACGTGGTATGTTCTTTTGCATTGATGAATGCCCTGAAATATTTCCCAAACATTGCTTTTTCTTTAATTTTTAACAAATTTTTTAACTTTTTGCAAAACTTACGATATTATAATTGCTTATTTCAAAATGGATAAAATTAAAAATGAATTATTTGCTTTTATACAAACTGTAAGGAGCCACGTTAAAGAGAATTTGTCATATTGATTCTGATGCAAATTTGTGCATGACTGCTTCTTTATTGAATTGATACAAATTTACCAGTTTAGGCTGAAAACTGATTTGCATTTTCTGAATTAATTTTGAAAAGCAACAAAGGAAAATTGGAGTGGATAGCTGCGTCGAGCTGTTTATCTGAGTATACATTTTTAAGCTTTTAGCAAATGTTGCAGTACTTCTTAAATTGATGTGCTCAGAATTGCAAAACTATGGATATAATATTTCAAAATTGACTTAACTTCCAATTCATTTATTAAGCAACATTTTTTCATTACTGTTTGGTGACAGGTCTTCCTAACACCACCATACACGTGAAAAGGTCTACACATGCACACTTTATGAAACACCCTTTCTAAACAAAAAAGTTCTTAAACAAGCACAATAAAATGAATGAACAGACAGAATGTACACTGGAAGGAGAACAGTACATCACATTTTGCCGTTGGTGGTGTCTGCAGATTTTGTATATTTGTTTTATGAAATTCTGTGTGGATGTATTTTTTTCAAAGAAACCTACTTCCAAGTAAGATGATTCTGAACACTGTTGGGAGGGGCTGGTGCTGGATTTCATTTTATATCAACATATCGAGGTAAAACTGATGAGTAAAGAACATTTTATAAATTAAAATCTGGCAGGTTCTGTAACTGGTGGGTAGCAGGCTCTATTAATTTACCATTCAAATGATGAGAAATGAGCACTATTGCCACAGAGATTCTTAAAGGCCATTTGTTATCATGCCTCACCAGGATGGCACACTGGAAATCAATCCCCACTACTCCTGGAGTTGTCACATAAGTTAAAGATTCATGAAAGTATGCAAAACAGGATACTCTGGTTGATTGATAATTGTAAAGTCTCTTAATTATTGTTAAAAACTACAGATATAACAACTGGTGAAGGGAAAATAAATTGGTTTTCTTCAGACCTTGGGTTGTTTTTTTACTGCAGAGAGGGAGGTGCCACCTCCCCTTCCACAGGTCTGAAGGCTTCTGGCCATTTTGTTTATCCTTACAAGCCCCTCAGCTACCTAGGAGTCAACCGCATAGTTGTTGGCATCAATAAGTAATTACCATTCCACAGACTAATCAGCTAACTGTTGCCTGCTGAATCTCATCTTGTACACACCCCCTGGTTCCAGCCCATCTGTATCTAACCTTTCTCCACTGCTTGATCAAACAGCAGTTGAAACACCACTTTCAAAAGTCCTTTCCTCGTTTCAGACCAAAATCAAAATACAGAAAAGCTACTGTCTTTACACTATCCACAATCAAATAATACCATTTTGTGCTTAAACTATTGCCTGTAATCTTAAAGTTGAAAGAAGGTGCTGTATTATAACTTTTAACACCATGTAATTGTGGGGAAATGGAGACACATAATTTGAGACTTACCCCTCTAAACAATAATCAATTTCAAGGATAAATATTCTGGCTGGATTTCATTATGTGTAAACCTGTTTGCTTGTTTCAGTGCATTTCTATAAATAGTTCAATTCAACGTAATTGCTAGTTGACCATCAACCTCTGTTGCAATTTTGTTGGCAGTATAACATGAGTGATTTAAATTCTTTCCCATCTTCCCAGGAACAATACTGGCGATCAGTGCTATTTCATAATCACTTTGACTATCTGGCAGAAAATGGTTATGAATTTGACGAAACTACGAAACACCAGGCACTAAAGGAACAGCAGGAACTACTAATGAAAATGTTTGCTGTGAGTAAATTCTATATACTCTTGAACAGCTATTTATGCATCCTTTGCTTCCTGTCTTTGAAGAGAGAGTTCTGTGAACACCAGACGAAGTAAGGGATTGAGTGTAGTTACATTTTAAATGTACGTTGGTGTTGCTAACATGCTGCCAGCATACTCAACTGGATAGGGTGATGCATACCATTTGAACATCCTATTGCTTTTCTTAAACAACGCAACATTTGAGCTGCTGATCTAGCTAGTAACAATGAAAAATTTGTTCATCTGACACCTGCAGAATACACATAGAAACTGGTTAATATTAAAGAAATTCATTACTTCTTCAGAATATTTTTACCTTTAATGTTTAGTCTTCTTGAAACTGAAACTGAAACTTCCATCATATTTCCAAGCAATAAATGGGATATCTTTCTATTGAATTAAAACTACTCAGTGCATACTGCAGTGGGGACATCATGGGACTATCATTATATGCTCCTGTTTACTACAATATGAAATATGTATTGCATCATCAGATTTAAAATTTCGTGCTGTTTGGTTTGATCATCCAGTCAATGAGATGTACAACTTGTGTACCTGGCATTACACTAACATTGAAACTCATACATAATGTGTGCTCGGCAGAACAACAAGTTCCTTCAGTTGTTCAAAGAGGCGGAGTGCTGTTCAATTAGCCTGTGCTTGTAATTCCATGATTTGGAAACACTTACTGGACAATCCTGAGTGCACTAATAGCTACACTTACTACTAACGTAAGGTTATCAATCATATTCATAACATAATTCACCTACACTTGCTAGAAGTATTAAATGTGGAAACCAGTTTCTCCAGAATGTCCTGAAATAAAAATAAACAATGTTAGAAATGCTGTCAGAATTTTTTGTCACAAGTTCATTGGCTGGAAAAGTCCAAAATGTTTGCCAGACCTGCTGAGTATTTCAGAGATTTTCTTTAGCTCAGATTTCCAGCATCCAGAGCTTAATGTTTTTGTGTCTGGAAAGTCCTTGCATTTACTTACATTACTATAGAGTGCGTTGTTAAAACTTTTAAAAATATTTTTGAATTAATTTTTATAACTTATTAAGTGAGCAGTATCATCACATTTTCATTTGAGGCACAGTTGGAAAGAAAACTAACATTCCATTTGTCATTTAGCTGTCGTGCAGGGTAGAACGTGAATTCCGTTGTGAAGAACTCACTGAATTTATGACCCAGAAAGTCTTAAATTTGGCCATCAAGTATGCTTCACGTTCAAAACGTCTAACTCTTGCCCAGCGCATTAGCAACCTAGCACAAGAGAAAGCTACAGCATTGTTGACCGCACAAGATAAAGATGACTTTCAAGCTGATCCAAAGGCTAGGTATTACTACTTTTGTTAATTTGTTATTGCCGTGTATTGGTTGGCTCATTTGGCTAGATGGCTAGAATATGATACAGAATGACACCAATACCACTGGTTCATTTCCACTTGCATCGGTAATTCATGGAGACTTGTCTTCTTACTCCATGCTTGATGTGGAGGGGTGCCCATCAAGTTATATAATTGTTGTCTATCTCCCGTGGAGATAGATGCCTGTGGTCCTTTGTGGACTATATCTATTTACTCATTACCTGTATTTTCACTAAATTATTAGCTATTTGAAAATGTATTGACATGATTTCACCAATTGTATCCACTGAAGTCATGTTTTTCGCAAGACCGCATAAATTGTTTGTGTGATACTAAAACAAAGCTGCATGCATTACACAGAACAGGGGATTGCTTGTGGTATGCTTCAGGTTGTACTGTCACTCAATTTGACACATTTCAAACTACAAGATACACAGTTGTGATGTTACTTCACGTGAATACTTCCAAGGTATTCCAGCTTGTCCATACCATTTAATCAGCCTTTTGAACTTTGAAACATCTCACCAAAATTTGTGATCAGCTGTTCATGCACTGCCTGTCCAAGTTTCATATTTCTCAGTAGTTCCGTTTTAGTTGGTTTTGACATTCATAAGCATGACCCAATATTATTTTGTTGTTTTGTCTCTCATTTCTGCAAGTGTGCAACAGTAAAAACTACGTCTTATCCTTTCCTTTCCGAAATTTTGACTTTTACTGGTCAGAGTTAAGTTATGTTGAACTTTTTTGTGGAGAGATTGGAATCTCAATTCTGTGGTTTATTTTGAAACGCACTTCAGTGTCCATGACTAGTGATGCAACATCCTCTTCTGAAACAGGAGCTGGATTCAAGTCGGAGAACCTCTAGGATGAAAGTGGCACTTTAGAATTTGGCCTTTTTACACTTTTTTTTAATATTTGATCTTAAATCCAATAAATTACATTGTTAAATGCTCATTAAATTCATTTGATCAACTATTTCATGTTGCTTTCAACTGATTTCAACCAAATAAATGAAGAAATTGCAAGTAATTTCAGAAACCAACTACAATGTTTGTTTTTGCATTTGCGCTGAAACTTTGTGTGCAAAAGCAGGCTTGTTTAATTTAAGCATTTCAGGATGTAGAAGTTAATGGTCTAAATTTTGCTGGTTATTGAAACTGTCTTCTTCAAGCAGCTATAGAAGAACAATAAACAAATGGAGTTCACCACATGTGCAACTTCCAGCTCAAAAATCTATTGAAAAGGAAGAAGAATATGAGGAAGATGTTCAGAATAATGCAGAAGAAGATGGTAACAATGAGTTGGATCCTGAGGAAACAGTTCATGAAAAGAAAAGTAAGTTTGGGTAAATATTCCTCTTTTGAAATTTATTTTAGATGAATTTTATATGTTTATGTTTAAACCAAGTATAAGGCTAGATTTTTATTCATTACTCTGATATGAAATTATTTGCACAAGATGTGAAATGAAACAAATATTGTGCTTCTGTTCCTGTAGCTGCATGTCTTTCACTCCATCACTTTTTCTTCTTTCATGCTTAAACGAAACCTGGTCCATTTGATATCTGGTTTCAGAACTTTGAAGTAAATAAATAGAAGAAAATGTTTGTACAGATAAATACTGATGTGTAATTTCTGCACTTTCCAAAAAATAACTTCTGTTTTTTTTTGTGCTGGTAATGTGTTTTTAAAGATAATCCAATACCTGCAGAAAACAACTTTGTTGCATTGAGTATTTATTAAGACTGTCCTTCTTGCTGCAGGGTTAAATCCATTTGGTAAAAATCTTGGTTCTGTGGAACAAATAACTCCAAAATCAGGTATGTAATGCCAAGTTATGCTTTTTGTGAACTACAAGTGAGAATAGTTTGTCTTTGATGTATATTAATTATGCATGTTACTTTGTCCACTTAAGAGTGATAAAGTAGTATACTGACTTTAATTTTCATAGTTTTCAGTTAAAAGCCAACACAGCATTTAACGTAATGAGTTTGCACAGCATATGCATATTTTATCATATTCATTTGCATTGAATCAACTGATTGGTTGTCTAATAGTGAAAATTACATTCATCACAAACTGAAACGAGATGATTAATTCAGGATTGCTTCCTTTTTAAATGTTGTCATTGATATAAATTTTAATATACAATGAGGTGTTGACTTGCTCGCCAAGCTGGCTTGTTTTCGTTCAGACGTTTTGTCACCATGCTAGGTGACATCATCAGTGGAGCCTCCAATGAAGCGATGTTATTCTACTCCGCAGCGTATTCACAGGGATTAAATTCACAAGGGAAGAAGAAAACAACAGTCAACTTCCGTTTCTGGATGTTAAAATAGAGCGATTGACACGAGGAGTTCCAAACCTCAGTATACAGAAAAGCAATGCATACGGATCAAATCCTCAGCTTCCACAGCAACCATCCCAACATCCACAAACAAAGCTGCATTAGGGCACTATTTAAATGGGCCAGAACTACGCCGGAAAGAGGAAGAACACTTATACAGGATCCTCGCTTTAAATGGATATCCCCGCAACTTCATCCACGGATGCCTTCAAAATAGGAGGACACAGTATGACCTAACACACTGCCATACATCAAGAACATATCGGAACTGACAACAAGACTCCTAAGACCACTAGAATCATGGTGGCCCACAAGCCCACAGCCACTCTACGACAAACGCTTACAAGGATTAAAGACCCCATTCCCACAACATACAGAACGAACGCATGGTATTTTGTAAACCGCAACGACTACCACAAATATTACATTGGACAGACAGGAAGGAAACTAGCCATCAGAATACACGAACATCAACTAGCAGCAAAATGGCACAATGAAATCTCCTTTAATATTCATACATTCAGACAATGAAGGCCATCAGTTTAACTGGGACAAAGTAACCATAGTAGCCCAAGCCAAACATAGACACGTACGGGAATTCCTAGAGGCATGGTTCTCCACTCATGATTCAATCAACAAACATATAGAATTGGACCCCATATACAAACCCATACAGATCAAAACTGGAAATGACGCTACCCACCATAACGGACTGGACAGTATAAATTCCAAGCAGAGTAAATTCCATCGCTCCACCGATGACGTCACCTAGCATGGTGACGAAACCTCTGAACAAAAACAAGTCAGCTCAGTGAGCAAGTCAACAACCTCATCCACAACCCGAGCTACAGATCTTTGTCAAAACTTTAATATACAATGGAACAGTCTTTTCATTTATTAGTGAAATTGAAAACTAGCATTGGACTTAAGGTGCAAATTCTGATTTTGTAATATTATATCTTCCTTGTCAATAGTAACTCTTACAAACAGCATGCTTGCACGTGCCAATCCCTTTAAGGTAAGAAATGATCAAAGCTTTTGTGGTTATGAAGTTTCATCTGTCCCGTGAACTAATAATTATTTACGTGCATTGTTTTCTTCCAAAACCAATCTGGTATCCACAAAGTAATTTGATTTGGTGTATGGTTCTGGTCTCACAACACAATTTGACCATCCAGAAAATAAAGCAAAAAGACTTTTTTTTTTAATGGAAGCTTCTTCTTGAAAGAAAGCGAGAAGAGAAATAAACTGCAGTGTAATTCATATTGGTCCACAATGGTTCATTACTGAAGCCCAAACATTTCTTTCTTTGTTTCTCATGTGATTCAGTAGAATAATTTCTCGGTGAAGACCCTACTGCTGAGAACCCTTCCCTTCCCTTCTTTCCCTTTCTCCAGCAACTTGTCCCAGCTCTATGGTCTTGGTTTATACTCCAAGTGCTGTATTACAAGTGGCATGCCCGCTTGTGGATCTGTGGCTGGGAGCCATCACGGAAGCCAACCTCCCATCCATGGACTCTATTTACACTTGTTGCTGCGGAAACACAGCCAACATCATCAAAGACCACCCCAGTAATACTTTGTTCCAACCTCTTCCGTCAGGCAGAAGATAAAGAAGCTTGAACACATGGCACCAACAGGTTCAAGAACGGCTTCTTCCCTGCATTTATTAGACAGCTGAATGGACCTCTCTAGTTTCAAACCTGATGTTGATCTTGCTTTGTGCACCTCCTGTGCAACCATAATTTTGTATGCCTCTCTCTGTCTAAGCACTTATGACCTGTATGTCCAATTTGCTATGATCTGCCTGTACTGCTTGCACAACAAAACTTCTCACTGTACTTAGGTACATGTGACAACAATAAATCAAATCAAAAAGCAGCTGATTTGAAGTCAGTAAAATGTCCACGTCAATTTCCATAGATGTGTGAAACTTGAAGCTACTTTTTAAAAAACACCCCAAATATTTGTGTTTTGTAGCAACAGACAGGAGAAATCAATCAGTAACTAAAGTATCAAGCATCAAATGTCCATGAACTGGAAGGAGAAAAGCAGTAGCCTGTCAGTATGTAACCGAATGGTACTTACCCTCCAAGTCAGGATAAGATGTGACTTGGAAATATGTTGTGGTTTCTCTATAATGACTGAGTCAAAACCATAGAATTTGCTCCTCAAAAGTAATGTTGGCATAGGAAATCCATGTGGACTGCATCAGTTCAAGAAACAGCTCATTGGCCATCTCAATTGCCTTTGAGATGGTGACAATAAATGCTGGCCTTACCCCTGACACCCTATCCCATCACCACATTTTTAAAAAGTTGATGCTAATTCACTTAAGTGGCATTGGTGAGGGCTGTCCTGCTCCTGAATGAAGTTTTTAACTTGGTTAGGTGAAGAGAGCTGCAGCATTAACTCTGAATCAAATTGCCAATGCCTGATGATTTGATATTGTGGTCTTTCTGCTCTGCATAATTCCAGGAGATATTCACTACATGTATACAACGCAGTCATCAATTTAGCATTCAAAGTAATTCCCCAATTCACCCTGCCCCTGAAAAAATTTAGCACAATTTTGAAACTCAAAGGACATCTTTAGCACCCACAATGAGAGGAATTACAAATGTTCCCCCACGTTCAATATGATAGGAAAAATCAACAAGTGGATATTATTGAATTGTTGCAGATGGTAAGTATACTGTCTATTAAACAATTTTTATTGTCAAATAGATGGAAGTGTATCGTTGGTCCAAATTGTCATCTTTTAATATAATTTCTGCTGTAGTGATTAAAACAGTAATACACAGTCAACAAGAACTGATATTTTTAACTAGTAGTCAAATGTTTGGTACTCGGGTGTTCATAGAATCACAAAGTTGTTACGGTGCAGAAGAAGGCGATTCGGCCTACTGTATCTGCATTGGATCTCCAATGAGCATGATGACTTAGGGCCATTCATCTGCCTTTTTTCCATACCCTTGCACATTGGTTCTGTTGAGACGATCATCCTATATTCTTTTGAATGCCACCCCATTTAATCCCCTCCCACAGCTCCATGTACACTCTCCACAACATGGACTGTACCCCCTATTTAAATCCCCTGCGACAGCCCTGTGTACAGTCTTTCCTTCATCACTGACTTGACCCTCTATTTAATCTACCGACCGCTGTCCCGTGTACGCTCTCCCTCCACCATTTAGTCTTCTCCTCTGCACCCCCATTGACTCTGCTCCCACCACACTTCCAGGCAGTCCATTCCAGATCTGGACGACTCGTGTGAGAGATTTTTTTCTCCCATTACATTTGCAAATCACTTGAAATCTGTACCCTCTTGTTTTTGATCCTTTTATTCGTGGGAGCAGTTTCTCTCTATCTACTCTGAAGACCTCTTAGGATTAAAACTCCTCAACCTTCGCTCCAAGAGAAATAGTTCCAATCTGTCCAATTTATCTTCCTAAATGAAGTTTTTCATCCCTGAAACCGTTCTTGTAAATCACTTCTTCACACTGTCCAGCTGGTTCACCTCCTGTGTGGCACCCAGAACTATAGACACTGCCCTAACTGAGGTCTAACAAGTACCTTTTGTAATTCAGCTTAAACTCCTTGTTCCTTTATGCCCTATGTCCGTGTTAGTATATCCCATGTTAGTATATGCTTTATTGACTGTTCTCTCCAACTATCCTGCCACCTTCAATACCCGAGTCATTAGAGGTCTGTACCTCAGATAAAACCCCTTTGGCCTATCGAATCTATGCCAGCCAAAAACAATCACCTCTCAATTCTAATTTCATTTTCCAGCACTTAGCCCATAACCTGTATGCATTGCCATTGTAAAAGTACATCTAAGTGCTTTATAATATTATGAAGGTTTCTGCATCTACCACCATTGCAGGCAGTGAATTTGAGTCCTACTACCTGCTATGTGGGGGGAAAAATAATTCTTCTCATCCCTTTTAATCCTCCTGCCCCTTACCTTGAATCTGTGCCCAGTCTTTGATCCCACCATCAAGAGGAAAAGATCCATCTTCTCCATGCTCCTCGTAATGATCTATGCACACATATACTAAAGTCCCTCTACTCCTGTATCCCCTATATTTTTATTGTCCATCCATGCTCCTTTTATTAAAATGCATCAGCTTATACCTCTGCATTGAACTTCATCTGCCACTTTTCTGTCCACTTCACCAACTTGTCTACATCCTTTTGGAATTCTACACCATTTTGATATTTTACTATGTTTCCAAGTTTCAAATTATCCTGAGCTTTGAACTTGAGGCTCATTAGATCACTAATATATATCAGGAAAAGCAAAAGCCCCAGTGCTGACCCCGGCAATTTCCAGGACAAACCTTGCTGCAGCCTAAAAATGTATCCATTCATCACTACCTTCTGTTTCCTATTGTTCAGCTAATTTTGGATCCACATTGCTGCTACTCCCTTTTGTACCATGAACTATAACTTCTCTCTCAAATTTATTGTTTTTTTTTAAAATCCACGTACACCATATCAACAACATTAGCTCACTGAATCTTTCTGTTAATTCATATAAAAAAAACTTCCAAGTTAGTTAAAGATTATTTTTCCTTTAGAAATGCATGCTGATTCTTCCTGTAAAAAAATCAGCTTTTTCCATGTGACTACTGAATAGATCCCGAATAATTGTAGAAACTTCCCCACCAGTCAGTGAACGTTGTCCAGTCTGTAATTGGTGGACTTATTCTACTTTAAACAAGGGCAAAATGTCTTAAATTTTCCAATCCTGTTGTACCTCCGAACTAAAGGAAAACTGAAAGATTATGGTCTTTTCACTTCCTTATATGCATCTCATCTGGTCCCAGTGATCAATAGCCTATCCAACAATATGATGTTGGGCCAGAAGTAAGCCATTTGGCCCATCAAATTTCGCCATTCATTGAGGGCATGGCTGAACTATAACCCTCAACTTCACTTTCTTACTTTAACCCCATAACCCTTGATTCTCTTACTGATTAGCTTTCTATCTCAGCCTTGAATATACTTAATGACCATCCTCTACAGCCACCTATTCTCAATATCTGCAGACTTTTGCTTCCCTCGTTGAAGTCAACAATATACATTGTAAATAATTGTGGCATTGTAAATAACCTATGCCACAGCCACTATGCCTGAAAATGCCCCCCTTATCACAAATCTCTCACTTGTACTAGTTAGCCAAGCAGCCCTATGTAAAGTCTCTTATTGGATGTCTTTTGGAAATCTCCTAGTACAAAAAATCTACTTGTTTCACTTTTTATGTATTCACCTTGTTAATAAATTTGATGCACTTGATTTTGCCATCACAAAGTTATGCAGACTCTGCTCGATTATGTACTTGTACATGCAGTTTTATTGTATTCTTTATAATGGACTGTTTTGTTTTCCCAACAACAGATATTAGAGTAATACAATCACCTGTTTTGTTTCCTTCCCTTTTGAGTAAGGGTGCTATATTGGCAAATTTCCACTCCTTTGGGGATTTCCCAGAACCTAGGGATTCTTAAAAGATTGCTACCAGTGCATCCATTATCTCTGAGCTGCTTTCTTTTAAAATCCTGGTTGCAACTCTTCAGGTTTAGGGGACTTGCCGACCTTTAGCTCCATTAGTTTTCCTAGTATATCTTCTCTAGTGATTTGTTATTGTATTTATTTCCTGGCTCCTTTAGCCCTTGATTATTTAATACTTTTGGATGTCTATTAATGTCCTTTACTGTGAAGATGCAAGATATTTATTCCGTTATTTCCGGCCTGTCCATTATTATTTCCTAGCCTCATTCAATAAGGGGCTTATGTTCACTGTGACCACTGTTTCTTTTAATATATTCCTAAGGAAGCTCTTGTTGTCCATTTTTATGTTACTATGCCAGTTTGCTGATATAGTTTATTTTCTCCCTCTTCTTTTGTCATTTTTTTTTTTGGATATTAAAACTTTTCCAAACCTCTGCTTTACTGCTAATCATTGCCACGTTTTATGTTTTTTTTCCTTTCGGTTTGATAACATCCTTAACTTTCCTGGTTAACTGTAATCGATTTATCTCCTTCCTATAATCTTTGTTCTTCACTGGAATATATCATTGTTGTGAACCATGAACTGCTATTGTTTCTCAACCATCTTTTCTTCACACCCAAGTTTCTCTTACTCAAGCTGAAAGTTAAATTCTACCATATTATAATCACTGTTAATTAAGGGGGTCTTTTACTCAGATCATTTATTAAACTTCCCTTATTATATATTGCAATGCTTCTTCCTGATTTAATTTTGAGCCTTTCTAGTGACGGAACTTCTTTCTGTTGTCACCAAGAGGTAGCATCTACTTACTTGGCAAAGATGGATCCAAATTGTTCATTTAACTTCAGCCGTGCCTCTTGTCTTAATGTGTAAATTCCCTTTTTGGTCCAGAATCAGCCCTACCCTTCATTTTTACCATTCTTTTGCCTCTGATGTTCCTATAGAACTTTTTATGTTGGTTGCCAGTCTTTTCTCATAATGTCTTTTTACTTTTCTAATATGTTTTTCCATCTCTCCTCTCAAACTTCAGTATTCCTCATGGTTCTTAGTTATGTTCTCTCCCCGAGAATTGTCAAAAGTGCACTTTCCTTTATTTCTATCTTCTTTTTCATCCCGGAAGCTCTAGATTTGTTTACCCTTCCTTTCCTTTTTGAGGGTGTGTACCTTGTCTGTACCAAAATCATCTCTTCTTTGAAGGTAGCCATTGCTCACCTATAGTTTTTTTCTCTGTTCTTGCTCCACTGAAACCAGGTCTCCTCCAATTATTTATTCTTACTTTGGATTGCTCAATTAACAAAATGCTCCACAAGAAACTCAGTCCCAGCTTTGTTCAGTTGTTGTGTCTTACCACTTTATATGTAAGTTACATAGTGCTTTGTTTTAATCTTTTTAAACACTAATAAAATCAGCAGATTTGGCAGTTTCTGTGGAAAGAAGAACAGAGTTAATGTTTCTGTTCTCACCTTTCCTCTGTTTTGGTGAAAAGTCATAGACCTCAAAACCTAACTCTGTTCCTCTCTCCACAGAAGCTACCAAATCTGAGATTTCCAAAATTTTCTGTTTCTGTTTCAAATTTCCAGGATCCCTCAGCCTTTACTTTTGTAAACCTTAATATACCATTTTATTTACTTAGCTAAAATGTTTTCTCCTTCTCAGGTAACATCTGGTGGAATATCCCCTGCGTTGGTTGGAAGTCAAGCTCGTAACACCAATATTCTAGATAGCATGGTTAAAATTAATAAGAAATCATCAACTAACAACAGCCAATCTGCAAATGATGAGAAGTCACTGGTTCTAAAACCTCTGATCTCAAAACCAAAAGCCAAACAGGTACTGGCTTTTTCAGAATTTGCTTTATTAGAATCAATAACTGCATGTTTTTTTAAAATGCATTTGTTGCATCAGTTGAGTGTAAAACCTGGTATGGGACTGAGCTGTGCAGGCCAGGAAGTCCCACTTCGACTTCTGTCTTATGATGTCTGCCAAAGTGGTGGTTGACATATTCCTACTGTTGTTCTCTGTAACCCTGCTAGGAGTTGTCATACCCTCTAAAACGCCGGTACTTTTCAGCATCTTTCTGGAAAATTACATGTAGACACTGTGATATAATTGAATATGCAGCCTTTAACTTGCTGCCTCTGCTCAAATGTGAAAATGTTCTTGATATCAGACATTTGTAAAAGCTCATGGAACAAACACTCAATTAAAATCTATGGGAGAATATTTAACACTTGCATATCAGTATCAAGAGTGTTTTTTAAAAAAGCAAGTTCTGCATGCTACCTTTTTGATTTAACTCCAGATAGATTATTAAACCAATTTTTAAACATTGAAAGTTGTTTTTTTTTGTAATCGTCTATTCACAAAACTAACCAAAAGCTAGTTTTTTTTAAAAATTCGTTTGTGTTTTGCAACACTCGCATTGTTAAGATGTAGAAATAAAAACTTGACCTTTTAAATCTCCCATGTGGTGATAATTACGTTAGAGTTCATGATTTCTATAATTAATTTGCTTAAGGATTGAGCCAGTTCTACACTCATCTGCAGTCACTTCAAAACTGATGAGCTGCCTGGCAAAAGGACCACCGTTTCTGTTGAAATATTTGGGCTGTTAATCTTTAGTTTGGCATCTTATTTTACCTATTTTCTTTTCAAAGATCCAAGCTACACTGTTCCAGCCAGCCATCTCTAAATTCAGCAGTAAAACTGAGGAAGAAAAAGCAATTGAGGCTTGTCCTGTACAGTCAATCATCCCTGACAACAAAAACAGAGAAAACAAAAAGTGAGTGCTTTTAAAACTATATACAATGGATGTGCACTTGAGATAATCTTTTATGCTGCCGGAAATCTAACAATTTGTGTCAGAAACCATAGCAGAGTTTCTTTAAAGAAAGTGTTATTTTTACTGACTTGTTTGTTGGAAAATCGTGGTTTCAAAATTCAATGTGTTTCCAGTTAGTTACTACACAGATTCTACTTTGAAGCTTAAATCTACTATTTCCAAAATCTGTACTGTATTATAATTTCTAACAATTGAATGGTGAGATTAATGAACAATAGTTGTTGAAATGCAATAATAATGATTTTCCTTTGTAAAAAGGCCTAAGAAGACAGGATTCCAGCTGTGGTTGGAAGAAAGCAGAGAAGATATTGTTGCTGAAAGTCCAAGTTTATCAGAAGAAGAAATAATTAAGGAAGGCATGAACAGATTTCGAGTCCTGTCTTCTGAGGAGAGGAAGGTATGAACACTCAAGCCTGGAATTTAGTTCTTAGCATTTTTAATATTCCATTTTTATTTTACGATTCATAACATTTTTGTCTGATGTTAACAATTTCTTAATTTTCAAATGTTTTTAATCAGTGCAACCTATTTCCTTTGCATTCAAATGAAAGCAGATGCTTGGTAAAATAATTTATAGTCATACCTTTGACATATTCTACTGGTTTGGTTATATAGTTTACTGTTCAGTTAATCTTGATTACTCCTTTGCATTGGTTAGACATGGTAGAAGAAAATGCACCTATTCTACAAGTACCTGTTTGGTACAGTGAATAGATATTTGAATCTGCAGTAAAACCAATGCATCTCAACAATCCTGCATTTATCATGAATTTGGAAGTTTAAATCTACAGGTTTTAATAAAGTTAAATTAATACAAAATACAATATTAATAGAAAAAATATGTGTGTTAACGTGCGTGTGCTGCTGAGATTTATTTTGATCAATACTGGGAAGTCTAGCAGAAATAAAATGGGGAAACTGTCGTCACCAGCACTACTTGATTTTGATTGTACTGCTCACAGACTACAAAACAAAATACACCTGAATAGATGTGAAGTGGCTGTTGCTGAGGAATCATATCTATGTAAATTTAGTAGTATTGATTTTATTTCTTTGTGACCAGACGAGATGTTATTTAAGCAGGATTGACAGGTGCCGAAATAAATCTATTTAGGTTTACTTAATTGGTGGATAACATTGGAGAGTGAAATTTCACTGCAGGGTTTGTGCTTTGAATTTGAAATGAATTTGAGGTAAAGTCTTAAAGCTGTGGACTAGGAATTCCAATTGAAGCTGAGTCAGAGATTGAGGGGCAACCAGCCAAGTAGATGTTTCATGTTTGATTTTATTTGCTTCTGAAAATGGAGTAATGGAATTTTCAGTGCAGCTGCTTTGTTTTCAGTTGATTGGGAATCAGCTATCTGAAAAAGAAAAAAAAAATTAATGAACAAACCTACGTCATTCAACATTTGCAGAAATTCTGCAATTAAACCCAGTGATTCATGACTCAAAATATTTACACAAAGGAAAATCATAAAGGAAACTGTAAATTGTAATTTTAAACCATAGATGCAAGGGCATCCCTTTAAAATATTCTCTTTAAACATGCAGAATTTTTGGAAAGGTATGACTGAGACATCTACAATTGCCTTTCTATTGCTTTACTCCAAAACCTGATTGTGACAGGTCTTGGAGTAAAACCATAGATAAGGCAGTTGCTTCACTGATGCCAAGACTAAAACCTGGGACTCCTTTCCTAATAGCATCGTGGATGTACTTGCAGTTCATGGACTGCAGCGGTTCAAGAAGTGAAACTTTTTCAAGACCATTTAGGGAAGGGAGCAGCAATGGACTATGATATTATCATTAGACCAATAATCCAGAAACTCGGAGAGAGATGCCTGCAGTTCCTTGTGGGCTATGGCTGATTTTTGAATCAAATCCCACAGTTCCAGGTGTTGTTGTTCCCATGCACCTGAAGCCCTTGTTCTTCCAGATGATAAAGGTTGTGTTTTCGAAGATACTGTAAAAAGAGCTTTGACAAGTTGCTGCACCACTGTGTGCCACTGGTATGGAATGAATTTCGAGGTGGTAGATGAGGTACTGACCAAATGGGCTGCTGTGTACTGAATGGTTTCAAGCCTCTTGAATGTTTTTTGGAGTTGCAGGCAAGTAGAAGGTATTCCATCACACTCCTGACTTGTGCTTTATTAGTAGTAGATAGGCTTTGGAAAGACATGAAGTGAGTCATTTACCACAGAATTCCCAGCTAATGACCGGTTCTTACAGCCACTTCATTTGCTTGGCTCATCCAGTTAAATTTCTGATCAGTGGGGACCTCAGGATGTTGACAGTGGGGGAATTCAATGTTAAATTGCCATTGAATGCCAATAAGAGGTTCTCCCTTGTGTCTTCTCTCTTGTTGGCTGTTGTCTGGCATTTTGTGGCTTGAATGTTATTTGACACTTATAAGCTAAAGTCTAAATATTGTCCAGGTTTTGCTGGGTGTGAATACAGATTGCATCAGTACTTGTTGTAGTCATCAAAGATTGTGACCTTACAGATGATGGAAGATCATTGAAAGAACAGCTGAAGATGTTTGAACCTAGGACACTATCCTAAGGAAATAACTGCAAACATGTCCTGAGGTTAAGATGATTGGTCTTCAAAAATCACAGCCTTTGTGGTTTGTCCTTTTTGTGCTGATGGAAATTTCCCCCCAGTTCCCATTTATGTCAGTGTTATCCGAGCTCCCTAGTGCCATACTTAATCAGTTGCTTCATCTGTTTGTCTGTAGTTCTACTTATTAACAGTTCAGTTGAAGTTTACTGTGATTGATTGATTTCTCCTTCTGAGGTTTGTTTCTTTTTAATTTAAAGGCTTAAGTTTGAATGACAGATGGGGGAGTCAGAAACCAATATTCAATACGCTAATTGTTCACTCGTTCTCGTTTTTGACTGCTTGTCTTTGTGATAATTCCTGGGCCCTTCACTTCACCAGCACATCATTACTATCATGAAGTGTGTAAATAATTCTTAATAAAGTCATGCATCCTTCATTATTCCTTAACCCTACATATAATATTTTCGCACACTGATCACTAAGGTCCCTTGCTTCTATAGTTAATATGTGTGTATCTTCCTGTCAATGCTGATGTTTTTTGATTGGGACATTTTGCTCCCAGTAATGCTTGGGTTGTAGTCTGTGTAATGGCTGCTACATTACAATATTTAGCAGGATTTTTGCTTTTAGCATGTCTTATTTCTTGTGGTACATGAATTTGAACACAGAATTCTTACCTAAAACATAATAGTACCTATAATATGTACTATTGGTTTTCCTCAACTTTTTAACTCTTGGATTTCCCTCACCCATTCCTCACAACTAGTTTAAATTTTTGCCTACATCATATTTACTTCATCTAAGGCCTCCAGCTTCTCGTACACAATTTTTTTCAGCCATACGTTTCTTCCTAATATCTCCTGTTGCCTGGTCCAACATGTGGGGGGAAAAAATGTCTCATGATTTTGTAGTGTTGCCCCACTAATCAGATGTATTTTTATGCCTTTCAGTCTTCTTAGTGTAACCAGGAATGCACGCATAGTTTGTAAACCCTCAGGCATGTTAACTCCAATTATTTCCATGCATGAGGTTACATTTCAAATGCCCCTTTTAAGTGGAGTGTCCACTCTTTTGAGTGGCTTCAGAATAGTGTTGAATGATGTCCCAAACTGCAAAGCCATCCAGCAGTCCAGATTTAAATTATTCTTGTTGATGATATTACTTCCAGGCCTGGACGGAGAAAGCTAAAAGAAGTGGAAGCATCGACAATATACCTGATGCAGAGGAGGTTCAAAAACGCAAGCGTGTAGAAGAGCTTCGTGAAGATGACCTAGAAAACACAGATGAAAACTCTGAAGCACCTGGAAGCTTGGCAAAGAAACAGAAACAACAGCATGTATCCACAAATTCAAGATTGGCTGCCTTTGCCTTCACAAAGGAGTAGCATTGCTGCATATTACTTGACCACAGTTTGAGCATTTTAATATTTCTACCACATTTTTGAATTGTCAATAGTTCTGTAGTTTAGACTAAACAAGACTATGTACAAATTTTTTTTAAAAAAGATTTTCTTCTTATTTTGCAGGCATTTGCTATGTATATTTTTCAAAGTTCACATTAAGAATGCAATTTGTCCTTGATATTCACCCTGTACAGTGATTTCTCTAATTCAGCTAAAAATTATCTGGAGTAGAACAAAAACTTTTTTTTTAAATGACAAGTCACACTTTTAGGTGTAATTGCCAAAGATCTAAGTGCTGGTTATTTATCTCTAATATTTGACTGGAATGGTGGAGAGCACAATAGTGAAGAATGGAGGTACAGCTGGTGGACAGGATGGAAATATAAATAAATCAAATTAACTTTTATCAAAATAACATTTTGGAAACACATTTTCTTTGTTGTAAATCATAACCTGAGGATTTTAACAGTTTAGTAGTGAACTTTAATAAGGTGAACTCTGAAAACTTTAATGGGGATGTATAGATAAATTATGAATTCAGTGGAATGCAATTTTGAAAAAGCTGCTGCTCTTGGCAGTTGCTGCCAATTAGTTTAGTTACTTCCAGTTATTTGTCCACTTCTTGCAAAGAAGCGTAGGTCAAAATCTTCACAGGTTTCCATGTTTTATAATTATATTTTCATGTATATTTATCACAAGATATTAGATTTTGTTCAGCATAAGTTTTCATTTTTAAGTTTGAATTTTAAATGTGTGTTTTATAGGAATTAAACTTGATCTATGTTGAGTATTTGTATTTCTCATTAATCTGATGTAAGGTTTGAAGAGTAGTACAGTGTATTAAAATGAAAATATATCTGACTGAAAAGGAGAGAAATAGCAAAGGTTCAATTTGGATATGAGCCATCTTTTTGGTTCTCCATCATTTAGACTTGCCTTATAGTTTTCTCTAGTATATATAAAATTGGTACTTAATTTCAAAAAAAGGTAAAGGAATATAGATAAACCTGAAAGTGACAAAATAATTAACACTAAATGATAAACTAGGTAGAATAGATTATCTTAAATAATCAAGAAACATTTATTTGTCTCAGCGCTCCAAGTTTGAAACAGTGAGGCTACATGAGCACAGCTCCCTTAATGCTTCAGTTTTGTTTTATTCATTCGCGATACCTGGGCATTGCCAGTTGGCCAGCATTTATTGCCTGTCCCTAGCATCTCCCAACTGAGTGGCTCAGTTCATTTCAGAGGACAGCTAAGTCAAGTACATTGTTGTGGATCTGGAGTGGCATGCAGACCAGGTGAGGATGACAGATTTCCTTCCCTGAAGGACATTAGTGAGCCACATGGATTTTTCCAAGAATTGTGGTCATCAGTAGATTCTTAGTTCCAATTTTTTAATTGATTTCAAGCTCCACTATCTGCCGTGGCGTGATTTGAATCCAGGTCCCCAGAACGTTCGCTGAGTTTTAATAGTCTAGTGATAATACTCCTATGCCATTGCCTCACCTATGGTTAGCATAGTTGGAGCCAAATATGCATGTAAAAGATGATAGTACAAAATGTTCTGAGCTTTGACTTTGCATTTTTCATTGACAATGACAGTGAGGTATTGAGTGAGCGCATTTGTTATGCAAAATTTTTGGATAAAAATAAGCATAATGTGTATTTATATCAGAAGCTTTAATACACCAATTACCACTTTAGCATAGCAGCAAAATTGAACGCAAACAAGTTTTTGGCACTACAAAATAACAGTTCTGCCAGTTGACATTCATAAATGTTCCTTGTAAATTCATGTGCACCTATTTCTCTATAGATTTTTTTAACTTTCAAAACAAAACTTAAATTCAGGGCTTTGTGTTTGACTTTGGGTTCTGTAGGTCTCACGTTTGGAACATGTTGTTGAAGAGACCTTGGTGAGTTGCTCGAGTCCATCTAGTTCTAACTGATCTACACGGCATCTGCCTGAGGTGAATGGAGTGAATGTTTAAGGTGGTGGATATGATGCCAGTCAAGCAGGCTATGTAATACGGGATGATGATGAGCTACTTGAGTGTTATTGGAGCTGCACTTCATACAACTAAGTGGAGACTAATCCATTACATCTTGATTTGTGCTTTGTTCATGGTGGGCAAGTTTTGAGGCAGAAAGTGAGTCACAATTCCGAATCTCTGTCTTGCTTTCCTAGTCACAGTATTTATGTGACTGACCCAGAATGTGGATAGTGGGGGACTTAGCAGTAGTAGTGTCATTGAGCCTAAAGGGGAGGTGCTTAAGCTTGCTTGGCATGAATGTTACTTGCCATTTAGTAGCCCAAGCATGAATTGTCCAGGTCTTCTTGCATGTGAGCATAAACTACGTCATTATCTGAGAAATCAAACTGAACAGTGTGCAATCAGTGAACATTCCCACCCAGGGTTTAGTGTGATAAAGGGAAGGCCACTACTGAAACAGGTAAGGTGTTTGAACTTGAGATATTACAATGAGGAATCCCTGTAATGATGCTGTGGTGATTGTCCTCCAGCAACCAAAGTCATTTTTATGCGAGGTATGACCAACCAGTAGAATGTTCTGCCCCTGATTACCCATTGACTTAAATTTTACTGGGGCTCCTTCATGTCATACTGCAACTATTTGTGGCTTGCTGTCAAGGGTTGCCACACTACCCTCACCACTGAAATTCAGCTCTTTTGTTTATGTTGAACCAAGACTCAGGTGTGGAACAGTGGTCCTTTCAAAATCTAAAGTCTGTCAGAGACCGGGTTAATTAGTAAGGACCACTTGGTAATACTGCTGATATTCCCTTTTATTGCTTTGCTCACATGTTAAGCAGCTTGTAGAACTGTATTTAGCCAAATTAGATGTGTCCTGCTTTCTGTGGACAGGAAAGTTTTGCATTTTGAGGCATTTGGTAAGTTTCGTGGCTGTACTATGGAAGGACCTGAAGATGAAGTTCACCCCATGAATGGTGAGAACTGAACGTGGTATATGGTCTGGCCAGAGCAATGTACAATAAGGTAACCTCATCTCACTTATGCAGTTATTTTTACTGTTCACATCTGTTGGTTGATCTGTCTTAGCTGGACATGTGTTAAGTCTGTTAGGACTCTTGCTGGAGTTACCAACTTCAAATAAACTTCCATCTGCTGTGTTTCAATATGCTTGCTTTAATTTGATTAACTATTTGGAGAAATCATTTTCTTATGGGTTTTGGCGTGAATATTTGGGAGAAAGTAATATCTATCACATATTCAGAGATAGTAGGAACTGCAGATGCTGTAGAATCTGAGATAACAAGGTGTAGAGCTGGATGAACACAGCAGGCCAAGCA
>NC_063339.1:43686116-43688565 GCF_021869965.1 Rhincodon typus
TGCTTGGCCTGCTGTGTTCATCCAGCTCTACACCTTGTTATCTATCATGTATTCATCCTGCTTTAATATGTCATTTATTGCTTAATGGGAATTCAGAAAATTGGATGGAAAATCTATGCTGTTGTCTGTATTAACCTCTTCAGATTTTTGGACACCATAGAGAGCCAAAGTTAAATGTTAATGTGTTAGTGGGAGCTGATCTATTCATCTCTTGTTCGAGATGTGTACATGTCATTTTCCTTTTTTTATTGCTGGTTTTCTCATGATATCTCCTTCATAATGGCATTAGTGAGAAAATATGAAGACTGTGGTTTATTATATTGTTCGATGGTGAAAAATAAAGAGTTTTCACCACTGAAATCATTGGCTCAGCGTGGCACTATTATGCACTTCTCCAAGATTCATTGTGATCTGTTACTGAACTGTCTGGAAACAATGAGAACGCCGACTTGCACAAGTTAACAACAAAATGGGTGTTATTGACTTATTACTTTTTCCTAGTACAGGGAGGGGGAAATTACAATGCTATTAGTCAGGAACTGCGAAGCATAAATTGGGAACAAATGTTCTCAGGGAAATGCACAACAGAAATGTGGAAGTTGTTTAGGGAGCACTTGCTACAAGTACTGGATAGGGTTTGTCCCACTGAGGCAAGGAAGAGAAGGTAAGGTGAAGGAACCTTAGATGACAAGACCTGTGGAAGATCTAATCAAGAGGAAGAAGGAAGCTTACTTAAGGTTGAGGAAGCAAGGATTGGACAGGGTTCTAGAGGGCTACAAGGTAGCCAGGAAGGAACTGAAGAATGGACTTAGAGCCAGAAGAGGGTATGAAAAAGCCTTGGCAGGCAGGGTGAAGGAAAACCCCAAGACGCTGTATACTTATGTGAGGAACAAGAGGATGGCCAGCGTGAGAGTAGGGCTAATCAGGGATAGTGGAGGGAACATGTGTGCGGAGTTGGAGGTGGTAGGGGAGGTCCTCAATGAATACTTTTCTTCAGTATTCACCAGTGAGAGGGACCTTGACGTTTGTGAGGACAGTGTGAAACAGGCTGATATGCTCAAACAGGTTGATGTTAGGAAGGAGGATGTGCTAGAAATTTTGAAAAACATGAGGATAGATAAGTCCCCTGGATCAAATGGAATATACCCAAGGTTTCTACAGGACACGAGGGAAGAGATTGCTGAGCCTTTGGCATCCTCACTGTCCACTGGAGTAATACCAGATGATTGAAGTGTGGCAAATGTTATTCCCTTGATCAAGAAAGGGAATAGGGATAATCCTGGGAATTACAGACTGGTCAGTCTTATTTTCTGTGGTGGGCAAATTATTGGAGAGGATTCTGAGAGATAGTATTTATGATTATTTGGAAAAACACAGTTTGTTCAGAAATAGTCAGCATGGCTTGTGAGGGACAGGTCATGCCTCACAAGCCTTATTGAATTCTTTGAGGATGTGACAAAACACATTGATGAAGGCAGAGCAGTGGGTGTGGTGTATATGGATTTTGGCAAGGCATTTGATAAGGTGCCCCATGGTAGGCTCATTCAGAAAGTAAGTAGGCATGGGATTCAGGGAAAGTTGGCTGTCTGGATACAGATTTGGCTGTCCAATAGAAGACAGTGGTAGTAGATGGAAAGTATTCAGTCTGGAGCTTGGTGACCAGTGGTATTCTGCAGGGATCTGTTCTGGGACCTTTGCTCTTTGTGATCTTTATAAATGACTTGGATGAGGAAGTTGAAGGGTGGGTTAGTAAGTTTGTTGATGACACGAAAGTAGGAGGAGTTGTGGACAGTGTGGAGGGCTGTTGTAGGTTGCAACGGGACATTGACAGGATGCAGAGCTGGGCAAAGAAGTGGCAGATGGAATTCAACCCAGAAAAGTGTGAAGTGATTCATTTTGGAAGGTCGAATTTGAATGTAGAATACAGGGTTAATGGCAGGATTCTGTGGAGGAACAGAGGGATCTTGGGGTCCACGTCCATAGATCCCTCGAAGTTGCTACCCAAGTTGATAGGATTGTTAAGAAGGTATATGGTGTGTTGGCTTTCATTGGCAGGGGAATTGAGTTTAAGAGTTGCAAGGTTATGCTGCAGCTCTATGAAGCCCTAGTTAGACCACACTTAGAAAATTGTGTTCGGTTCTGGTCACTTCATTATAGGAAGGATGTGGAAGCTTTAGTGAGGGTGCAGAGGAGATTTACCAGGATGCTGCCTGGACTGGAGGGCAGGTCTTATGATGAAAAGTTGAGGGAGTTTCATTGGAGCGAAGAAGGATGAGAGGTGACTTGATAGAGGTGTACAAGATGATGAGAGGCATAGATAGTGGATAGCCAGAGACTTTTTCCCAGTGCGGAAATGACTATTACGAGAGGGCATAATTTTAAGGTGATTAGAGGAAGGTATTGGGGAGATGTCAGAGGTAGGTTCTTTACACAGAATGGTGGGTACGTG
>NC_063339.1:43689065-43714065 GCF_021869965.1 Rhincodon typus
GAGTTACGTCACTCGTTAGATAGGTTGAACCTGTATCCCATTGGAGTTTAAAGGCGATATTAATGAAAATATCCTATGCTAATGTTCCGATGACTCATTCACAATGATTGTGAGCGTTTGACAAACCTCTTCACCAGTCTTTTCTGCACTCTTTCATTTTACATTCAAGCTTAAAAAGTGTTGAATTACCCTAAGGGCTTTTGTGGTGCAGTGGGAGTGTCCCTCTCTGTGAGCCAGGGTTCAAGCCCCACCTACTCCAAAGGTGTGTAATAATATCTCTGAAAACAGGTTGACTTTAAAGGAAGGGAAGAAGGCCAATCTTTGTGTTCTGATTAAGCGATCCATGTACTCCAATTACCATACACTGTGTGGGTCCACCTTGGGGGGTGGGGGGTGGGGGGGAAGAAATCCTAAAGCTGTTCTGGAAGACAATCACAGGCTACTTCTGGCAGGTCCCAACAACTCCAGTGCTTTTATCTGAAGACTCTGGATGGGTGGGGGGTGCAGAGTGGGTGAGACTGAGAGACGCCTCCTTCAGATCCCGGTGCTCTTTCCGATGATGTCAGTGGGGAGGGCGGGGGCTGATTGGTTCTCGCCCGGATCACGAGCGTGGGAAGAGCCGCAGGGGGAAAAAAAAAGCAGGAGCCGCCGCGTTTGGGAAAGTGTTGGGAAGAGAATCATTAGGAATGGTGAGGGGGCCGCGCGTGTGTGCGGACCTGATCGAGTGTCGGTGGCGAGAGAGAGAGAGAGAGAGAGAGAGAGAGGGGGGGGGGGGGACTCCATCACGGGGGACACGGCTGCCCGGGGGTGGCGCGGCCTAAACATTCCTCCGTTGTCTCCTTCAGTTGGTTGGGAGGGTTGTTTCTGTTTTCCGGGGTGAGGGAGAAATCCGCATTAAAACCCAGCCACACCATCTATAAAACACCGTGTGTGTGTGTGTGTGTGTATATATATATATATATATATGCTTAGCCGGGGGAGGGTTTGTTTTCTTGAACAACGTCTAGCTTTTTGCTTTTTTTTGTGTTGTTTCAAATGGGTTGTCTCTGTCTTTCCTTCCCTCCTTTTCCCCCCCCCCCCCCCCAAAAAAAATCTCAGAGCTGTCCAGTGAGTTTGTGTGGTGTCGACGAACAGCTGCTGGAAAAGCTTAAAAAATTCCGCTTTCGCAAAGAAACCACGAATGCCGCCCTGATAAGTGAGTGAAACATCTTTAGGATGGCGAACGGTTCGGTCCAGTGTTTAAATGTCGGCGCTAACGAACCCCACCCTCACGACAGTGTGCCCAAGGCCAGCTGAGCCGCTCACCGTTTATTGAGACCCGGCTGTTGCACAAAGCCTCCCCTTGGCGGGGGGCGGGTTTATTTTGCACAGCAAGCTGCAGTGAGCACAACGACTGAAAAGCGCAGTGCCAGATGTAGGGGATTTGTGTGAACAAGGAAGACAACTGTGTAGCTCCTTCACTAACCCACTTGAAGGATCGCTAATGGCAGACTAGTAAATTCCACATCATATCAGGTACAAGAAGTGAAGTAGAGAGAAAAGATTGCGTTTAAGGAGAGAGGTAAGAGTCATGGGATAAAGTACAAATAATGTCTTCCAAAAATTGTCAATCGTCAAAAGCTGAAGAAATAAAGACTTCCTGCTTTGCCATGCTAGAGAGGTTGTTTTGCAGTAATTTGGCCATAAATTTACTTTTAAAACATAGGATTTGTTAATTCAATCCTTTGTCAAGTTTAGTCTATCGACAGTTCTAATATATGAACTACCACTGTTCAATACACATGAATGGAGGAAGCCAGCTTTTATGTCTCCACTTGCAGGAGAGTGATATCTCACGGAGCAACTTTTGAAATTTTGTTTAATTGTGCTTGCTGAAAATTGCTAGATTACTTGTGGTTATGTTATGGTGAGTGCTGTTATTCTAACATCTGCTTTGTTCAAATATGGTCCATTTTGTTTTTCAGCATGTAGAATTTGATTTAATTGGAATTTTATTTTGCAAAAAAACTCCAAGTACTGCAGATGCTGAAAATCGGAAATAGCTGGAAAAAGACTCTGCAGTCTGGCAGCATCTGTGGACAGAAAACAGTATTAATGTTTTTGGTCCAGTGACCACCTTCAGTTTTATTTTTCTCTTGCTTTTAACTACCTGAAAACAAAATGGATCTTTGTCTGATCGTGCCTTTTATGGAAAACACTCGGGTTCATTTGCAAGCTATTGGAAAGAGTCTCAAATTGCAAATTTTTTAGAAGGCTAAATTACTTGGTGGCATACCAGCCTTCCTGTTATTCTAAATCTTGTTTGTGAAGCTATAATTTTGTAAAATCTTTGCCTTCATGGTCCCCAGTTTACTGTGGCTAGTCCAGTGACATGCCTATGAAAGGCTATAGTTGGTTCTCAGTTGCGGGAGAAAGTGAAGCACTACAGTATACAAAATAGAAAAGATGGAATAATTAATTCAGTGATGCTGCCTTTAAAAAAAAAAATTGGCTCTAGGCATTTCTATAACAAAATACAAAGGCTTGAGGTGAGGTTACAAACTCAGTAGTGGACACACTCAAATCTAAAAGAATTTGAAGAATTTTGGTGGTTTGTGGTCTAGAGAATTTCTTCCATTGAAAGATTAGATATTCTAAGTTCTCTAAACCAGCCACTTAAGCATTCCAAATTTATACATATTTCACCATTTGTGGTTGTACCTTCAGTTGCTTAGCCCCAAACTCTGGAATTCCTCTTGTCCTTTGTCTCTCTTTTAAAGATACGCCTTTGATAATTTTTTTTTAGTCTTTTGACCTCATGCCTTCTGCTGTGGCTTGGTGCAAGACTTTATTTTCTAGTGCTCCTGTGAAGTGCCTCCTGACATTTGTGAAGCGCTATATAAAAGTTGTTGAAGTATATCTTTTTTTTGTTGGAAATGCTTCAGGAGGGCTGAAGATGGGTATAATTCATAAATCTTAACTTGAGTAAAAATATCAACAAGTCTCTAACTGCTTTTTAATATGTTTACTAGGGTAAAGCTTTCCAACAACAGGCTTGAAGCACTAAACTTATTAAAACAAGTGGAGGTTTAAACTTGTGACAAATGAACATTTTGTAATAATCAAAATAACTGACTTTTTTAAAAACAATTAAGAACACCTACTTTTTATTTTTGTCACAGTGAAGATTGATCAGGAGCAACAGATGGTGATTCTGGATGAAGAGTATGAGGTTAGTCACTTATTAACTAGGGGCAGGTGGTTCTTAGTTTAAAATGTAAGATGTTTAATATGATCTAGTGGACAAACTGACCACTATATAAGATGTTACTGACACCACAACATGTGTGGTCCTGTGGTGATTTTGATTTGACAGGATTGAGATTCTTTTATGAGTCTGACTTAGGTGCTTGAAGTTTCTAGCAGGGCTCCGAGAGCAATATCATAAGCTGGGAGAAGATGAGGGCTGTATATAAATGGGAGGCAGGGAAATAATTACATGTGTTTAAATTGTCATAATTAATTGCAGGTTACAGGAGACCAACAAATTCATTGAAAAAATATAACTTGTGCTGTTTGCCTGTCTTTTAGGATATTTCCCCAGAAGAACTCAAGAATGAGCTCCCTGAACATCAACCCAGATATCCTTCTTTTGCTTTTAGATTTTGATAAATCTTGTATGACTTTTCCAGATCACTTGTGATTAAAATAACAATTGCAAATATCTTCAGTAATTGACTTTGACTTTGATTTTGTGATTGAAAAATGTTGGAATAGAAATTGAAGCGGACTCCCTCTGAAAGGAGGGAAATATTTAGTAGCCATTTGTTACTAGACACACATCTTAGTCAGTCTAAATTGATTATTCTCTGATTAGTTTAGTATGCAATTTAGTTTCCAGTGTAACTAGCAGACCTTCTAACAGCCAACCTCTGTCGATCCAATTATGAATCCTAATTGGAACAAAATACTTATCATTTGTATCTAATTATGCATTGGTTCTTAATAAGCCTCCTTGTTTTTTACTTAATCAGTGGCTGATGAGTTTTTTTTAGTTGGGAATAGTGAAACAGCTCTGCTTGTGTTGGGTACTCACCAGCTTGCGTTGAAGTGAACAAGAAAGGACCACAACTGTTGGTCTCTTCCACCTTTAAAGTTTGGAAGTGACTTTGGACCTGACTCTGATCACTAAGTTTCCTGATGGTCATATGCCCTCTCTCAAGTAGGAATCACAAAATACCAACTAGGAATTACTTTTGTGGTGTTTCCATCTCCCCTCCATCCCCATCCTTGAATGTGAAATATTCAGTTCAGCATCAATCAATCATCAACCTTTTCTTTTTGCTGTACAAAATATGGTACGACACAAAGTAATGAGCATATTTATAAAATTTTATGCTAACAAATCTTTAACCATCCATTTAAATATAGACTGATTTCTCAGGAAGCTTATACTAATATTCATTATTTTCAAAGTATGAAAACAAACTAATTAAATTGAATGGAGCATCTGTCGTTGAAGGAATTTGAAAAAGGGAGATGTGAAATGAAATGTTTTCTCGGTCCTCCCTGTCTTGGGTTAGCTGTACAATATTGACACTCCCATTGGTTTCCTGTGTCTCCAGACCAGGAATCCCACTAATTACTGTCCTTGGCCCTCTGTCCTTTTTTTTTTGATCAAAAAACATTAGGGAAGATTTCTTGTAGAACTGCCCTACAGGTGAGAAATGAGATTGATGCAACAGGGATCTGGCTGGCAGTATACCTGATTGTTAAATGTTTTCTTGCAATATATTAGTATGGTTAACTGCTTATTTTAAATAATGGCAACTAAGAAACTTGTTTTTACTCCTTTGGGTACATCTCATGTCTCATTTTATGAATAGTGCTCTATATGCAAGTCCTTTGTCTAATTATTTCAGATAATTAGAAAATATGGAAGGTCATTTCCTTCATTTTACAATAAAGGACAAGTTCACTATGTCAAGAGTCATGTTTTTCCCTCGAACTGGTGTTTTTTTTAACTCTAACCACATTTGTGGTCTACAGCTACAGATATAAGCATACTGATGGAAGGGTCTCCTATCCATTGTGCTTTATATTCTTTAGTCCTTGTGGTAAGTGATCAATTTCTAAAGTTCATTTTTAACTTGTTTTCATACCAACATATCCCTTACCAGTGTCTGATCTTTGTCTCAATGTTTGTTCTCTCTCCAAATTGTAACTGAATACTTTTTGTTTATTTTCTGCAATTGTAGGTGGCTTGTTTTAATTTTTGGAAGATTCATTTTTTAAAAAAAAATATTTTTGGATCAGTCAAAATTAAACTTTGGAAAATTTAAACCTTTACTGTAAACAGTTTTCTGCTTTTATACATGCATAGTGAGCCCGAAGAATGATCAGCATGTCTTGATGTTATCACACATCACAAAACTCTAAAACCAAAGTTGCTATCTTGTTGCTTTTTTGTTGGGTCAATCTATCACTAACCAGATTCAGAATTATTCGCAAAATTTAATCACAACATGATGATGCTTTTACTTTGGAAATGACTAATGAATTTCATTTCTCATTTGGTCAAATATGAAGGCTGCTGCAAACACACAAGTAAAATCATGTGCTATCGGCACTGAACATAAAGCAATAACCATAATGTATGCCACTCTGGTACTGCACTAACTTGCTTCTCAGTGTCCAATATTTAGAATTAGATTTTGTCATGTACTTGAATACAGGAGTACAGTGAAAAGTGTACAAAGTTGCCATTCTCCAGTGCCATCTTGGTTATGAAAAACAGAAATAAAAGAAACACAGCCAATAAGAAAGGAAAATGTCCAGATCTTAAAGTGCAGTCTCAATAAAGGTGTATGGATGCTCAGCCTCCAATGCAAGCACCTGGATCAAGCCGCAGTCTGTTGATACTGCCGCCTCTGATCGCTGGGAGAAGCTGTGCCATACTGCCTCCAATTGCTGGGAAAAGCTTTGCCATTGCTGCCAGCTCTGACTGCAGGAAGGAGTTTTGTTGCCGTCTCCGATCAGGAAGAGTCGCAAACTTACTGCCACCTCTCTCCTCAGGGAGGCTGCTGCCATTCTACAAACAGCTTGCTCTCGAATTGATTATTCACAATTATTCGAATTCCTTGCTTACATTTTACCCTAGGATATGAGCATCACTGGTATAGCCAGCAGTTGTCACCCATTCCAAACTGCTGGTGGGAGGTGAAAGCATTGTGAGTTAACGATGAAGGAATGATGCATGCCTCGGACTTCGAAAAATGTGACTTGGTTATGAATTGCAGGTTGTGGTGTTCTGCTGCCCTGGTTCTTCTAGTTGGTAGATCTCAGGGTTTAGAAAGTGCTGTCACAGGACCCTTGCAAAGTAATTGAACAAAACACATGCACTTTAGTTTTATGTGCAGTTTTTACTACAGCCTTGTATGGCAAAAATCTAAACTTGCACTAGAGATTCTGGTCTTGTGTCCTGCATTCTAACACATCTGTGGTGATCTGTTATCACTAACATGGTATACTAATTACCAAACTCGTTCTAAGCAGTATGAAATTAATGTGTCAACAGTTCCTAAATAAAATAGTGTTCTTCCTCTTCCACAAAAAGAAAATGCTTGTTTCCTTTTAGTGAGATTGATTGATTGCTTATTCTTGTATGACTAGTTGCTGCAACGAAACACTCTTCGTGGAAATTTGTGCCCAAACCACTGACACAGCCCCTGAGCTGATTTGCAAAGTCATCTGGGAATAGGTTAAACTTTTTAATTCTTAAACTGTATAATCTTTACCTTCTTTCAGTGTCTCAGCTGGCCAGTTACAGATCCCAGATTTGTTCTGAATTGGTTATCAGCTTGGGCAGCTGTTGGGTTAGCAAACTTATTTGTTTCAATGGGCTTCAAAATAGAAATCAGTTATGTAACTTCTTTTTGTATTTTTGTAGTCCAGAATGACTGATTCATAGGGAAATTTTAGGTTCAGCTTATTGTTTCCTTGAGTCTACGAAGGACAGGAGTAATCGTAATATCAGTACGATCTCAAATGAAGTTCTTTATTCTGAGATAACCCAATAGCATAGCACACCCAACCACCGAGCAAAAACATTGTCTTCCTTTGGAAACAACGTTTATATCCTTGTCCCTTTTTACTTATTTGATTTATTTTGCAGTGTAACATTATTCCCAAGTCTCTTTAAACCCCATGGCAACTTATGCACTCCCTTAATTTGACTATTTATTAACAACCTAATAAGCTTATTGAGAGCACTTGATTTATGAAGATGATAATGCAGTGCTAATTTAATTCTGCAATTTAATTTGATTTCCAAAATTAGTTATTTGTATGGCTTTTTGTGGATTTTGTTTTAGGTTGTAAGCCTGAACAGCAGATGATTTATGCTGGTAGCAAAATTGGATTGGTGGATGTGGCGGAATTTACCAAGGTGAGATTATTAGCTTTTTTCCAGAACCTGTGTATACAGTTTTTATTTCATGAACCATGAATTCTAATCTGGCTGTTATTTATTGGTTTCCACATTGTGAATATTTTGTTTGTAGTAGGGAACAATTGAATGAAAGTTAAAATAACTCTTGAAGCTGATTTTGGGCCATCAATACAATATGGTCCTCTTGTGAGCAAGGTAAACCTTCATTGGGATATTATTGAAACAACAGAGACTGATTGCAAATTGTTTGCATCACTTTAATTGCCACGCTACATGTTGTAGAATTCCCATATGTAGTCATTATACAATCTTCTAAAGCTCTAGAATCCCCATGTTTGCATTTAAGTATGAAATTTCTTTCCACAAAAAAAACTGTAACTGGCTTTCTGACTGTTGGCCTCTAGTGCTGAAGACCCATGACAAGAAAACCCTGCAAATAAAGGGTGGAAAATTTCAGTTGTGTAGTGCCTTTTGATTAGGGACTTCAGGTGCATTGTCATTTTCAAAATGGTGTTTTGTGATGGACACATCACTTTTGTTGTAGGGGGTCCACACTGGCCTGGGGAGTGTTTGCCGGAAGTGATTGTGATCTCAATTTGTGCGAGTTTGCTGCCAGCACTACCATTTTGGAGCCTACGTTGAAGGCAATGCCTGCTGTCAACCTTGCACAGCTGTATATGTATATAAGCACACTGTTGCTTACTTGGGCTCTTTTTCTCCAGTGTGCCATTTACTGTTCTTTGGAAATCCCTGAGAAATACTGAAACTGAAAAGGATGCCAATTGTACAGTTCTTTGATTATAACCCTTGATGCATCGTGCAAACAAGTGCCCACTATTGTGACAGCATATGGCCTTGGGCAAACTTAAGCAGCCCTAGCCCTAGAAAGCCTGGCTTCAGACTGCAGCACTGTGGCATGTATGGCAGCAGCCTGTAGCTGGTTCACAACAAGAGAATTCGCAGAGTGACAGTGATGGGACACCATATGCAATCATTTGAGAGGGCCAGAAGTTTGTATCCAATGGTATCAAAATTACTAGCATGCACCTTGTGCAGGTTTGAACAGCCTTCTGAGTGAGTTAAATTTTAGGATCCTCAAACTTCAGCTGTTTGACCAATGACTTTCCCTGTGTCATAATGTCAGAATGGGGATGCTTGCCAATGACTGCACAATGTTCAGCAGCATTTGTATCTCCTTGGATAGTGAAGCAGTCCGCTTTAAAATGCAACAGATCTGGACAACATCCAGGCTTAGGCTGACAAGTGGCAGTAATATTCACACCACACCAGTGACAAGCAACAGCCATCTGCAATAAGAGACTATCTAACCCTTGGCGTTCATTGACAATCATTGAATCCCCTGCTAACAATATCCATGGGGTTACCACTGACCAGGAGCTCAACTGGACTTGCCACGTAAACATTGGCCACAAGAACTGGTCCGAAACTAGGAATACTGCAGTGAATAACTCACTTCCTGACTCCTCAAAGCCTTTCCACCATTTGCAAGGCACAAGTCAGGAGTGTGATGGAATACTACCCACTTGCCTAGATGGGTGCAGCTCCACCAACACTCAATGCGCTTAATACCATCCAAGATAAAGCAGCCTGGTGAATTTGCACCACATCAACTCCTTCCACCACTGACACTCAGTAGTGTGTACTTTCTACGAGATGTGCTGTGGAAATTCACCAAAGATCCTTAGACAGCACCTTCCAAATACATCTTCACTTCCATCTAGAAGGATGAGAGCCACAGACATGGGAACACAATCACCAGCAAGTCCCACTCCAAGACACTCCCCAATCCCGACTTGGAGAAATATTGCCTCCCAGAGGGCATTGTGGGTCAACCTACAGGCACATGGACTCCAGCAGTTCATGAATGCACCTCAGCAGCAGCACCACCACCACCTCAAGGGCAACTTGAGACAGGTAATAAACAGCAGCAATGTCCATGTCCCAAAAGTGATTTTAAATGGGGAAATTTGGGTTCAGCTTGATGTTTCTTTGAGTTTACAAAGATGAGGACAGGAGCAATACTAACATTAGAGTACAATCCCAAATCAGTCAAGCTTTTTTGTTCTGTAAAGCAACCCAATAGCATTGCATACTATTAACTAATCAACAAAGTCAGCATTTCAATCTTTTGTAAACAAAACTCTTGTATTCTTTGTGCCTTGTGTTATTTACTTTGCAGTATTCCAAAATCCTACTATTAAGTAAAGTCAACTTAATAAGCACAATGGCAACTTGTGCACACCTTTGACTCCTACAACTTAACAGGAAATTGGTTTACTGTGGAGACAGATATGGAAGAAAGAATGTGGGAAAATAAATAGCAACATATGGAAAAATCTCAGTAATACTGAGAAGGAGGTGCTGAATGCCTTAGTGTATAAAGGTGGATAAATCCCTGGGACCTGATCAAGTGTACCCTAGAACTCAATGGGAGGTGAGGGAAGACAGTGCCAGACCCCTTGCTAAAATATTTGTATCCAAGACTGGAGGTTGGCTAACCTTGTGCCATGATTTAAGGTGGTAAGGAAAAGCCAGGGAACTACTCACAGGTTAGCCTGACATTGGCAGGCAAACTGTTGGAAGGAATCCTGAGGGTCAGGATTTAGATGTATTTGGAAAGGCAAGGACTGATCAGGGATAGTCAACATGGCTTTGTGCTTGGAAAATCATGTGTTAGTAACTTTGGGTTTTTTTTTGAAGAGGGTTGAGGGCAGAGCAGTGGATGTGATTTATATGGACTTCAGTAAGGTGTTCAACAAGGTTGATTATGGTAGACTGGTTAGCAAGGTTAGATCACACAATACAAGGAGAACTCCTCAACTAGCTAGATACAGAACTGGCTCAAAGGAAGAAGAGGGTGGTGGCAGATGGTTGCTTTTCAGACTGGAGGTGTGTGACTACAGGTGTGCCACAAAGATTGGTGATGGGTCCACTGCTTTTTATCACTTTTACATAGAAGATTTGGATGTGAATATAAGAGGTGTGGTCAGTAAAGTTTGCAGATGACACCAAAATTGGAGGTATAATGGCCAGTGAAGAAGGTTACCTCAGTACAATGTGATCTTGATCAATGGGCCAACAGGCTGAGGAGTGGCAGATGGAGTTTAATTTAGATAAACGTGAGGTGCTGCATTTTGGAAAGGCAAAACAGGGCAGAACTTGTACACTCGATGGTAAGATCCTGAGAAATGTAGCTCAACAAGGAGACCTTGAGGTGCAGGTAGGATAGTGAAGGTGTTTGGTATGCTTGCCTTTATTGGTCAGTGCATTTAATATAGGAGTTGGGAGGTCATGTTGCAGCTGTACAAGATATTGGTTTGCCCACTTTTGGAATACGGTGCAATTTTGGTTTGCCTCCTGCAAGAAGGATGTTGTGAAACTTGAAAGGGTTCAGAAAAGATTTACAAGGATGTTGCCGGGGTTGAAAGGTTTGAGCTACAGGGAGTAGATGAATAGACGGGCTATTTTCCCTGGAGTGTTGGAGGCTGAAGGGTGACCTTTGGAGAAGTTTATCAAATCATGAGGGGCATGGATAGGGTAAATAGGCAAGGTCTTTTCCCTGGGGTGAGGAAGTCCAAAACTAGAGGGCATAGGTTTAAGGTGAGAGGGGAAAAGATTTTAAAAGGGACCTAAAAGGTAACTTTTTCACACAGGGTGGTACGTGTATGGAATGAACTGCTAGAGGAAGTAGTGGGGGTTTTTACGATTATGACACTTAAAAGGCATCTGGATGGGTATATGAATAGGAAGAGTTTAGAGCGATTATAGGCCAAATGCTGGCAAATGGGACGTAGATTTTAGATAGGATATCTGGTTGGCATGGACAAGTTGGATAGAAGGGTTTTTTCTGTGCTGTATATCCCTATGACTCTTAGATATGTCTGTGGATTGATCAAGGTTCAAAGGCTACTGTGTCAAAGTAGGGAGAGTATACAGTGCAATTACCTTGGTATGCATTGTGATGAGACAGCAAGCTCAGTATAGTAATGTTTGCCGCAACAAGCGGAAGAGATGTCCATTAGTGTTCAGTCTTGAAGGGTTTCAAATGCACACCTAGATTTTACCTGTTCAGGATGACTGGATGAAACCTGCTTTGATTGGATAGCTGTTATTTAGCTTCAGTATTTAGAGCTGCAATATCTTTGAACTATTTGCAAAACTAACATTTACGCATTCAAGTTCACATACCGAAAATTGGGTTTAACAAGATGCCTGGTGCAAATGCAGGTGTTGTATCATAAGGGCCCTCTCCACACCAGTTGCCCTTTTTAATGTCACAGTATAATAATTAACTGTTGGTCTTCAGGCAAGATGTCTGGCTTCACCATTCTCAAGGTTAATTTCAATTCTGTTCTAGACAAGTTAGTCTACTTATTGGGAAATTAAGTTGATCAGAATGAACAATGAATTCCTTTTCTGTCATACTCAGCTCCATGCTAGTTTTGTCACAGTTTATGGAGCAAGATCTGCAACACGAATGCAGCTGATTTTGTCTGTCTTCGCTATTCAAAATGGAAGAAAAAATAGAATCTGTATACATAAGTCATTGTGCCAATAGGCACTCCACTGTGCTTGTTGAGCTAACGTCCATAATAACATCAATGCAGATTAATTCAGAGGCGCAAGCATTTCCTGGTACGTAGAAGTATGACTCCTGAAGATTTCTGTCACTACCAAAACAGGCATTGAAACTGCTGTAGGTATCTGATTGGAAAATAGCACACATTAAAGTCATCTAATCACTACAGTCTGCTTTTGACCAAGTTTCTAAATGGCTTAATTGAGCACAATTCTTTCAGTTCTCCAAGGTTGTTCTGATCCACAATGCTGTGATGCCCACCATAGGTGGGACAAAGAGGCAGGTGCTGAATCCACCTTGATTGGTGCCAATAATTCAGTGTTCAGTCTGATCCACACTCCTTATACAGCTATCTTTGCTTTTACATACCTGTTCTAGTTTGGAGCTATGAACTGTGATGGAGACTCCAGTTTTGAAAGATTTGAATATTGATATTTGACCTCTGTTCCTGCTTTATGAATGCATCTTTGTTGGTCATTAAATTTGAGTGCAATTTGAGCCTGGAACTTCTGGCTATGGTAGGTATTTCAAGACCAACTGCTTTGCACACCTAATGAGGCTGACCATTTAGCATCAACGTGTTACAGTGGAAGCCATTATACATTATTCCTCCTTTCTCCAAGTCTGGGACACTGTCTACTGTTGAAGTTTGAAATTTAAGAGCACCCTGTTTTGAATAAGTTTACTTCTTGAATGAAATAACTTCAGTCTGTATGTAAACATGCAGAATATTGTCTTTGAATAATTTAATATTTTGAGGCATTGCAATAGCAAATTAAGATTTTGCCAAGAATTTGGTTTATTTATTGAATCAGAAATAAGAGCCATTTGATTTAGTAATTGTATATATTTTTCTTTCAGGTCTTTGAAATTAGAAATACAGAAGATTTTAGTGAAGAATGGCTGTGCAAAAAATTGGGATTTTTCCGTTAGAATGTGATTGACTCACTTTGCTTTTTATGAATTAATACCACAAGCTTGAATTCTAACACTACTCCAGAAACTGGAAAATTACATTAAAGTTTGAAACTATATATAAAAGTAATGGGTTTATGCACTGAAAATGTTGAATGCAGTTTTCCAAGAAGATTAACTCTTCAAACATTTCATAGTTTTTGTTCCTGTCCCCTCCTCTATGAGCCAGAAAATAAAGGCGGATCAGGGTTGTCTGGGAGATTAGAATAGAGCAATCCTTTAACTTCTAAGTACAATGCAAGTAAGAACATAGAAAAAATATTTCTTCCCACTTCGTAATGGTCAAAGTTAATAGTTAGCTTTTAATGTCCAATTTGATGCTTAGCATTACTTTTTGCTTTGGTTAGGAACAAATTAATTGGATGATTATCCCAGTTCATTACAGGGTAGGGGTGGTCTTTTGCATCTGTCCTATTGGTACACACATTTTCCTATTGCTTTAAAAATGAAGAGTGCTACCTTTTTTGCCTTGGCATGATTTAGTATAAATCCTATTATTTTTGACTTTGAAATTTTGTTTAGATTTTTCACTTCTGTTTTCAATAAATTTCACAAGGAAATTCCATATTACCTTATGCAATTTTGGGTTTCTTTCACAAAGTTTAGTGAACACTTGAGAATTCAACTTACCTGTGCTAATTTAAGTAAATTGACCTAATAGCTTTGGTTGATCAGATCTTACATTTTTGTTGGCTTTAACTTGTAAAAAGTATTGTTTTGTTTGAACAGTGTCTGTTCAGAACAAGTCTAATTCTTAATTATTTCTGAAAATATGAAGTCTGTTCTTTTCCACTTTGACTAAAATGCATCCTACCAGGAATAAAAACAAATATTTGACTTGGGTTTTTTGTCTGCACTTTGCAACAATGTATTATTGTAAGCCTACAATCTCCCACTCTTTAAATGGATTAACAATATTTGAGATTTTCATCTTTTTGAAATATGGCATTCTGTTCTTTTTGTTAAACTATAACTAATGTATAACTTATAATTAAACACAAATCATTACTCCCCATCAAAAACAAATTGAAAAACCCACATGTGGCACCATCTTTGGAGAGAAAGCAGAATTCATGTTTCAAATCTGGTAACCCTTTCGTTCTGAAGAATGGCCACTGGACTTGAAACGTTAATTGTTTTTTCTCTGAAGATGCTGCCAGACTTGCTGATTTTCTGAGATTTCCAGGATCTATATTCCTGGATTTTTGGAATCTCTTTACTTGAATTAATTATAGTCATATGAACTATTACTTTGTGGATAATTCCAAAATTTAATTTCAAATTATTCTCTGTCCTATATCAAAGGGAGCTTTTGTCCTTTCTCTTCCTTTTTCCACCCCAAGTCTCTACTTGATTCCTTTTCTGGTCATACAGCTCAACTTTGAAACAAACCTTTTTTTCCACTATTTAATGTCCCTTTTCTTCTTTTGATCTTCAAATTAATCCACTATCATCACCACTGGAAATTTTTACTAAATTTGCTAAATTTGAAATGGAAACTAATATTCAACATCCTATCTTAATTTGAATAGGATAGACACCAAAATGGATATTTTTGTACAAGGAAATCTAAAATGCTCATTGTTACAAATAAGTATAAAATTAATGCATACAGTGCTTGAAGAGTTAATTAGGCATGCAGTAGGTATTTGAGGTGTTGCAGTAAGTGATTATCACAATGCCTATAGCATTCTTCCCATGGAAGCTGCAAATATTATTTCATTTATTAAATGGTTATACTATTTGGAGACTCTTCAATGTATCAAAATACGTGTAAAGAGTAGTTTCTGCGCAATAGTCTCTTAACATTCTACTTTTGTAACAAGCATTCCAAAATTGTGGTTGACTAATGCGAGCTTGTTATGAATTGATAACTTCATATTTGCGTTGCCCCAGTATGCTTTGTGCTTAACTTAATTTGAAAAGGTTTTAAAATTCTTTTGTAGAGGCTGCTTTTTGTCAATTGCATGCTAAATCCTCAACATTTTGAAGATAACTTTTAATATCTTGTACAAGATGTGCCTGTTTTCTAGGACTGATTAAAAACTATTGCATAAACAATAAATATCTGCAACATTACATTGCCATTAGTGTCAGAATTACAGATCAAGGTGTGCATTTTTTTATTTTAGCATAAATAGTTTTAAACCCTCAGTCATCACATCTAAACTTGACTATTCAAACTTGCGATTCTTCTGACCAGTGCCTTGTCTTGCATAGGATATGTGGCAGGGAAAGTGTTCCACTTGAGCCTTTTTTTTTTTTTGTCATCTAAATCCACTTTGTCTTGCATGCTTGTTAAGCTTTTTACTTTCTTAAATGCATCAATACTATTTGCTTCAATTGTTAACTGCAGGAAGACATCATTTCCACGTTCTTATCATTCCTTGGGTAAAGAAGTTTGTTTTGTATTCTTGACCTCCTTCAAAGCTTGTTGCCCTTTTCATAAAGCTTAGTTCCATTCATCTAACAGTACTGTTCTTGCTGGATCTACATTGCTTTGCAGTCAGTCAACACCTCAACTGTAAAACTACTTGTTTTCAAATCTATTTGTAGAATCTCTCAAGCCTACTGCCGTTATTAATGACCCCTATTCCATCACTACCTACTGGTGCTTGGCAATCCAAGGTCTCTGGTGGGTGTTGGACCATTAGCAACTGCCTCCTTCTCCTGTGGCCTCTGGAGGGCTGGCAGCTCAGAATAAAACATCTTTAGCCGAGGGTTATTGATAAAGGGGAAATCTTGCCATGGCCTGAGAAGCACCAAGGTGTCATGTGTGTTCCCAAAAAGAGGTAACATGAGGTTTTCACTCTATACCCAGCAGGCTGCTGGGATTGCTGGCATCACCAAGATTGTGCCCAATGTCCCATTTCTTATTTAACAGTTCATTAAATGTTTAAAGACAGTTTATGAAGAATAATCGAGGGTTATGGGATGCAGACAGGAAAGTGGAGTTAAGACTAGTCAGTTTAACCATGATTCAGTTGAATGGTGGTGCAGTCTCAAAGGGCCAAATGTCCTGTAACCATTGTTCTTGTATAGTAACAGGGTTTTTATTTATTAAATTATGGGATGACTGCTGGCTAGACCAGCATTTATTGCTATACTACAATGGCATAAAAATTAGGATGAGCCCTTGACTTTTTAACTTGTTAAATGTTGATTTTTGGATGTTGCATTGTAGTACAAAATATAACCCTGGGCTGTGTTGAAATGCATATTTCTAGTAAGTTATGGTTGCAGTATGTATGAAGGGTAATTGTATGTGTTCTAAATATTTGCCCCCCCTGCCCTTGCCCTTTCTCTGGAATTCAGAATAAAGATTAATTTTTATCTCCTGATTTAAGACTCACCCACAATTTGAACTTCCAAAACAAAGTGAGACAATTTTCCATCAGATATCAAGGGATACACTAAGATTTTTAACAATATGCAATTGAGTATGTTTTCTAGTTACTGATCTAATGTACAACTCCTGTCCTCTAATCTGAAGAGAAAGCAGGAAAGGGACAATCTGGTTGCATGAAAATAACCTGATTATTTCAATGAGCAGTTTGTGTTGTCATGGCCTGTAAGAAATGTGATGACCTGTTGGTTTTTGTGGGATATGGATATTGCTAGTTGGCCAGTATTTTATTGCCTGTCCCTAATTGCCCTTCAGAAGATGGTGAGCTGCTGCATTTCATCTTAGTTGACCCACAATGCCATTAGGGACAGAATTGCAGGATTTTGACGCAGCAACTGAAGGAATGGCAACGTATTTCTGAATCAGGATAGTGAGTGGCTTGGAGGGAAACTTGAAGATGGTGGTTTATCTACATATCTACTGTCCTTGTTCTTGTAAATGGAAGTGGTAGTGATTTAGGATGGTGTTGTCTAAGGATCTTTGAATTTCTGTAGTGCATCTTGCAGATAGTACACGCTGCTGATACAGTACTGAGCTCTATTGGTGGAGGGATTGGATGCTTGTGTGTGTTTTAAGCTGCACTCATCCAGGAAAGTGGGCAGTATTCCTCTACACTCCTAACTTTGTACCTTGTAGGTGGTGGACAGGCTTTGGTGAGTTACTTGCTGCAGTATTCCAAGCCTCTGACAAGAACAGGTCAATGTGTTTACGTGGTGATAACAATTGATCAGAAACTCAATGAATCTCCCACTATCAACATCCTGGGGAGGTTACCAGTGATGGTAGCACCATTTGAATGTCATGGGACAGTGGTTAGGTTGTCTCTTATTGGTAATGCACAGACTGGCACTTGTGTGATGTGAATGTTACTTGCCACTTGCCAGTCTAAGCCTGGATATTGTCCAGCTCTTGTATTTGAACATGGACTGCTTCAGTACCAAGTTGCGAATGATGCTGAACATTACGCAATGATTGGCGAACATCCCCACTTCTGACCTTATGGTAGAGGGAAGGTCATTGATGAAGCAGCTGAAGATGGTTGGACCTTGGATACTATCCTGAGGATCTCTGCAGAGATGTCCTGAAGCTGAGGTGACTGATCTCCAATAATGACAACCATCTTCCTACATGCCAGCTATGACTAAGGGCAGAAAGTTTGCCCCTAGATTACCATTGATTCCAGTTTTGCTGGGGCTCCTTGATGCTACACAAGTCAAATGCAGCCTTGATGTCAAGGACTGTCACTTTCGCCTCACTTCTGGAATTCAGCTCTTTTTGTCCATGTTTGAATCAAGGCTGTAATAAGGTCAGGAACAGAGTGGCCCTGGCAGAACCCAAACTGGGTGTCAGTTAGCAAGTTACTGCTGAGCAGAGTGCACTGTTGATGACATCTTCCATCACTTTACTGATGGGATGGTAATTGTTTGGGTTGGATTTGTCCTGCTTTTTATGTACAAGACGTACCTGGGCAATTTTCCCCATTGTTGGGTAAATCAGCATAACTGTACTAGAACAGTTTGGCTAGGGGACTGGCAAATTCTGGAGCACAAGGCTTCAGTACTGTTGTACTATTCCACTTCTGTATTGTTATTTCTGGATTATCGCAATGGTCTGCCCTTGGGCTGCTCTCATTTCTCCAACATACTGAAGGCTCAGTGACAGTATCCAAAAGCAGTCAGCTTCAACATGTATGCTGACAACCCCTAGTGCTGTCTTACTAGCAGCTTGTTGTTTTAAATGATCCATTGTTTGGATGATCGTACTACTGATGCAACACCTGATACTAGGTGAGTAAAGTTTCTCCCAGCTAAACACTGGGAGGATTGAAGCCATTTTCTTCAGTGCCAACAGAAAATATTCCTTGCGGCTGACCACTTTCAAACATTGACCCAGACTGTTTGTCCAAGTTAAGTTGAATACAACCTTTATATCCTATCTGATTGACTGGAACCAAAAGTGTATATTAGAATTATGGGAGCAGTTGTCACATGCATAGGTAGGAAAACTTAATGACATATTTTAGAAACAAGTTGGTGCATTTATTCTTTTTGTATACAGGGTCTGTAGGGTTCTTGTCTTAATTTGAGTTATGGCCTAGGGAATAAATGAGTAATTTTTTTAATAAATCAAAAAGACATTAGCTAAGTACCTTTTTTTGAGAAGAGTTCAGTAGAGAATCTGCTCCAAAGAGATCTTGAATACTGTATCAGTGTTACAGGTAGGATTATTCTAGGAGGGCCAATGAGCATACAACACACTTATTTAAAGTCAAGACAGTGTGGAGCTGGAGGAATACAGCAGGTCAGACAGCATCAGTTTTGATAAAGGGTGTAAACCCAAAACATCAGCTTTCCTGCTCTTCTGCTGCCTGACGTGCTGTGTTTTTCCAGTTTCTCACACTATTGACTTTGACTCCAGCATCTGCAGTTCCTACTATCTCAAAGTTACTTCAAATATGTATTGCACATTTGCGTTCAGCTAGACAAATTATTTCAATTAATTCAAATTCAAACAAAAGTTCAACTATTTTTGACCCATTTCTCTACAGTATATTAAATTTACAAAACCAAACCAGGGCTAGTGTAATGCAAATGTGTCAAACTGTTTCACTCCTGTGGAAGGAGTGAACTGTTTTTACATTTAGGGAAAACTAAAGCTAATGTCTTCTGTTCTGGCAACACTTCCTGTTCCATTGTCATGAACTCTTCTGCCTGGTAACTGAGGTTGAACTCAACTGTTCACAATTCTGGTTCTATATTTGACACTCTGTGGCTAGTCCTATACAATACCTGAGCTGTTACCAAGATCAATTATTTTTACCTCTAACAATTGTTTAAGTTTACCCTACCTCCGTTTGTCTGCTGATAAAACATTCATCCACAACCTTGTTATTTTTAGACTTGCCTATTCCAGTGTACTCCTGCCTAGCCTTTTAGGTTGTTTACATAAGCTTTCAGACCTATTTTGACCTGCAGTATGTTTCATTCATCAATCATCCTGATCTGATCTATACGGTCTCCTAATTGTTGTCACCAGATGAGTAATGGGGAGACCTAGGTTATGCTATGGGGCCTGGGTTTGAATACAACCGTGCCAGATGGTGGAAATCGAATTCTAAAAATCCAGAATTAAAAGTCTAATGGTGACCATGAAACCATTGTTGTAAAAACTCATCTAGTTCACTAATGCTCCTTAGAAGAGGAAATCCTTTCCTGGTCTGGCCTACAGTAATTTTCCTCTGTAATAGCCTAACAATCTGCTTAAAAAGTCTCAAATATGAATGAAACTAACAGAGGAACAAAAAATGGCAAATTCAGTCTTATCAATCCTACAAAGTACTCCACTAAAATCTGGGGACTAAGCTAAGTTGGGAAGCTGTTTCACGTTGTAGTCAAGGAAGATCCATCATCATGCTTGCACGTAGTTCCTAGGGATGTTGTGTTCCACTGGCAGAATAAGAGGTACTGTAAGGTGGAACAAAAATCCCCATCAGTTTATGGACATACTCTGGACTAAAACCCTCTGAAGACAGAAGTTTGTGGAAATTACATTAGTTTAAAATTCACAATGTTTGGACTCAAGAAACCATGGGCTGCAACTGAACCAGGAAAAGGCTGGTTGGGACAGACTGGGTAATATGTAAGTCCAGGGGCACATATCTGGAACAGAGGTTAGCTTGCAGAAACTAAAGAAAGACCCTCATTTATCCCCCAGCTTAAACAATGGAAGCCAGATTGCAGGAAACATCCCCTAGCTTAAACAAACAACTTCAGACCTTTTGGAGCCTAGAGAGGTACAAAGCCATTCAATTTCCAACCAGTGCTCAAGCACAGAAATACTGAATATTCCACACCATTATCTTATTTGTAAACCTGTTTCACCTTTGGATGCAAGAACACTTACAGTACTATTCAAGACTTAACAAATATCCATCCAAGGGAAAAACTGGACATTCCAAACCATTCACCTTAATCGAAAAGCCATTCACACCTACTCCACTGATCAGGAAGCTCATTCAGCCCCGACGGGAGAAGCAATGGCTCAGTAGCTTAAACCAGATTTGGTGAGAGATGAGGGGGTTGCAGTTGGGTACAACCGGGCCTCCTGATCCCAGCAATGTGGATGGTGTGCAGTCGGCGCTGCGATACCAGCAACACACCCCAATTCCAAACAGATGTGTGCTCTGAGGTGGGATCCGTGAAGGAAGTTCGAGAGTCCAAGCAAGAAGCAGGCCCTGCTCGTGAACGAATCCTTGAGCCAAAACTGTGAGGTGGTGAAGGGGGATCGGTCAGACTTATTGTCCCAGAGAAAAGTCCCCGCAGGCCCCTCTGAGTCAAGGACTCTGCAAACCCTTCACACCGAGAGCAGCCCTCGCAACCACTGAACACCATCAACTAAACATGAATCTCCTGCTCCTAATAATGCTGCTTGGCCTGGTGTGTTCATCCAGCTCTGCACCTTGTTCTCCCATGAACCTCCACTCGACGTCTGGAGGCGACCAAAAGCATCCAGAGACACAAGGCACTGACCGGGGCAACACCAGCAATATTCACTTCCATCCAAGGCAACAACCCACTCAAAAGGACCACTAAGAAAGGTAAGAAAACCCAACGTACTCACCGGTCAGGTCTAACCGCGTCAGTGGACTCCACTTGACTGACTGTTATCAGCACTTGGGGCACTTTGCGGAGTCCCAGCTACGGCAAGATACTACGGACAAGAGCCAATCGAAATCGCGTCTCACTCCAGGGGTGAGTCTAAGGTCACCGAGACCCTCCAACCCAGCTTGGCTAGCCTTAGAAAGGCGAAGGTGGAGTTCGGGGCTAACAGTGTAGGGCACTCCTAAGGAAGGGAAGCAGAATAGGACTTTGGGTTAGCAGGTAATCTCTCTCTCTCTCTCTTTTCCTTGTTAGCATAGGTAACAGCCACCCACTGTATCTAGTTACCTACCATATCAAGTCTTGGCTGCATGGCTTAACTGGGGGTCAAGTTAACTGGGAGACCGTTCTCAGTCACTGATAGACGTGTTTTGATATTAACTTTCTTGTTTTCTGTAAATATATTCAATTTGCTTGTTTTTCAATAAAATCTGAGTTTTCTTTGCCTCTGAAGAATCTGCCTGTTGCGTTTTCTATCACATCACATTCCAATACATAAACCCAATGTCAAAACCAGGGAGCTGGTGAGCAATAAACCAGGCAGCACTGCCTATAACATACACAGTCAGGAGAGAGTTTCTTTGTGAGTCCTCAACATTGACTCTGGACTTCATGGGGTCTCAAAGATTATGGCCAAACCCATTATGATGTACCATTGAATGCCCTCTTCACCCCACCATCCCCAATGCATCCACACATGCATCTGCACATAAACACACACAGTTTTAAGGCAGTCTACTCCTGGCATGCCCTCCTGCATTTTTCATTGATCCAATGTTGGTCCCCTGGCTTGATGGTTATGTTAGAGATTGGGGTGGTGGAGGGTACATGTCAGGCCATGTGCAGGTTGTGGTTGAGTCCAACACTGCTGCTGTTGCTGGGTCACAACACCTTAAGTTTTCTGCTTCTAGATCTGTACAAAATCTGACCCATTGGTGGTAGTGCTACATGACGCACTAGATGGTATTCTCATTGTGAAGAGGAGACTTCATCTTCACAAGGACTGTCATGGGCAGACACATCTTCTACAGGTAGTTTGGTGAGGATGACGATAAGTAGGAGTTACCACCTTATTGATTCCCTCATCATTTGCTTCAAGCACAGTCTAACAGTTATGTCCTTAAGGACTTGGCCAGGTCAGTCAAAGTGGTGCTACATTCTGCCTCCTTGTCACCCTCAGTGCTTCTTCCAATTGGTATTCATTGTGGAAGAGTACTGGTTACCATGCATTACTCCTCTCAGCTAATTAATCAGCAGGAGGTCTCCTTGCCCATGTCTGATCTGCTGTAATTAGACTTCACGAGACCTGGAGTCCAACTTCCTCCTGACTATACAGCACTGTAATGCTATTTCTAATGGGTCTTTTCTGTCAGTGAGACAGGACATTCCGAGGAATAGGGATGGGCTGTGACATCATTGGTACAACATGATTCCATGAGTCTGACTTTGTCAGGCTGTTGACAATATTGGGACTGCTCTCCCCAAATGTTAGTAAAGACGACTTTGAAGGGTCAACAGGGCTGGGTTTGCTGCTGTCGTTTTCAGTGCCCAGGTCACCTAACAGGAAGTAGAGGGTAAGAATAAGTCGGTCTTTTATAACTTGGCAGGATATCACAAGTGGTATGCCACGGGAATTGGTTCTGGGGCTTCAACTCTTTACAATTGTGCAAGATGGTGGCAGAGTAGAACACTCCTGTCGGAGGTCCTCTGCTCGGCCCATTTCCTTTTTCCTTTTTCTCCCCTTTTTTCCCTCCTCCTCTCCCTTCAGCACCGGAGCTGGCAGCAAGTCCAGAGTAGCGAGCCCTCATGCCCTGGAACTCCACGAGCAGCAAGCCCCAGAGGAGCGCAGGGAAACGCCTGGCAGCAGCACATGGGGAAGCAGCCCCGGAGCTTCTCGCAGGCAGCAAGCAGGAGCAGGGAGCCTGAGTTGGCCAACAGTGAGTGCAGGAGCAGACACACTTCCAGTCACTGGGCATGCATAGAATTCATTCATCAAACATGGGGATAACGATAGAAAAAACTGTCCGCATCTTTTGCAATACACGGACTCCTGGAAGTGTCAGTCACAGATAATGGGCCATTGTTTACCAGCAGGGAATTTGAGTATTTTCTAAAGTCGAATGGTATTTGACATATAACGACAGCTCCATACCATCCATCATCTCATGGTCTGGCAGAAAAAGCAGTCCAAATTTTGAAGGCAGGCTTAAAGAAAGAGCTTACACCTTCACTAGATACCGCACTACCCCAGTTCCTTTCTATTATTGGATCATCCCTCATGCAACAACAAGGGTAGTTCCAACAGAGTTGCTAATGTGGAGAAGACCCATACAAGGTGAAATCGGATCTTCTTGGACCTGAGCGGGGAGGATGAAATTGCATCAGGAATGCTAATACAAGACACAAGATTTAGTTAAGTTTACTTCAAGGGATGAAGTTTGGTGTAGGAACCACTGGAATGGCATTGCTGGATAAGAGGCATGATCGACATGAGGTCTGGTGCAGAGACATATAAAGTTCGGGTAGGTGCAACAGTCCCGAACAAGCATGTGGATCACATGAAAGCTGCAAACTTGCAAATGGTGCGGGAGCAAATTATGCCCGGATCTTTGACAGCCTTTCCATCTGTTTCGGAGCTTGTGCATTCTCCTTCTCCGTCAAATGTTGAAGATACCTTGGAATCTGAGGTGGATGTTGCCGCCTCAACACCTTTGCCCCCTGAAGAAGAAAATGAATTCCTATCAAGACACTCCAGGTGCAAGAGACGAGCTATTGAGTGTTACACACCGCCCATATCAGAGGCAGAGTTAGAGGAACCTGACCAGGTGCTAAAACGCCTGAGGAGGAGCTACAAAATAAGAACAGGCCTGTGTCCGCAGACTCAGAGGGGGGTTGATGTAGTGATTAGTAATGAGGTCAGCCAGGTGGGCTATTAATCTGGTTCAGTCAAGGAGCTCTGGCTGACAGGTAAGAACAGGAGTGTTAGGGTTCTGTTTACTCTGAGATCTGGCTCTGAGGGAGCTGGATCAGTGTCAAGGATTTCCAAGCGTAAATAAAGGGTGACTTGGTGACAGGATACCAGCCTCTTATTCAAGTTAGGCCTGTATTTTCTGGAATTTAGGAGAGTCAGAAGTGACTTCATTGAAACTTATAAGATCCTGGGGGGACTTGATTGAGTGGATGTCAAAAGGATGTTTCCTCTTGGGGAAGAACTTAGAAGAAGGGGTCATATTTTAAAAATAAAAATTTTATAAATAAAACGAAGATGGGGAAATTTCTTTTGAGAGGATGTGGATGCAGATTCTTTAAATATTTTTAAGGCAGGTGTAAACAGATTCTTGATTAGCAAAGAGATGAAAGATTATCAGGAATATGCAGCAATGTAGCATTGAGGATAAAGTCAGGTCAGCCACTATCCTACTGATTGGCAAAGCGGGCTCGGAGTGGGTCAGTGACCTGTTCTTGTTCCTTGTTCATACGTTGATGCTCGGTGGTCTGTCCAGTCTCATTTCTTTTCTTAGTCTTCATTTCAATTTGGTACAATTAAGTGAATCATTGTACCAAATCATTGTACCTTCAATGAAGTGAATCTGGACCATTTCAGAAGATATTAAAGAGCTAATTTTATTTCTGCAGGACTTGAATCGCATTTAAACCAAGTAAGGATGGCAGATTTCTTTCCCTAAAGTGCATTTGTCCTTTCATGCAAATCAACTAGTCAATTAATTCCAGAGTCAGTAATTGAATTCAAATGTCACCATCTGCTGTGGTTGGATTCTAAGTCCTTGTCTCCAACGCATTAACCTGAGCCTTTGGATTCCTACTTTAGTGACATCATCAGTGTGCCAGACTAGCATTCTTTTACAGATTGTCATTTTTTCACAAATCAGAGATTTTGGGAGGAACAGATTGACGTAGGTGTTTCGGTGTTT
>NC_063339.1:43714565-43727726 GCF_021869965.1 Rhincodon typus
GAATGCGCTACTGGCAGTGGTAATGGAGTCAGATACTTTAGAGACTTTTAAGCGACTCTTGGATAGGCACGTGGATGATAGTAAGATGTAGGGTATGCAGGGTAGTTTGATCTTACAGTAGGATAATAGGTCGGCACAACATCATGGGCTGAAGGGTCTCTACTGTGCTGTACTGTTCAATGTACAGCTACAAAAGCCGCAGGGGGCCCAGTGAGGAAATGTACCAAATTCCTTAGCATGTGTATTATAGCAATGGGTTAGAATTGATGAAGTAGATTTTAGATCTAAAGCTGTCTCATGGTGAAAGGAATCTGACTAAAGTTTTTGAACAACTGACTGAAGTAGTGAGCAGGGGAATATTTATATTTATAGATCTTATAAACATGGATTTCCAGGTCTATTTGATTATCTCACTTAAGAGACTTAGCTAAAGTTTAAGCTCCTGGAATTGAACTAATTGCTATATTCGTTAATGACTTAGATTATGCAATATCAATTCACAGACTCATCTGCAGGTGCCGCTGAAATAAGTGGTATGGTAAACAAGATGGAAGCATAAAACTGCAAAGAGGGAAATCTGTATTTTTACACCAACTAATTAAATACTCTGGTTTTAAAAACTTGAATCCCACAAAGTGAGTTACTTAGATTATGTGAATTGTCGTAAGTGAGTAATTATCTACTTGGTTTCAAAAAAAATGTTAATCTATCTGTGAAAATGGACACTGAATTCTACAAAGTGGCTCCTGCAGGTCACCCAACTCCTTGTTGATTCAAAGTAGACTGATGTGTTAACTTCATATCAACCACCTAGATACACATTGATTAATACTTGGATAACTCAATGGGTCCTACTAAAATTGAATCAGAGATAGTAGGAACTGCAGATGCTGGAGAATCCGAGACAACAAGGTGCAGAGCTGGATGAACACAGCAGGCCAAGCAGCATCATAGGAGCAGGAAGGCTGACGTTTCGGGCCTAGAGCAATATTTGAGATGCAATATTTGGCAGAACTCCAAGATTTCTGAAACACACCAGAGAGAGAGGTGGGGGGGGGGGGGGGGGGGGGGGGGGAGAGGAGAAGGTGGTTCTTGACAGAGAGTTGGGGAAAAATGGCAAACCAGTTAAAGGCCATACTGAACCAGGCCACTGAAGGCAACCAGCTTCAGTGCTGCAAAATCAAAATAAAGGACTCTTCAGAACTGCCCAGAACCTGATCTACTCAGTGTACTCATTGGAGAAACTTCCAACTGGAAGAAACCATCATAGCTGCTGAATTGAAGTTTGACTGTTCAACTCCTTTTTACCTTAGAAAGAGAATCTTAAATCAAGTAATGGCTTTCAATGGTAACAGACTGACAGGTTTTCATCTTTATAAGTATCTTTTTACGCATAACTACTTTTAATCTTGTATTGTAGATCAGTTTTTTCACTTAATGGCTTTTGGCAATGGTTGCATAATAAATGATCCTTTATTGTGTTTCAGACTAAAACTTTGCTACTGGTTATTTTTAAATTGTAACATTTTTAAAAAATACTAAAAGGGGACTGAACCAGCTGTTTTTTAAAAATGCAGCTATGCACCACTTTTTGGACATGTGGTTATGACAAAATTGAGGGGGGAGAAAAGTAGCAACTGCCATCTACAGTCTTTTTGCTGCTGTGGATGTTGGCATTTTGAGAAGTGGTAACATCAGGGCTCCTACCTCTCATATGCCGCATGTAGGGTGATGCCAATCAGAGCCAAGTGCTTCTCCATAGAAGAAGGTAAAATTGCAGAACAGTTGCAACTGAATTGCTAATTAGTAATTCATTGTTGTTGGATTGAGACTTATGAGATTTATAAGATCCAATTTATAATTGGATCAAATTGCAGTTAACATGAAGACCAGTGAGGGCCAAGTATTTTGAATGGCAGAAATGGATGCAAATTTTATCCAGACTTTTTAAAAAGTTTAATGTGTTAAGTCCCAAACTGAAAAGTACAGGAAACATCTTGCAGTGGTAACTCCTGTTACACAAGATCCAGTTACTTCATACAGTCTTCTGAACTTAGGCTAGAAAATTGTTTAGTAATTTCTTCCTTGAATATAGGGAACTATTACGGTCAATGATGTTACTTGAGAATTCCACTTGTTGATGTAGTATTATGTTCACCAGTTCTGAAATGAAGTCCGAAAATTACAACTAATTTTTATTTTTTTATTCATTCACTGGATGAGGGCATCACTGGCTAGGCCAGCATTTATTGCCCATCCCTAATTGCCATGAGGGCAGGTCAGAGTCAACCACATTGCTGTGGGTCTGGCCAGACTAGGTAAGGGTAGCAGTTTCCTTCCCTAAAGGACATTAGTGAACCAGATGGGTTTTTCCTAACAACCGATGATGGTTTTAATGGTCATTATTAGACTCTTAATTCCAGATTTTTTTTAAAAATTAATTTCAAATTCCACCATCTGCCTTGGCAGGATTTGAACCCAGGTCCCTAGATATTATCCAGTGATAATACTTCACTGAAGTTCCTGAACAGAAAGATGAAAATAAAACTATATAGTTTTACTATTGGCTAATATACATGTTATACAGCACTGAAGTTACCAAATGTACAAAGTAGGTCAAAGCTTTCTTAAATATTTCTTTTTTTCATGGATTATCTGGCCATCTTTGTTATTTTAGTGACTGGAATAGTTTCAATAGTTTTAAATGCTGCTGAGAAAAGATTAGTGCTTAAATTCTGTCTGCAATGATTTTATCATGGGTATCCTTTTAGAGATCAGTTAACATTCTGCCAAGGACGCTCTCATAAAAGTGTAACTTTTGCCTTGTTTTTTAATATAAAAATCAACCACTTTGCTGTCAGTCTGGCATCCTATGGCAAATTTCCTGCTGTGGAGAAGTGAACCAGATGGGTTTTAACATTAAATGACAGGCTCACACAATTGGCTCAGACTAACTTTTAATTCCTGTTTTTTTTTAATTGAATTCAGCTTTCACCTCTGCCATGATGGGTTATGAACCCATGTCAATGGACCATTTTACCTGGAGTCACAGTCCTGTGGTATGACCATTAGGTCAGCATCTCCCAACAAATCTTTGGTTATTTAACCTAACAGCTACTTCTATTGTTTCATAAGGTTCATCCGAAGTGTTTTGATGATACTTCAATCATTTGAAGGTGCTATATATTACAAGTTGTCACAAGGCAGAATTAATCTGTTTGCAAAACAAAGAGAAATCCAACACCAGCATAAAATTCAGAACTCTAAGGAAGGGTGACTGGACCCGAAACGTTAACTCTGATTTCGCTCCACAGATGCTACCAGACCTGCTGAGCTGCTCCTACAATTTCTGTTTTTGCTTCTGATTTCCAGCATCCGCAATTCTTTCGTTTTTTTTAACCAAAATAATCTTTACTTCTGGGAACAACTTTAATTGTGAAATGGAGGGGGAAAACCCAGAAGTTAGCAAATAGTCTGATGACACATTAGCAGCGAGTCGTACGTAACATAAATAAGAACGGAAAGAACTGCGGATGCTGTAATTCAGGAACAAACACATAACTGTGGAAGGGCCACCGGACCTGAAACGTTAACTTGTTTTTTTTTCCTCTCTGCACAAGTGCTGCCAGACCTGCTGAGTTATTCCAGCCACTACTTTTTTGTACCTAACACAGATGTGGCTGTGCTGACCGACTCTGGCTTTGCCTTTGTTGACTGTCACTTGGTTCTCTGTGTCTGTCACTGTGACTGAGACTGGGCTGTCTGTTCTGATCTGGACACTTGAAACTGATCTCGGATAATTCTCAATGAATGTGAATGACGCACCTCTGCGTGGGTTTTCCTACAGCCAATGGTTGGGTGCCAGTCCAGCTCTCCCTGTATGAAAGGAGCCGGAAACTGGTTTGTGTTTGAAATGAGCGGCCACCTGTTCACACAAACACACACACAAACTGTACTTTGTCTCTTTGCCTGCCCCGTGTCTGCTGTTGCTTCCAACTCCTGCTCCGCACTCATGGATTGCGGAAAGCCCTTAGTTAAAGGGGGCAAGGCCGAGGGGCTGACTGGCGGCACGACTTCGGTCAAGATGCCCATGCCTGGTGCGGCTGTGGCCGGCGGTTTGGTGAATGGGCACTCGGAGCGGCCGGAATGGCAGCGGGGAGCGGCGGCTCAGTGGCAGGAGGAGCGGACCCGCAGCATCGAAGACAACCAGCTGAGCCTGCCGAGTCTGGAAGCTGCCTACTCCTCGATCCTGAAGGGACTTGGCGAGGACCCGGAGCGACAGGGTCTCCTGAAGACACCATGGAGAGCCGCCACTGCCATGCAGTTCTTTACTAAAGGTTACCAGGAAAAGATTTCAGGTAAACCCGGCTAAACTCAGGAAAGGAGAGTCTCCCCTCCTTTCACTTCCTTAAAACTATTTTTCCCCCTTTCTCTTTCGCTTCTTGATTGACAACTTGAAACGTTTCAGGAGTTTCCTGGTCGCTGCCTTAATAAAAATGTTTGATTTTTATTGAAGGCGTTGGTTGTTTTCGCTTTGAGATGGTTTGGAGTTTGAAATCTCTGTTGTAAGATTCATTCTAACTTGGGAATTAGGAAATCCCTACTTGTTTTGGTTTCTGCACAACTGAACGTTATTTCTCACCGGAAGAGATATCTCTTTCCACAAGCATGTTAAAACAGTTTGTTAATTCTCCTTTCCCATAAATGCACCATCAATCTTAGCCAAGAGGACAAGGAAACATGGCTTTAACCAAACGGTCAAAGACCCAGGATGTTATCAGTGTAACCATGTTCGGTGTTTGATCTGTGTGTATGTTGGAGGGGAAGGAGGGATGTGTTCCTGCCTCCCTAACGCTTACCTGGAACTACGAGTGCGTCTGTATTCTATAATTCAATGCGTGTGGCCCAGATATGCAGAATCCACTAATCTGGCGGGTCATTAGTTTGATAGACCACTTTAAAAGCCCAATGTCTGAAACTGTGCCAGTAACTGAGTGTCCCTAATAGCACACCTATTGTTGTCAAGTCATTGGCATTAAACATACGCAATCCTAGCCACTGTTAAGTTTTGTTTCAGCTTGTCACCCCCGATTGAAGATCTAACCCTTTGCTGAATGAAATGATAACATGAAAACAAATCTGCAAAGTCCCTTCTACTGAAAGTGGCAATAAACGAGGCTTGATGGAAAATGAAAACCAAAAGAATTGCGGATGCTGTAAATCAAGAACAAAAACTGAAGTTGCTGGATAAGCTCAGCAGCTCTGGCAGCATCTGTGAAGAAAAAGATCGGAGTTAACGTTTCGGGTCTGAAGGGTCACCGGACCCGAAAGTTAACTCTTTTTTTTTTCTTCACTGATGCTGCCAGACCTCCTGAGCTTTTCCAGCAACTTCAGTTTTTATTGATGGAAAATGAGACCATGTACAGTAATTCTTCAGCAATTCTTGAGCAATGTTACACTTGTGTACAGAAATGGCCAGACACTCTAAGACAAATTGTTCGTTTTGGTAATATTTGATCATGTCTGAGGTTGTGGTTTTGAAGTAAAATACAATCTTTTGTATTTTATAGAATTGATTGAAATACACGTTATCATTCAGTTGGTCATACATGCCATGACCCTATGTATAAAAGCTTGATTTCCATGCTTTTGCATTGATAAAGTGATGCTAATTGCAAGCAAATTCTTAATTTTACATTTGCCCAATGCATTTGTCCTTTTGTCCCTAGCATGACTCATCAAAGTTAACCTTTATGTTGGAATACACATTAATCGCACCTGTATCTTCAAAATCTCCTTGATTTATTGCTTGCAATTATTTTCCAGGAGAACGATAATTATAACTGCAGGATAGCTTCGTGGAAAGGTAGAGTTAAGTTGATTTCAGGATTAAAACAGATGTTGATCTATTTCTATCAACCTTCTTCCCTTTTTTTTTAATAATATTCAAGTTAACTTGTTTAGATATGTTTTAACCAGAGCTTATGATTATATGTACAATACTATCTCTTTGCAATTTATGAATCATATTGAGAGTTAATAGTTAACTGTGTATTTCTATTCTCTGGATGCACTAATAGGTCTGTAGATGTTGTTTACTTTGTCAACCGTGTTTGTGATGTGTCAAGTAGCAATTTGGGCTATATTGTTGTTTTAGGATAGAACATCCTCACATCTGAAATACAATATTCTTGAGCCACTCAGTTAAAAGACTAACTGAGGTAGTTTTCATTTCCTTGTAGATACCAAGAACAACAGTTGTTGGAGTCAGAGTCAACACAGTGTGGAGCTGGAGGAACACAGCAGGTCAGGCAGCACCAGAGGAGGTGGAAAAACGATGTTTTGGATTGGGACCCTTCTTCAGAACCAACACAAAACATCAACTTTCCAACTCCTCTGATGCTGCCTGACTTGCTGTGTTCCTCCAGCTCCACACTGTGTTGTCTTCCATTTCCTTGTGGTTTCTTGGCCAATTTTTTTTGTCCTGCTATTGGATCTGCTTCAGTATTGAAAGTGTAGGATCATAGTTTGTGTGATGTTTGGAGATATCAGGCCATCAGTTCAGATCAGTCTGTCTCTAATAGAAGTGCCATTATGTCTAGATTTTGGTGGGTGGGGTGTCCACTTTCCATCTTTCCTTAACTGAGACCAAAAATCCGTCTAACTCAGCCTTAAAATCTTTGGAGTAGAGAATTCCAAAGACTTTCAACTTGTCTCAATGCTGAGTGATCAATGTCTTATCCTGATTCTGTGATCCCATCTTCTAGATCCCCCAGCTTGGGGAAAATATCCTATGTCTGACTTGTCAGGTCCACTCTAAATCTTGTATGTTTCAGTGAGCTCACTTTTCATTCTTCTAAATTCCAAAGAACAGGCATTCTATTTACTTGGCCCTCCATCATAGCACAACTCTCTAATGAAACATCCCTATACTGCCTCCATTCATGTAATCTGGTTTAAATATTCAGACCTATGCACACTATGTTCCAGGTATGGTTTTACCAAAGCCTGTACAATTGCTGCAATACAACCTATTTGTACTCCAAACAATAAAAAGTAAATGATGTGCTGGCCTTGAAGTGCTTGCTGTACTTGCATCCTGACTTCATGTATGAAAGTAACAAAGCCTCTGACCTTACTGTTGTACACCTTCTACACCTTTCTTAAAAACTTTCTGCTCTTATTCCTAAAAGTAGTAATATTCATTTCCTCCATCACTGATGCACAGTGATAACCATGTGTATCATCTGCAAGATGCAATTCAGCAACTCACCAAGACTCCTTCAGCAGCACATTCAAGACCCCCAACCTCAACCATCTGGAAGGAAAAAGATAACAAATACATGGGAATGCCACTACCTGCAATTTCCTCTCCAAGCCATTCACCAGCCTGACTTGGGACTATATTGCTGTTCAGCCATTGTTACTGGGTCAAAATCCTGGGAGTTCTTTCCAAAGAGCACTGTGGATCCTCCATGAATGGCAGTAGTTCAAAACAAACAGCTCACCATCACTTTCTTGAGGGAAATTTGAGATGGGCCACAATCTGTGAACAAATTTTGAGAAAAGGTATCATCAGTTACATCCTTTGCATATAGCCCGTATCTCCAAGCCATCTGTCTGTTTGAAAGTGTAAAGATGTGAGGGAGATGTGAATAGTGCATTATGAAGACATCATAGCAGCTTTCTGAATATCTTGCACAGGTATGCATGAAAGCATTCTGGATCATTTTCAATCAACAAATATTCATAGTTGATCTATGAGTACCTTGGTCACTTGCGTGCACCCTGACCTCCAGGATCTGTGACTATGTAGCCACAAAAAAATGAGTGCCTTCTCATTTTATACCTTCATCTGTAGAGAAGTTGGACCTCTTGTCACCTTGGTATGAAATCCTGAACATGTTGCCAACAGATTCTCAGAAGGATTTGAAGTCAAAGAAATTCAGGAACCATGTCCACTTGGCTAGGAATTCTTGTTCCAGGAGACTGCAGATTGTCAATGATGACCTTTAACCTAGAACAAGCCTGAGCTTTCAGAGGTAGCAGAAACCACCTCCAACTGTTGGCAATCCCTCCAAAGCTGTGAAACAGCACCAACGGAACAAGCCGGCAATCAAAACTTTGATATAGACAAGGAGACTACTCCCCTGATTCAGTATTTCAAAGGCTTCCTTGCATGTCAGTCATGAACCTTCAACCCCTGCTGTGCTCAGGCTTCTGGCACTGAGGATTTGAAGTTTACAGATCTGCCATTACCACAGGGACTTTACTGCACGTCTTCAAAAGAACATTGTTTAAATGTGTAAATGAGAGGGATTATTGTTGGTTTTCCAAAACATGGCCTTTTTGAACATTTCAATGTCTAAACACCCCTATCCTAAGCTTTTAGCTTAAAATCCAGTCTTCAGGACTACACTTCCTGGGTGGGCATCTATTTGAGCCAAGGTGCTCATTATAGTGACTTAAATGTCAGAAGTAAATTTCAGTGTAATATATGTACTTGCTAATATCTTCAACCATAATAATGTAATGAAACCTTGCAATATATTTTGTCCGATTATCTCCTGCAGCTCTTAACAATTTGCAAGCTAAACATGAGAACATGCTGATGATTTTAAAACAAATGCAGTTACATGATACCTTGCTGTTCTGTGAAAGGATATGTCCATTTCTTTTGACACTGCCCAATACAACAGTTCTGTTAGATAATTGTGCTAAAAGTCATAAACTACATATGCCCTTGAATCTCCACCTATGAGTGACTAATTGCATCAGATTTCAAAATCACTCTGATTCAAAACGAGCAGAAAGGGGAAGCATTGCTTTCATTTACAGGAAATGTTGGCTCAGAAATTCCAAAAGCCGGATGGTTGTTTCTGCAAGGTAGACTGGGGTTGCGTGTTGGTCCCTGTGGAATTTCTGACTCAGCTGACTGACACAATTGCCCTGGGAATTGAAAATCTGATGGACAATTCTCCGGTGTCTCCAAAAGGCTCCAAGAATCTCCTTTTTTAACCTTGGAGAATTCCAAGGATTCTGGCTCACTTAAGCTTAATGGTACCCAGGAAATGTTGGGATTTAAAAACCTATTCAAACTCTTGAGCAAATATTGTACTGAACCCTGACTCACCACAGATCTCTTGGGCTGCTGCTGAATATTTACAAACTCTGCAGAAGAGAACTTTGTGACCAGATTCAACAAGGTAGGAACTACAGTCCATTCTAAGAGGCACTTCCGACTGGTAAGAGATGCGTTGCAGAAAAAAGCGAACTTGCAACTCTACGGAGTTGAAGCACAAGCTGCATCAAAACAGTTACAGATTTCATGAGGTTCTGATATTCTGTAGGAGTGTCCCCAAGTCAGTGTTCAGCCGGAGAGTGGATGGGCGGGCACTGGAGGCTCAAGTAAAGTTAAAATTCCTGATGGACAAGGGAAATCTTTGTTTTATATATGGAAGATTTTTTCTATCTTTTTGTTTAAATATGAGGATCAAAACTGTACACGCTACAGGTATAGCCTCACCAACATGGCTGAACAAAACTTGGCTATTTTCAACGCCAACCATGTAATAATAAAGGCTAAAATACCATCTGCCTTCTTAATTAATAATGGTTCAACCAATGTCCAGAGATTCTGGTCAAATTTGAAATGAAATTTGAGTTCGAGGGTGGTGGAAAAACACTGCCTGTTTGGAAAGGGTAGCCATCCAATTCATAATGTTAAAGATGCTCCAGGTATTACAATGGATCAATGGAACACAAGAAATTGTGAACCAGTAAGAGAAATTATATACATAAATGTAGAAATGTTCACAATAATTGGGGGTGGAGGTTCGGAAAACCTTGGGATGCACATGTTGTCCAAGGGTCAAAGGGTTAGAACATAGAACAGTAGAGCACAGTACAGGCCCTTCGGCCCACGATGTTGTGCTGAACTTTTACTCTAATCCTAAGGTCGATCTAACCTCCACCACTACCTTATACAATCATCCATATGCCTATCTAATAGCCACTACCTTCTCCGGCAATGCATTCCACGCCCCGACCACTCTCTGAGTAAAGAACCTACCTCTGACGTCTCCCCTATATCTACCTCCACTCACTTTAAAACTATGCCCCTCTAAATAGCTACCTCCACCCTAGGAAAAAGTCTCTAGCTGTCTACTCTATCTATACCTCTGATCATTTTGTACATCTCTATCAAGTCCCCTCTCATCCTTTGTCGTTCTAAAGAGAAGAACCCTCGCACTCTCAACCTTTCCTCGTAAGACCTTCCCTCCATTCCAGGCAACATCCTGTTAAATCTCCTCTGCACCTTTTCCAACGCTTCCACATCTTTCCTGTAATGAGGCGACCAGAACTGGACACAATACTCCAGATGTGGCCGAACCAGGCTTTTGTATAGCTGGAGCATAACTTCATGGCTCTTGAACTCAATCCCTCTGTTAATGAAAGCTAACACACCATACGCCTTCTTAACAACTCTATCCACCTGGGTGGCAGCTTTCGGAGAACTGTGAACATGAAACCCAAGATCCCTCTGCTCCTCCACACTGCCAAGAATCTTTCCGTTAACCCTGTATTCTGCTTTCAAGTTTGTCCTTCCAAAATGAATCACCTCACACTTTTCAGGGTTAAATTCCATCTGCCACTTCTCAGCCCAGCCCTGCATCCTATCAATGTCCCTTTGTAACCTAGAACAGCCCTCCACACTGTCCACAACGTGACCCACCTTCGTATCGTCCGTGAACTTACTAATCCACCCTTCCACTCCTTCATCCAAATCATTTACAAAAATCACAAATAGGAGAGGACCCAGGACAGATCCTTGTGGTACACCACTCGTAACTGAGCACCATGTTGAATATTTTCCATCCACTACCACCTTTTGTCTTCTAAGGGTCAGCCAATTCTGAATCCAATCTGCCACATTTCCCCCTACCCCATGCCTCCTTACCTTCTGCATGAGCCTACCATGGGGAACCTTATCAAATGCCTTACTTAAATCCATGTATACCACATCCACTGCTCTATCTTCATCCATGGGTTTGGTCACCTCTTCAAAGAATTCAATAAGGTTTGTGAGGCATGATCTACCCCTCACAAATCCATGCTGACTATCACGAATCAAACTGTGCCTTTCCAAGTGATCATAAATCCTATCTCTCAGAGCTCTTTCCAATAATTTGCCCATCACTGACGTAAAACTAACTGGCCTGTAATTTCCAGGGTTATCCCTATTCCCTTTTTTGACAAGGGAATGACGTTTACCTCTCTCCAATCTTCTGGCACTATACCCGTGGACAGTGAGGACGAAAAGATCATCGCCAAAGGCCCTGCGATCTCTTCCCATAGAATCCTTGGATAAATCCCATCAGGCCCGGGGGACTTATCCATCTTCAACTTCCTCAAAATTCCTAGCACATCTTCCTTACTAACATCGACCTCCTCTAGCCTACCAGCCTGTTTCACACTGTTCTCCTCTACAACTAGGTCTCTCTCAGTTGTGAATACCGAAGAAAAGTATTCATTAAGGACCTCTCCTATCTGTTTAGGCTCTGTGCACAAATTCCCTTTACAATCTGTGTTCGGCCCTACCATTTCTCTGGTAATTCTTATTCCTTATGTACATGTAAAAAGCCATGGAGTTTTCCTTGATCCTACCTGCCAAGGTTTTCTCATGCCCCCTTATAGCTCTCCTAAGCCTTTTCTTCAGCTCCTTCCTGGATAACTTGTATCCTTCTAGAGCCTTTCCTGTTCCTTGTTTCCTAAACCTTACATAAGCATCCTTCTCCCTGTTAACCAGTCGTTCGACCTCTCTTGAGAACCAAGGCTCCCTCACTCGACCGCATCTTCCTTGCTTGCTCGGGACAAACATATCGAGCACACGCAGTATGCATTCCTTAAACAATCTCCATATTTCAATAGTGCTCTTCCCTGACAGCAGGTTAGTGCTGAGAAGTGTCTGAGTACCATTCACTATGATGACACATGGAATAGTAGGCAGAACAGCTTAGGATCAAACGAGTAAGACCCACCATCTGGGTCTTCTTCATAGCCATTGTCACAGATGTTATCATATTCCCATAACGGCTACGTAGTTGCTATCATACAATAAACTACATCTTATTTAAAATGGGAACAACTTGTTACACAATCAAATAGTTTTCCTTTACCAAACAAGACCCAGTGGGTCCAGTAGATTCCTACCAGGAAAGCTGATCTGCTGCCACCATTCATCAGAGAGCTCATTTAATTGATTGATTTATTGTCATGTTCACCAAAATACAGTGAAAAGTTTTGTTTACGAGCTGAACAGGAAGATCACAGCAAGCAAACGGTTTACAGATCAAAAAGGCATAGAGGCTTGCAGGTTACATTATTTGAGGCTAGAGTCCATTCAACATTCTGATAATGGCCAGAAAGAAGCTGTTACTGAACTTGCTTGTGCATGTGTTCAGGCTTCTGTGTCTTTCACCTGACAGAAGAGGTTGTAGGTCATTATTACCAGGGTGCGATGAGTCTTTGATGTTGGCCATCTTTCTGCGGCAGCGAGTCGTGTAAATAGAGTCCGTGGCTGGCAGGTTGGCTTCTGTGATGGTCTGGGCTGTGCACACCACCTTCTGTAGTTTCTTATGGTCCTTGGCAGAGCAGTTGCCATACCAGGCTGTTATGCACCTGGACCGTATGTTTTCAATGATGCATCTGTAGCAGTTGGTGAGGGACCTTATGGACATGCCAAATTTCCTGAGGTGCGTAAGGAAGAAGAGGCGTTGTGCCTTCTGGGCTGTTGTATTTATGTGGGAAGTCCAGGACCGGTTATCGTCACTCCAAGCAAGTAGATGCTCTTCACCGTATCAACCTCCGTTCCATTGATGTAGGTGGGTGTGTGTTCTCCTCCTTTCTTTCTGAGGTCGATGATCAATTCTGTAGTTTTGCAGATGTTGAAAGACAGATTTGTTTTCATTGCACCAGGTCACCAAGCGCTCCCTCTCCCATCTGTATTTTGACTCATCGTTAGATATCCATCCCACTATGGTGGTGTCATTAGCGAAACTGTGGATGGCGTTCATTCGGAATTCGGCAACACAGTCGTAGGTGTACAGAAGGCACAGTAGGGGGCTCCAGTGTTGAGTATTATTATGGAGGAACAAAAAC
>NC_063339.1:43747726-43814565 GCF_021869965.1 Rhincodon typus
GTCAGCTTTCCTGCTCCTCTGATGCTGCTTGGCCTGCTGTGTTCATCCAGCTCTACACCTTGTTATCTCAGATTCTCCAGCATCTGCAGTTCCTACTATCTCTAATACTACCTCGCAGGCAGCTTTAGATTTGAAATATTCCACAAGTTGAAATTCTCTTCAGTTATAGATACAGAAGGCTTATACATCTTACATTTAAGAGACCTAAGGGGCAACATTTTCATGCAAAGGGTGTTGGGTGTAAGGAATGAGCTGCCAGAGGAAGTAGTGCAGGCTGGTACAATTACAACATTTAAAAGGCATCTGGATGGGTATATGAATAGGAAGAGTTTAGAGCAATATGGGCTAAATGCTGGCCAATGGGGTTAGATTTATTTAGGATATTTGGTCGGCATGGACGAGTTGGACCGAAGGGTCTGTTTCTCTGTTGTACATCTCTATGACATGTGCTTACATTTTACAGTAGATTCTAAACATAACTCTGGAGTGACCCAAGTAAATATAAGCTGATTATTCAAATATGATTACATCTAATAAATGTGACACAAAGTACAGTAGCTCTAACTAATCAAATGTGTCCCAACTTAAAAAAAAATGCTGTTTTTTCATTGAATTGAAAAAATCTTGATTCCATTTATTACAAAACAGTTAATTAAATATTAATTGTTTTAAATACAAGATGTGCAGTTGGTTTTTAGATCACTATTTTCGCATTTCTTTTTAAGAAGCATGTAATTCTTTCATTTACTTGCTAAAATATAAGACTGAAATATTATGATCAATGTAGATTCAAAAATTATTTCTAAGAGCACAACTTGTCTCATTAAACACATGAAACACACTTTTATTTCTTATTATCTTGATATTGATCACCCATGGAGCACTGACAGTTTCTTTGACCTTCGGGGCAGGGGCACATGCACTTGCATGAGCTTGAAATAAAAATTCACCTGACCGACGAAACCAGAGAATGTAAAACGTCTCACTCCATTTACTTTACAAAGCTTCACTGCTACTGAAACATTTTTTTTCTACAGATAATTGAAGCATATTATGGGATAATATGTTTTTTTAAACGAAGAAATGATCAAATACTTATAAGTTTGTAATTTTTAGCCATTCAAGTGCTGAAGTATCTTTTCACATTTCAGTCTTCCTATATGGATCACTGACCCATGTGCTATCAGTTTATTTCAAACGAATAACATTAAAGCAAATAATCTGAACCTTAAAACACAACCACATTCAAGTAAATTTTTCAAACTGAAAGAACTGCAGATGCTGTAAATCAGCAACAAAAATAGATGTTGCTGGAAAAGCTCAGCAGGTCTGGCAGCATCCGTGAGGAAAAAAAAACAGAGTTAACATTTCAAGTCTGACCCTTCCTCAGTTCTGAAAGGATAAAACAATGTTGTCCCTCACTCAAAAAGTCTTCTGATTCCACTTATCAAAGTTATCAATATAATAATTTTTAATATACAATGTTTCAGTATTCAATATCAGTTAGTTTGCTGCATTATTACCTTAGCATTTATGTTAAAGAAGCATATAGTTCCTTGATTTACCCACTGGAATGTTTGACTGAAATGTTAAAAAAGTGCCTGATTTTCTTTTTCAGAATTGTTGAAATTTACAGTAGGAGGCTTCAAGGTAAGTATTACATTTAAAAAATGTTATTTAGTATTTATCTTCATTTTTAAATCATTCTAGTCCCATCTTAAAGTGGGACTTTTTTCTAATACCTAGTATATGATAGCAGTGATAACTAACTCAATTAGTGGAATTGCTATTTAAATTAGATATGTGACAGAAACAAACAAACTTTCAAAAATGGAATAATTATAATAATTTTGTTTGATTATTATTACAGTCCTATAGGATTGGAAATATAGGATCAAAAGAAACAAAAGCTGTGCTCCATACTCAAAAGGCATGAATTTTTAAACAATCTGGTCAACAAAATCAGGCTGACACATACCATAAAAAAAAGTCTTTTTGAAGGGCCATATTTCAGCTTTGAGTAAATACTATTTTAATTCTGTGTTGCCACCCAAAAGATAACGATGCAGAAAAATCCTCAAGATAGGGAAGGAGGGAGGGAAACATTCAGAGAAGAGACATTCCAAAACAAAGCCTAACCAAGCAGAATAGAACAAATGAAAGAATTACAGATAAAGATAGAAATAAGAAAGACGGGGTCCAATGCCAGGACTTTTGCTGATTCATGATGTATTTAAGAATGGCAGATGGGTCCCAATTTGGGATTCCTGATTAACTTTGGCTGGTGCAGCATAAAAGAAAAACAACCACTCAACATTTCCATCAAAATATATTGCCCTCTTACCTTTTCAATTTCAAAAATTGTTATCCATAGCAGACCTCTTAATCTTATGTAAATAAACATGCAAGTGTGGAAAAATTGTCAACGAAAGGTCAGGTTGTTAATGGTAATATAAATGTCAAATCAAGTTTCTACTTCACTTCAAGCTGTTTATGCATTACTTGCTGAAGTAAGTGTATTCAATATTTTTGGAGCTCAACCAAGCATTCATAATGAGACCACCTGAACACTGTTGATAGGCAGGCAACTGTTTCCCTTCCCGTGCAGGTGATATTGTGTTGTCTTCCAAGAACAGTTGTTGGGTGAATTCACAGTGTTTCAGTTAATTGGATAGTTTCCAAAAAAAAATTATTTCAGGAATTCTCCATGGGTGGTAAAGTTAACTTCTGGTGGGATTTCAGCTCAAACTCTTTGCAGAGAGGAATTTCAAAGAGATGGAGGGGGAGCAATGGACTGGTGCTCTTCAGGCAGGTCAAAAAAAAACTCAGTTCAAAAATGCTATAGTTTTATCCCGCTCAAACTGGACCACGTGACCGTGCTCTCAAAATTCTACAGAATGTATGACCCGAATTGTGTTCCCTGCTCCTTGCAGGTGCAACGTTGTTGTTATAATTAATGTCTTTTCCTCAGAAAAATGTTCTCTGTTCTCTGTTTAAAAATTCAAGATATATTTGATTCGGTGATTTTTTTTAAAAAAATAATTTTATATTACATCTTTTAATAACACTCCCCATAAAGAAGCATCATTGAACAAATGTTACCTTGTGGTTCTAAGAATGTTTTTAAACATTGTAAGAATACAACCTTGTTTAAACAGATTTTCCTTTGACTTAAATCAGTGTTTTATACATAATTATGAGAAAATATTTAAGTTTTTGTTCTTATTTTAATTTCCAAGAATAAATGATGACGTTGTAATTTCTTGCACGTTACAGTGTATGTCATGGATCTGTACACATTTACTTTGAATAAATCGTGCCAATACAAATTAGGTATTTTTATTCAGAAAGTAATGAAAATGCATAATTAAATTGTTATAATATCCTATCTTCACTCAGTAGTTAATCCTGAGCTCCTTTCACACAATTACATTATTTTGCCTATCAACAGTACAAGAGCGTCTCACCAAACAAATTGCTAAAGCGATCACAGAAGCCTTGCAACCTGCAGGCGTGGGAGTCGTGATTGAAGCCACGTGAGTTTTGAAAGCAGAATTAAGTTTAAAAAGCAAAACCATTTTTTGTTGTTTTTAATTTTGTGCAATTGTAACAGCTTTAACGAATTTTAAGTTGGCAGGATACTCTAAACTGTTAAAGAGTAGTATAAGTACCGTCCAAGAAACTCAAATCTGCTATTTTTCTTTTGTTGCTTGGTCAACGTAGCAAAGGCTGGAGAGTTGGAAGTAGTTTTTAGAACAATAAAATAAATCCATACAGATCTTTTTAATGTAAAAAGCTATCTCAATGTAGTTTGCAAGAGTATTACAAAACATACGGAGATATCAAATTACCAAAAAGCTTGAAGATGTAGGTCTTAAGGACAGTCTGAAAGGAGGAAAGTGAGGCAGACAGGTACAGAGAGGTTATTCTAGAATTTATGACTAGAAAACTGTGAAGCCTCAGCAATCAATAGTGGTGCAATTAAAATTGGTGGTTGCGTATGAGGCTAGTGTAGAGGAGCGCAAATATATCCAAATGTGTGGTCTAAAGGAGATAACTGAGAAAGGGAAGGGACAAGTTTGCGGAGGAACTTGAAAATCAGAATGAGAATTCTTATAGACATTGCTTTTCTGGAAGCTAATGTAGGTCAGTGATCTAGGAAAATGGAATTTATTGCAAGTTCATCATGAGCAGCAGAGTTTAGGATGACCTCAAGTTTACAGAGGGTAGATCATGGGAGTTTAGAGGTAGCAAAAGGTATGAATGAATGCCAAGGGTATTCTGAAACACCCTGAATAATTTTATAACCATGTGAGTATTATCACAACCAGGCGAGGAAATGAAATCAGCTTTTTTAACCCTCTCTTGGTCAGTCACAACAAATAGCTTATTTCATTTTTAGCATGCTGCCATCACAATTCAACATAGCTAACTAGAAGTTGAAGGAGCCAGGAACCAAGGTTTACCTGAGTGAAAGTAAAAGAAATTTTATTACCTACTAATCTGTGAAAAAAAGTAGAAAAAAGATGACATTAAACATTAACACAAAAAGGTAAAAGGTTCAAAAGGGTGAGTGGTTGGAGTAGACAAGGAGAAATAACATTTTGCAGTTTAGCAGTCCTTAGAGTCTTTAAGATTTTAAACCTGAGGCCAAATTTGGTTAATTGTTGACTCATCTGTATAACAGTAATAGAATGTGTAGTAGATATCCTGCCCTTCGTGAATGGTTGCTTTTGCAAATTGCTTTTTCACTGGGACCTGCTTTCTGAGATAAGGAGAAGTAGGGAGTGAACAAGAGAAAGTGGCTTCCACATGCTACTGTTAAGAATTCAAGTTCTTCTCCCTGTGCTGCTGGTCAAAAGTAGCTGTTGAAATATATGTCAGTGTTATTCTAGAGTCTAGCTCTATTGTTTGTCCGAGTTGAATAACTGGCAGCAAAGGTTTCATTTCCCAATATATGAAATCAAACAAGTATGTATTAAACCAGGGATATGAGTTTGATGCTAATCCAGTTGCTTGGTTTTGATGTCTTTAGATAAAAATAGTAATTTTAGCATAGATGGCTTTATTTATTCCACACAGGTCTCTTGAAATTTGCCTCTGTCTGCAAGCAGGTGTCCACTGCTGCTGTTTTAGGTTCCTTTTTTTTTCCTTTTCAAAAGCATTTTAGCCCATGAAAGATCTCTGGTACAACAATCAGACAGTGGATGTTAAAATTTGATGATCCATATTTACCACAATCATTGTAATAGGTGTGAATATATTTTTGTCACATGATATAGATAATGTGGTGAATTTATTTTCTCTAATTTTCATGAAGTGGTGTTGTTTGGCCACTGGAGCATGCATATGTGTCCTGTAATTCTCTACCAAACAGCAGAGAAGGAACAGTATGACTTGGAGTGGAATTGGCATTAAATATGTTTCCACAACATTGCTGTTCTAGTTTTTTCTAGTGATAGAGATATGGAGAAGTTTGCAAGTCATTTTTGCTGAGTTTTGCCGTATCTTTAGACTGCGTGTTACTGTTGTGCTAATAAGAAGTGGAGGAAGCAGATAATAAGTCTTGATAATAAGTCTAGGATACTGATCTAACATGTTTCTGTACCTGGATGGTGCTGAAATCTGTGTTACAGCTTCATTCATCTAGATCAGTGAAGAGTTATTCCATCACACACTGACTTAAACTTTGCAGATGTAACCATTTTGAGATTTTATCACACAAGGAGGTCATTTGGACCATCATGTCTGTGCCAGCTCTCTACGAGAATAATTCATCTAGTCCCAGTTCCTGTGTCACAGAGTCATAGAGTCCTACAGCACGGATACAGGCCCTTCATCCCAAAGAAGTCCATGCCGACCAAAATGTCCATCTGTGCTAATCCCATTTCCCTGCACTTGGCCCATATCCTTCTAAACATTTCCTATTCATGTATTTGTTCGAATGCCTTTTAAATGTTGTTAATGTACCTTCCTCAACCACTTTCGCTGGCAGATTATTCCGTATGCATACCACCTACTGTAAAAAAAAAAATCGTCACTCAGGTTCCCATGTATTCTTTCCCCTCTTACCTTAAGCTGATGCCCTCTAGTCCTTGATTCCCCAACCCTGGGAAAAAGACTGAGTGCATTCACCCTATCCATGCCTCTCATGATCTTATACACTTCTACAAGATACCCCCCCAGTCTCCTACACTGTAAGTTTTAAAAAAAAAAAAAAAAAGCCCTAGCTTGTCCAACCTCTCCGTATAACTCAGTCCCTTGAGTCTTGGCAGCATCCTTGTAAATTTCTTCTGCACTCTTTCCAGTTTAATAACATCCTTCCGGTAGCAAGGTGACCAAAACTGAACACAATACTCCAAGTCTGGCCTCACCAACATCCTGTGCAACTACAACATAACTTCCCAACTTCTGTCCTCAATGCCCCCTGACTGAAGAAGGCCAGTGCGCCAAAAGCCTTTCTTCACCGCCCTATCTACCTGTGACTCCACTTTCAGTGGACCTTGCACCTGAACTCCAAGGTCCCTCTATTGCACTACATTCCTTAAGGCCCTACCATTCACCTTGAAACTTCTACCTTGATTTGACTTTCCAAAATGTAACACCTCACACTTATCTATATTAAACTCCATTTACCATTTTTCGGCCCACTTCCCCAGCTGATCAAGATCCTGCTGCCATTTCTGATGACCTTCCTCACCGTCCACGATACCACCTATTTTAGTGTCATCCGTAAGCTTACTAATCATGCCTTGTACATTCTCATCTAAATCATTGATATAGAAACAGACAGCAACGGGCCCAGCACCGAGCCCTGAGGCACACCACTAGTCACAGGCCTCCAGTCTGACAAGCATTCTTCCACTATTACCCTCTGCTTCCTACCATCAAGCTAATTGTGTATCCAATTTGCCAGCTCTCCCTGGATTCCATGCGATCTAACCTTCCAGAGCAGCGCCTCATGTGGAACCTTATCAAAGGCCTTACTGAAATCCATGTAGACTACGTCTACCGCCCTGCCTCATCAACCTTCCGGGTCACTTCATCAAAGAACTCTAACAAAGAACTTGGTGGCTCTGCCATTTTTCTTTTACTTTTAAGGTAATTATTCAGTTCTTTTGAAAACCTCGACTGAATCCGCTTCCATCACACATTCCAAATACTGACCACTGACTGCAGAAAAATATCTTTCCTCCTGATGTCGTTGCTTCTTATGTTAGTGAACTTAAATCATTGTTGTGAATTTCTTAATCTTTCTGCTAGGGAGAATATTTTCTCCCTATCTGTATTGTCCAGATTGTCAACTTTGAACATCAAGTCATACAGCACGGAAATGGACCCTTGGGTCCAACTCATTCATATCAACCATGTTCCCAAACTAAACTAGCCCCACTTGCCTATGTTTGGTCGATATCCCTTCAAACACTTCCTATTCATATTACTTATCCAAATGACTTTTAAATGTTGTAACTGTACCTGCATCCACCAGTTCCTCTGGCAGTTCGTTACATATATGAACTACTGCGTAACAGTTGCTTTTTAAACCTTTTTTCCTCTCACCTTAAAAATATGCTCCTAATTTTGAATGCCCCCATCCTAGGGAAAGAATCCATGCTATTCACTTTATAGACTTTATACACTTCTAGAAGGTCAGCCCACAGCCTCTTGTCTATCAATTCTCCTCTCAGCTTTCCCTATTCCAAGGGGAATGACCCCACCTTCTCCAAACTACAAGTTCCTCAACCTGGACCATTTCCTTGTATCATTCCTGCACTTTCTTTAATACGTTCACAATGTTCCTAAAGTATAGTAACCAGAACCATCCACCATTCTTTTTCTTGATTTTAGTGTACAGGGCACAAATTCAAATTTGCAGACATCAAAAAACTTGGAAGTATTGTGAACCAAGAGGCAGGAAGTTTATCACAACAACAAGAATTATAGACAGGATAATGGAATGGGTGGACAAGTGACAAATAAATTTAATGCTGAGAATTGTGAAGTGATTTATTTTGGCAGGAAGAATAAGGAAAGGTAAAACAAAATAAAAGCAGGAGATCTAACACTGTGGAAACTGACTCTATACTTTCTTCCAGTGTGAAAAGCAACCAAATGCAAGGACCATTCACTGACAATTTTGCATCCATACTGTCCTTACACACAGGGGAAAAGCTTTTTGCTGCCAGAACATTAGTCATTCATCACAGTGCTTATACTCTGCTCAGCTTTTCTAGTCAAAATGTGATTTGTCTGGTCCAGTGCAAGCGTCTGGTCAGAGGTGACCCTAAAGATGTGTTTTGTTTTTTTTTTCTTGTTAGGCGAGGATTCCTTAGCAAATACTATATGACTAATGGAGGCTAGGGCATTTTGGAAGGCAGCTAAAGGTCTGGAGCCATATAAAACCTGACCAATTTCCTTCCCGAAAAAAGGATCTTAGTGAGCAAGATGGGTTTTTACAACAATCTGGTACTTTCATGGTCACTATCATTGATAGTAGTGATTTATTCCAGCTATTTATTTTTAATCAACTGAGTTTCAAGGTCCCCAGCTGCATGGTGGGATTTGAATTCATGCCTTCAGACCGTTAGTTCAGGCCTCTAGGTTAATTCAGTAAGATAACCACTAATGTTGGCGATCTTGGCAGTGATGGTGCTATTGAAAGCAAAAAGTAGATGCTGGGATTTATCTTGTTTAATATCCCATGCCATTGAATGTACACAATTAAAATCAAATATAATCAAGTCTAGAAGCATTGGAGTAATTCAGTTGTACCATGAGTAGGGAAGACGCAAATGGGGGTGGTGGAAGTTAGGGAAAGGGAGGTAGGGAGAAATGACAGAAATTGCTCAGGAAGAGAGAAGGGAAGCATTGATTATAATTATAAATGGGATATAGGATCTGAGGTGGACGTGGCTGAGAAGGAAGGATAGCAAGGACAGTAACAGTGGGAATACAGAAAGGAGAAGTGTGGACTGATGGCATGACCCGTTTTTGAGTGAGACAAACAGAAGGCTGGAAGAACACAGCAAGCCAGGCAGCTTCTGGAGGAAAAGAGCAGTTGATGTTTCAGGTATTACCCTTCTTCAGGACTGGATGTGGGGGTAGGGGGAGCTGCAGATAAAGAGAGGGGGGGAGGGATGGATGCAGAGTGGTGTTGATAGGTGGACACTAGCAGTATGTACAACCCTGGATGGGAGGGATGTGTCCGATTGGTGGCTGCAAGGGAGGATCAAAAGGTGGAATGGAAGGGACAAGAGGGTGGCTGGAAGGGGAGTGGGGGGATAGGTGGGAAGGTTATTTGAAATTGAAGAACTCCAGTCTGTAGGGTGCCCAGACGGAAGATAAGGTATTGTTCTTCAAATTTATGTATCAAGTTGCTGCAACATTGGAGGAGACAGAGGATGGACAGGTCGGAGGGGGAGTGGGGCGGGGAGTTGAAATGGGCAATGATTGGGAGGTTAGGTTAGCCATTACAGGCCAGGTGAAGATGCTCGGCGAAATGGTCACCAAGTCTACATTTGGTCTCACCGATGTAGGGAAGGCCACATCAGGAGCACCGGATGCAATAGACTAGGTTGGAGGAGATGGAGAGGAAGCTCTGTCTCACTTGGAAGGGCTGTTTAGTGCCCTGATTGGAGGTCTTCTCTACGTCATACTAAGTAGGAGTCAAATATAAACTGAAATTTTATTGTAAAATGAAGTTGCTCACAAAAACAGCCAAGCCCTTTTGACTAATCCAGAGGACTGTGATGGAGAATGTCAACAAGCCTGTTTAAATAGTCTTTCTCTTTGCAGACACATGTGTATGGTGATGAGGGGAGTGCAAAAGATGAACAGTAAAACTGTAACCAGCACGATGTTGGGTGTTTTCCGGGAAGACCCAAAGACCCGTGAGGAGTTTCTAACTCTTATTAAGAACTGAAAATTGAGCACTGGATGGAACAGGCTGCTTTTAAATGTTCAATATATGCTTCACTTGTTATTACTCATTTGTATTTGTTAAATGTGGATGTAGGATTCAGACTGATGCAAATATGAACTTGTTAATAGTAAAGGTTAATGTACCTTGGGTTATGTCAACATACTGTAACAAAGTCACAGCTCTTAGTGTTTAATATTTGATTGTCATAGAATTCTCGGATAAGATGCATGATAGTTTCATAGATTTAAATGTCTGGTGACCAATGGTTTAGTATTTAATGCAACCTTGCAGAGGTCTTCTCAAAATATTTATACAAACGTACGTGCTTACTTTTTTTTTGTTTTTAGTTAAAAACTAAGAAATATCACAAATGTTTTATCCATTACACTTGTATGTGCTCTCTTTGTTGCACAATTAAATAATTTAAGATTTATTTTTCTAACCAGCATCAAGCAGTTCTTCTGAAGGCTTGGAGTAAATGTCATGGTGGTAGAATTTGCAGTGGTGTCTAAAGAAGATGGCAGAGTTCTTCCCCACATGACAGTTACATGTATGGAGTTTGAGAGTTTTTTTGTATAGAATTCTGACTTCATTCCATTGACAAATTAGGTTCAACAGAACAAGCTAAATCTTTTCAATATTATTGTTTGCTTCAGAGTTGAGAACTGCTGTGGTTGTGCAAATACTGTCTACATATGAGGCAAAAGGAAAAGGAAGGTCAATCTGGCCACCATACTTTATATATCCAGAATGACTCCAGTTGGGGTAGCTAATGTGTTCTTAATGTTTTTGTCTCTACTGTTTGATCTAGAAGGTAATTCCATGCATTGGTAACTGTGGCTCTTGTGTCTCCTTTATGCCTTTGTGGCCAGAATAGGACAAAGTGCTCAAGATGTGGTCTGACTACAGGTTGAATATGCCTTCCTCTAACTTTCATATTATACTGTTTGATGACTGTGTTATATTGCCTTTGCCGAGGAATTAACCTGGAAAAGGTTTAACCAATTTGCAATCATTTGTATAGTCAACAGTTATCATAATCCTGTGTCTGCCTCATTCACCCATTCTTATCCAATCTTTCAGATATGTTATGGTTGGACTTTATCTCTGGTTCAGAAGGCCTGAGTTCATGACACTATCATTGCATGCAAGAGCACCCCACAACCCATTAATTACCTCATTGTTAAATATGAACATGATCCCTAATTAATTTCATAGACTCCCAATGTTGTTAAAAGCAGACAATTATTTTCCTACACTTAGAGAAGATTACATTAAATCTCTCAACCACTGGCAGCAGTCTACCCTGTCCACTCGTAATTATAGATACCACTATCAATTCACCTAATTCTGGTGTAATGAACAGGCATCAAGGTTTTCAGGTTTTCCTGGATCGTTTTTTATTTCCTCATTCTAGGTTGCATTTTCTATACAGCATCACCCTTCCTGGAGTATGAAGTTCTGAATTGTATACAGGATTGAAGCTGTGGTTTTACTAAGAGCTTATCTAGACTCTGCATCTTAATTTTTATATTTACATTTTACTCTAAAACCCCAAAATCTACAAACTTGTCCTTCACATTGAAATTATCCATGTGAAGTGCTTCTTTTATTATGAACGAAATACCTTCTGCTCTTGCACATCACCTAACCTTTTTGCTGCTCAAATTAGAATGGTTACTTTTATTTAACCAAGGGTGCCACTTCATTTGCTGACATTAAATTTGCCATGTCTTACACATCCTACCTTGTCAATATTGCCTTTCAACTTTCTTTGATCATCATTATTTACTCAGTCTATTTTAGTACTATCTATAAATCTATAAAGCCTTATATTGTAATCATTGATTGCCTCTCTGTAGTGCTTGGACCACTTGGGTAGCAGGGTTACTAAAACTATCGGTCTTCCATTTTCACCTTCTAATTTGTCTATATGACTCACAGATTATTCAGCATTAGTCTAATAATGTTTGTCTACCACTGTCCTATCCTCTCAAGCTACACAAGAAGTTGGACTCCTTCAATTCCACTGCCCTAATTTCATATGTTAGCAAATTTAATGAATTTGAATTGAGCATCTCTTTCAATCTTATGGAGGACAAAGCCTCAATTAAGAAGCTGGTAAAGTGGAAATGTGCATTTTCACCATTAGTCAGATTTGTAATGAATCATAGGATCACATTCCCAGTTAGAAAAAGACAAAAGGTTTGGGAGAAAGGGCACTGGAATAAGACTAAAAAATTACTGTGGGTTGGCACAGGTATGGGCTGAACAGCCTCTTCTATGCTGTAAAAATTCCACTTCTAGTTTCAGCATTTGTAATGAGTGTTTTTATTTTGCTGTGGAGTTGTTCTTATTTAAATGAATTTAGACTAAGGACAGGTCTAAATGCCTTTTGATATTATTCTAAATAAAAGGCACAGGAATTGATACTTTTTTACAAACAGCTCCACTTTTAGATGTTTAGTGTACAGCTTTACCATTGATGAAAAATGACACTTTGTTGAAGCTTTTCGTTGTGCACTCAAAAGAACCATTTGCAAAACATACCAGAGTGAAAGGGAGAACATTTATATTGTACGGGAGAGTACTGTCAGGCTTGCAGTGTGGCAGGGTTCTGTTCTATGCAGACAGAAAGAATGCGTACGCACTCTGCTCCAGTCCCAATTCATGAAAATAGGTGACAGCCTAATGCATATTTTCTTAAAAGTGTACTAAGTGATGATAATTTATTTAAAACTTAATGATGTTTTCATATTGCAACTGACATACATTCAAGAAATCCGCAGTACTTGTGAATACTATTGCTTTGCTCAGAATGCTAATGTGCAACATTTCATAAGGAATACCCAATGTTACTAATTGACCAATATAGCTAAACTAGTAGTTTACTTGTCAGGGCAATGCCACTACCAATCAGTGTCAACATTAAAATTTAAACATGCTTGGTAGTTAATTATCAGTCATTGTTAACTGGTGCATTCTCCATTGCAATGCCACTAACTGAGTTCACTTGCCAACCAATCGGCACTTTCTTCTCCTACAGTATAATTTTTGTTTCCTTCAACATTTCTTGTGAAATGTCCTGATGACTGCAAGATGAAAAGTTATGACAAAAGGTGTCTTTTTAGTAAGACCCAAAGTGCCACCTTGTAACCAACATAATACACTTGCTGTTACCTTTGGATAGAATTAGATGGTTTAAGTGGATCTCATCATTGATTTATAACTATATTGCAAATATTTGAAATGTCTGTATACTCATGAGAAGGGCAAAAGAAGAACTGGAAGAAGCAGTATGAAGCTTGCTCTACAATGTTAGCTAATTATAAATCCAAGACATAATTTATCATCAGGATATTTTATGCCTCAAATGACAGCCCAGAGTGGAAGCACGAGTTCTCTCCCATAAATCCATCCAGAGGGTTCTTAGACGAGTATGAAGATAAGAAAATAATTAAACCATAGGTCGAAAGGTTAGAGTTTATTTACATAAGTCAGGAAATGCTGAGAAGAACCTGGAAACAAATACACCGGGGATTTTCCCTTTTTTTTATTTATGGCAAATCTTGACCATCTTTCATGTAACAGCTGAAATTGTGCGGATACTAGTTCACCTGGTAGCAAGGTAATTAAGTGAAATATGTTATTATCAGTGTTTTAATATGTAATATTTGCTGCTACTGCAACTACAAGTACTACACTCCCTGGGCATGGAGTGGCAGCACCTGTCATGTTGTCAGTAGCTGCCTACAACAAACAACGTTGTTTTGCATGACCATTGATGCCACATTGCCAATCCCTCACTGCTTTGCTCACTTCCCTGCTGCAGCCTCTTCCTCAGCCATCACCTTGCACATGAACAGAAAGTGGGGTGGCGAGCTGGTCAGTGAGCAGGGTGATGTGTAAATTGATGAAAAATGCAGTGAGGTGGAAAATGTACAGAGTAGCAAGTGAGAGGCAACAACAACAGGCGCACAATGACTTTACTGGCACCAAATTACATTTCCAACATTTGTAGAAATCCATGTTATATATTAACATTCGGACAAAAGGATTTCCTGGTCCGATGAATCAGGATACATATTAAAGATTTAATCATTCTTCAAAAATAATTTTCCTACAATATTTCTTAATTCCATTATTTTCTTATTTTCAAAATATTTCAATTACTAATCAAAATATTTCATGCAGAAGTCGAGTCATTAGCCTGCATTAGAATTGTTTCAAAGAAATATCATTTTTTGAGCATAGAATACTGAGGTGGATTCCTTAAATATTCTGGGAGTGCAATACAATGTTTATTAGGTGAAGTTTGTTTTTTTATAAAGAAAGTACTAACGTTGCTTTTTTGTTTACTTTTGAAAAATTGCTCTGGTTTGTTCAAATTAATGAAAATGTCAATCTAAGATGAAATAACTTTTGGTAACTCATTGCAATCAAGAAAAACTAAAGTGGTTTAATAGGTATCTGCTATTGCATTGTTCACCAAGTTAATGATTCCTCATTTGTCTTAGAAATAGTACAATTTATTGGAAAAAGAAATTGATTTGTTATTTTTTAATGATAATTAAATGTAGGATTTAATTTAATTGAAGGATTGATCAGACATTCTACTTTAACAAACTTCATTTAATTTTTTTTGTAGTTCATGGTTTGAGTTAGCTTGGAGTACAGGCATCAACCACTGGAGCAGCCCAAATCATGGGCAAGTGATAAGGTTAGAGTGACAGGTTAAGCACTACACAGATATTGTAAGATTACTTCTTGATAAATTCCACCTGAATGCCACAAAAGCTTATGACAGTATGCCATTTTCCATATAGTATTTAAATGTCTCTTCATTAATGCATGTTTTCTTAAAAGTGTACTATGTGGTAATAATTTTTTTATTTAAAACTTAATGATGTTTTCACATTACAATTAACATACATTCTAGAAATCTGCAGTACTCGTGAATACTATTGCTTTGCTCAGAATGCTAATATGCAACTTTCCATAAGGAAAACCTGATGTTACTAATTGACCAATATAGCTAAAAAGAGTGGATACAAACTGTATACCAATTTGCTATAAGCAAATTTCTGACATGGAGCATAATGTCTCCCTCAGCTATGTGGAAATCCATATTCAGTGTATGTTGTTCTGAGTAACTTGTGTAGTGCATTAACCTGGGGTCTGTTGCACTGAAATATGGCCTTGGACTTTGTTGTATCCTGAGAAGCAAATAGAATTGTTTGTTTTAAATCTCTCATTTTGTAATTGTTCTGTCACTTTTGAAATGTATTTAATTTTAGTGCACTTAAGGGACTGTATTGAATATAAGTCAGAAAGATTGTAATATATGTCTAGTTGTTTATACAATAAATATTATTATATTAACAGTTTAACCACATTAAATTATACTTTAATCGAAAGACATAAATGAACTGAACAATGTTTATTTCTTCATGGAATTTCTGCAATATTTTGCCTTTTAAATTGTAAAGTTGTGGCTTTTTAAAGTCAAAATCATTGTATATTCTTACTAATATGAAAACGTTAGCTGTCTTTCTTGGGTTAGTGAAGCTTGGATGGGAGTGGTCAGCTTTGCACAAAACCTGCCGATTGCTGTAATCTGCAAATGAATCAGCAGTTTCCAAATAAATCTGATTAAAGCATTAATTACGTATGCAAAGCCTAGATAAAGTGTGAAACATTTCCTTGTCAACGAAAACCAGGATTTATATAGCACCGGTAATGTAGAATGATGATCCAAATGTGCTTCATGGTACTAGAATGAAAAACATCAGCACCAAGCTAGACTTAGTCACCAATGCTAAAAGAAATGGACTTTTTAAAGAAAAAAGGACTAATTATGGAGGCATGGGCTGAATAGAAGCAGAGAGGTTTGGAGGAATAGGAAACATTGAACTACTGTGCTAAAGGAACAGCCACCAATGGTGGAACAAAGGAAATGGAGTGGTGCACAGGAGGCCAGGAAGAAAGTAGTTTGAGGGTTGTAGAATTAGGGGAGGTAATGACAAGGTCTGGTAATCCAGAGTCCCAGCTAATGGTATTGGAACATGTTCAAATCCTACTATGGTGGATGCTGGGATTAAAATACAGTAAAAATCTGGGAATTAAAACTGGTCTAATGGTTACCATGACCCACAGTAATGTAGTTGACTGTTCACTGCCCTCTGAAATGGCAGTTAGCAAACCACACAATTTAGGGCCAGTTAGAAACACAAAACAAATGCTTCCCTTGTCTGCAACACCCATATCCTATGCACAGTGATGACCTAGTGGTATTATTGCTGGACTGTTAAAACAAAACATACAGTTGTGATCCTCTCCAACGTGCTGCTGCAATGCTTTAATTCTGAAATGATCGATTCTGGTCAATTTGTCTGTCAAGTGACTGCTTTCAATTCCGAAGTGACATTAAAATGTCAGTAAATATTTTTTAAAAGTCTGGAACATTGTAGGGAAACAAACTGCATCTTTAACAGAAGGCTGGATATTTGTGTGTTTTTTAAAATCAGAACAAAAATTATCTGAGCAATCAAAACTAGAAAAGATTTTCAATGGACAGGGTATTTCAACAGTGTATTTGTTTGCTTTTCAAATTTTGAATTTCTTAAGGGTGTTGGCAACACAATATTATATTCACATGATTAAGGTTATTAGAGATGCAAGGTATATTTTAACATTTGTCAGTAAGTAGAAGATTTGACCGAGTTCATAGATGCCTTGCCATCACTCCCACCATGCCCACACAGAGATATCAGTTAACTCTCTCTCTCCAGCGGTAATAGCAAATTGTGAGGCGCACCGTATGATTAGCCAGGTGACCCAACAAGAGCAGAATGGTCTGAGCAGAAAGCCTTTTTTAGGGACTCTATCTTTGTATTGAAAAAAATATTCACCCCTTTGGTGTCTCTTTCCAATCACTATTTATTTCCCCTTCATTTACCATTCCAATTCACTTAGTATCCACAAGTACCTGTGCAGATCGGAGAATTCTATGACAAACTCCTTCGTTGTAGACTACACTGTACTGAGAAAAGCAGGTTAAAAAGATACATTTTGACAGGTCTTGACTGCTTTGACCCTGCTCAAAATGTCTCAATATTTTTTGACAGCTCTTGACATGTTGATACCTGTGCCATGTCTTGACAAGTTGGGCAATTCTTAGGTGTTAGTTAATACAACTTTTATGCATAATCTTCTCCACTGAGTAATCCTGCAGGGTATCTGACCCCCACCTCCCAAAAATTTACATTTCTGGTTCCTGGCAACAAGAACTCCAGAATCTGAGTTGAGTGCAGGCAGTCCATCATACAAATGGTTATCTGCCTCCACAAGCTGCACATACATAGCCCATCCCAATCCCAGCTCTGAAAAATGAGAAATGCCAATTTGGGGTGGGATTTGGGATTTTTGCAGAGAGCAGTTAAACTTAAAGCAATTAGGCAAAAAAATAATCCTGGCCTTGACTGTCATGCCCACATCCCATAATGTCATTTTAAAGTATTGGAAAGATTGGTAATACTTTACAGGCTAAGTTGCCTAGGCTGGACAGCTTGCATTCCAGATTGCAAAAAACAAAAAAAGTGGGACTGGAGATCATGGAAAAGCTTGCCAATAATCTTTGGACATACTTACGTCTTGCACTACGTGGAGGGACGGCCGGATATTCTTTTGGTAGGGCCTTGGAAGATGCTAGCGGAGTTGACAACATCTGCACCATAACGGTGTATAGTTCACTATTTCATGTGTGCTTGCACTCGTTTGCATAGAAAATTAATTAGAAAACCGTGGGTTACATTGCTTATTATGTGCTTTTCAATGTTATACTAGTCTCTCAAAATTTACCCAATTTCCTGGCCTCCTACTAAACTTCACAGCATCATACACCTTTTCTTTGAATTTGACACCATCTTTAAATTCCTCAGCTAGCAACAAATCCTTCACCCTCTGCAGTCTTTCTTTCTCAATGGACAATACCTTAAGAGTTCTGAAACCTTTGCTTAAATGTCTGCCAGTGCTTACCTAACACTGTATCTTTTAACTTATTCCCAATTTACTTCAATCGACTCTACGTAAGTTTAAATAAAAACAAAAGTAAGACACTAATTGCAGGACTCTTATTCCTCACCCCCAAAATAGGGGGGTGGGTTCATTACTACAGTTTAACCCTCTTTTGTCACACACTTCCATGACCAAAGTAGTCTGTTCCCTAGTTAGTAACAGAATGTACTGTTCTAAATATAGTCTCCTGAATTCATCCTTAAGTCTATCTTTGCTAATTTGATTTGTCCAACACATTTGCCTAAAATCATTACAGTATTTTTCTACAAGCCTACATTGTTTATTGAGTTTTACACTTAATAGTGAAGGTAGATAGCGGTCCGAAAAACTATGACTTCTTTCCTATCCCCAGTCTCCGTCCAAACTGATTCTTGATCTTTTGAACCAAAATTCTTGTTGATGTAAAGATCACATTTTTTAATAACCGGTTATTCCAGTTTCCTGTCTTCCTAATCCTTCCAAAATGTCAAGTACCCTTGATTATTCAATTCTCAGTATTGTTCACTTTGCAACACTGTCTCTATAAATGGGTTACAGCCTTAACCATTTATTTCCATTTGTTGTTTCAATTTATCCCACTCATTATAATGCTACATCTAACCTGATAAAGGGCCCTTCAATGTGGTTTTAACAACATTTTCCAACTACGTCCCGGTCTACTTATACATACAGTCATTGTCACAGCATGGAAACAGACCCTTCCATCCAACTTGTCCAAGCCAAACATAATCCCAAACTAAGCTAGTACCACCTGCCTGCTCCTAGCCCATATACCTCCAAGCCTTTCCTCTTCATATATCTATCCCAATGATTTTTAAATGTTGCAATTGTACCCACATCCACCATTTCCTCAGGAAGTTCACTCCACAGGTGAACCACCCTCTGTGTAAAAAGAAAATTGTATTATGTCTTTTTTAAACTCTCTCCTCACTTTAAAAATGTGTCCCCTAGTCTTGAAATCCCCCATCCTCGAGAGAAGACAATAGCCATTAACTTCTTTCAGGTCACCTCTCAACCTCTGTACTCCGGTGAAAGAAGTCCCAGCTTATCCACCCTTTCTTTATAACTTAAACCTTCCGTACCTGGCAACATCCTGGTAAATCTCTTCTCAACCTTCTTCAGCTTGATAATATCCTTCCTATAACTGGGCAAACAAAAAACTGGACACAGTATTCCAGAAGAGGCCTCACCAATGTCCTGTATAACCTCACCATTACTTCCCAACTCCTGTACTCAGAGGCCGAGCAAGCGTGCCAAAACTCTCTTTTTAACCACCCTTTCTCTATGAGACACAAACTTCAAAGAATTACATACCTACATCCTTAGGTCTGTCTGTTCTATAACACTACCCAAGGCCCTACTATGTTTCTTGTACCAAAATGCAATACCTCGCATTTATCCAGATTGAACTCCATGTGCCATTTTCCAGGCCATTGATCCATTTGATCAAGATCCCTTTGTAATCTGAGAAAACCTTCTTCACTACTATGCTGCCAATTTTGAGTTGTTCACAAACTTACCAACCATAGATCCCTTTGGAACAGCAGTAGTCACAGATCTCCAGTCCGAAAAGCAACTCTCCACTATTACTCTCTGCCTCCTGCCTTAAGCCAATTATGTATCGAATTGACAAGTCTACCCTGAATCCCATGTGACATAAAACTTTACTAGTTAGTCTACCATGCTTTGCACACTCATATTTGCACACATTATCCTTTCTCACCACACATTATTCCATTTCAATACCACCTCCTCTCCAGGAGACATTTCAGGAATTCCTTTCCAATCCTTTCCCATTGCTTGAATGATCAAAATATCAATTGGAATGATGTTAGAGCCCTCTAATATCACCACTCTGGATTCTGCCCCTGCCCTCAGAACAGGACAGCACAGTACAGGCCCTTTGGCCTACGATGTTGTGCCAAACTACCCTGCATACCCTACATCTTACTATCATCCACGTGCCTATCCAAGAGTCGCTTAAAAGTCTCAAGTATCTGACTCCATTACCACTGCCAGTAGCGCATTCCACGTGCTCACCACTCTGTGTAAAGAACCTACCTCTGCCATCTCCCCTATACCTTCCTCTAACCACCTTAAAATGACGCCCTCTCGTAATAGTCATTTCCGCACTGGGAAAAAGTCTCTGGCTATCCACTATCTATGCCTCTCATCATCTTGTACACCTCTATCAAGTCACCTCTCATCCTTCTTCGCTCCAATGAAAAAAGCCCGAGCTCCCTCAACCTTTCCTCATAACACCCGCCCTCCGGGCCAGGCAGCATCCTGGTAAATCTCCTCTGCACCCTCTCCAAATCTTCCACATCCTTCCTATAATGAGGCGACCAGAACTGAACACAACATTCCAAGTGTGGTCTAACCAGGGTTTTATAGAGCTGCAGCAAAACCTTGCAGCTCTTAAACTCAATTCCCGTACCAATGAAAGCCACCACACCATATGCTTTTTTTACAACTCTATCAACTTGGGTAGCAACTTCGAGGGATCTATGGATGTGGACCCCAAGATCCCTCTGTTCCTCCATACTGCCTAAAATCCTACCATTAACCCTATATTCTGCATTCAAATTCGACTTTCCAAAATGAAACACTTCACACATTTCTGGGTTGAATCCCACCTGCCATCTCTTTGCCCAGCTCTGCATCCTGTCAATGTCCCACTGCAATCTACAACAGCCCTCCACGCTGTCCACAACTCCACCAACCTTGTGTCATCGGCAAACTTACTTACCCACCCTTAAACATCCAAATCATTTATAAAGATCACAAAGAGCAGAGGTCCCAGAACAGATCCCTGTGGAACACCACTGGTCACTGAGCTCCAGGCTGAACACTTTCCATCTACTACCACCCTCTGTCTTCTATGGGACAGCCAATTTTGTATCCAGACAGCCAAATTTCCATGAATCCCATGTCTCTTTACTTTCTGGATGAGCCTATCATGGGGAACCTTATCAAATGCCTTGCTAAAATCCATTTACACCACATCCACTGCTCTGCCTTCATCAATGGGTTTTGTCACATCCTCAAAGAATTCAATAAGGCTTGTGAGGCAAATAATTGTAAATACTATCTCTCAGAATCCTCTCCAATAATTTGCCTACCACAGAAGAGTGACCGGTCTGTAATTCCCAGGATTATCCCGATTCCCTTTCTTGATCAAGGGAATGACATTTGCCACCCTCCAATCATCTGGTACTCCTCCAGTGGACAGTGAGGATGCAAAGATCACCACCAAAGGGGCAGCAATCTCTTCCCTCGCTTCCCGTAGTAACCTTGGGTATATCCTGCCTGGCCCTGGGGACTTACCTATTCTCATGTTTTTCAAAATTTCTAGCACACCCTTCTTCCTAACATCAACCTGTTCGAGCATATCTGCCTGTTTCATGCTGTCCTCACAAACTTCAAGGTCCCTCTCGCTGGTGAATACTGAAGAAAAGTATTCATTGAGGACCTCCCTTACCTCCTCTGACTCCGCACACAAGTTCCCTCTACTATCCCGGATTGGCCCTACCCTCACGCTGGCCATCCTTTTGTTCCTCACATAAGCGTAGAATGCCTTGGGGTTTTCCTTGATGCTACCCGCCAAGGATTTTTCATGCCCCTTTCTAGTTCTCCTAAGTCCATTCTTCAGTTTCCTCCTAGCTATCTTGTAGCCCTCGAGAGCCCTGTCCGATCCTTGCTTCCTCAACTTTAAGTAAGCTTTCTTCTTCCTCTTGACGAGATGTTCCACAGGTCTTGTCATCCAAGGTTCCTTTACCTTACCATCCCTTCCTTGCCTCAGGGGGACAAACCTATCCAGTACTTGTAGCAACTGCTCCCTAAACAACCTCCACATTTCTGAGAACATCTGATCCCAATTTGATCCTCAAAACATCTCTTTCCAAGACTACAACATCTTCTCTAATCTATGCTGCCACCCCAGCTCCCTTTTATTTTTATCATTTGATGTATAAACCCTGACCATTTTCAAAACCAAACTTCCAATGCTACCACTACATCATATCCTGACAACCATTAGTGCTGGGAGCTCACCAACCTTAGTCAGTGTCTATATGCATGCATTCTAATTTTTGTTTGTGTTGTTTATAGCACTTCTTAGTCTATCCCTATGTGATAAGGTACTACTTACTTCTCAAATATTATCCAAAACACATCATAGCATTCATCTTTTCGATTACTAAAAGCCACTGTCCAACCCCACGCCAATTAAGCTTAAACCTCCCAAACCACACCAGTGAACCTTGCAGCTTGGATACCAATGCCATCCCTGCTGAGTTGAAACTAGTCTTATGAATGGGTACCTTCTGCCATTGACTGGTTCTAATGCCTCAAGAACTTTAAGTCCTCCCTCTCTCGTGTACTATGCCTTAAGCCTTACACTGATTCTCCCAATATACCCATTTAAACTCTTACTGGCACTGGGAGTTATCCAGAAATTACCATCTTCAAAAATCCTGCAATTTTAAACTTCCTCTCTAGATCTTGAAACATCTGACTGCAGGACCGCAAACTTGTTTTCTCTACATTATCGGTACGGACTTCGAAAAAAAAATTTTTCACCCTCTCCCTGATGTATTACCTCCTTGGTGCCAGGGCAGAGTACATCACTCATGACTCATGATGATTACAGGATTGTTCCCCTAATTATGGAATCTCCTATACCACTACAATTCTACCCTCTTGCCTGATTTTGCCAAATATTGACACTCGTTTGAAAGTAGAATATACCCCAAAAACTCTTGCATGTCTGCAAAGGTTCCAAATGGCCCCTGATCAGCTATCCCAAATTATCAATGCCAGTGGGTGTCCACCTCGTCAAACGAATATCCTAAAACTCTCGTGTTGCCTGATACTCCACTGTGGCTCCAGCTACACATCAAACTGGGAAATCCAGAGTTTGAGTTCAAACAGCTGGAGATACTTCTACACATGGTTCTCCAAGCACAGTAAAAGGCCCTCTTGTAGCACAGTATAGTATCCCTTTCACCAGATCCTGAATCCTCGGTTCAGGTCCCAGCTGCTCCAGAGATGTGTAATAACATCTCTGAATAGGTTAATTATAAAAATAGGTTAATAAAAAGTTTTTCAAGCACATGAAATGTCCTTTAATTCCCACTGGGCACAGGAATTGAAAGCAACACCTGCTGCTGGATTTAAAAGAATGGATATTCCCTCTTAAAATCCAGTTAGAAACTTGTTTAAATTATCAATTTTAATTAATGCCTCCCACTCTTCACTGTGATAATATTCATTTTGAACTCACTTACGTTGTACTTAAATGGACTTTTAAATTTCCTGGTTTCCAATTTAAACTAATCCTCTAGGTTATAGACAAATAAAAAAAAAGAGAAGTATGCACTAATCAATAACTTGCTCTATATTCTGTGGTGTCATACTTTGATTTCTTATCTTGAACATGGTCAGTTTGCTCTTCACATCCCACTAATCACATTCTTGCAGTTGCTTTGTGGCCTGCTTTGCTGCCACTCTTTATATCCACTCAGTTCTACTGATGTCCGGACTGCTCTAGCAACATCTTCATACTTTTCTACCAGTCTTGCTGTGAGCTTCAGCTGCTCTTTATATTCACTTCCAGTCTTACTCTGCTGTCTCATGCTGCTGCTTGTGGGATTCGAACCCACAACCGTCATTACTCAGATATCTAAAACAAAAATTAAATCTGTTCAGACATGTTGTTATAACATTAGCTGGGGCAGGTGGGACTTGAAACCAAAGTTTCCAGCCTGGAGATAGGGACAATACCATTTCCACAAGACCCTGCATTCATTACTCAGTTGAGGTGTTATGACACACCTCTGGAGCAGGTGGTACTTGAACCTGGGTCTTCTGGCTAAAGGGTAGCGACACTATCATTGCCTTACTACTGTTACTCCTCAGTCAAATAAGCCACAGTTGATCATTTGAAAGTAATTGCAGGCCCTGACAAATGAACCAACCGTCAGTCATCTGTCTTAAGCATCTTTGCAAGATGTACCAGGATGTCATGTGTCCGCAGCAGAATCCTGGAAAGACCTGGAGGCAAAGAAGTTGAGCATAGAGGTGGATTTTCACAGACAGATAACAAATAGCCTGCAGATGATAGGTCTTATTCTAGGAGATTTCTTATGTCTAAACCTCACAGTAGAGTGAGCCACTGGTGTTTAGACATGTCAAAAAAACTGATTTGATGTTAGTGGGCAACTTAATGGGTTGTGCCTCCTAAAAGCTTTCCCTTTCTGCTCATCTCTCATGGAACTACAGGTTCATGAACAATAAATTGATACAGGGGTGTTGCTTGCCATCTTTGGTCTTCAGAGGTCCAATCTAATGCAGCATAAAGCAGCTCATACTCTATTGTGATACAGAAAACCTCAAACTGCTGAATATAATCGTGCAGCAAACGAACCACAAATAATGCTTTTCACACGAGCAAGCAAGAGACAAGGTGTGTGCAGATTATTAAATCACCATTTTTAGTCAAGAGCATTTCAGTCCCCTCATTTGCTGTTTCATATTCTCCAATGGTTTCTCAGGCTTCCTGAAAATTGCCAGTGAAATCTACATACTTAATATGAAGTGAAAACTGTCAAAAATCACTGACTGAGCAGTTCACAAATGAAAATTGAGAATGGCTTGTATCTGCTTCCAAATAGGATTTCTCTTGAAAATATGATGATTGATATCCAGTAAAATCACGGTCAGGAGGTGGTAATTTACTTTACCGTTGATTCACTAACATTGCTTTCCAGAGGGCATTCACAAAGTGAATGCCATCATTTACTATTCTAGCTCCAGCTCATTCTCCATGAAATAGAATATTTGTGGTGTCAAAAAAAAAGAGAAAATGCAGGGCATGAAAGACATACAAAAATGGGGGAGAAATAAAGATTTTGCCTTCTATATTTTCTGCCCTTTTTCTGTTTGAAAGCATGACTGAATACAAATGTGTCTTCAACATATTAGGAATGTACAAACTAGATGTATGTATTTTATTTTTGCAGTTAAAAAAGACACATACACCACAGTGTTACAAAAACTTGTATTAATCATCTCCCTTCACTTTCAATATAATGCTGATATGAAATAACCATCATTTTAGTTAAGTGACAGGAATGGGAGTAATAAATACATTGTAGCAAGTTTGTTGTTTAAGTCACAAGAGTAGTTCATTGGTAACTTTAAACAAGAACATTTCAAAACTATACACTTGCAAAGAACAGCAAGTAAAACATATTAGTGTTTGTCATAAAGCTTTAACATGTAACAAACGTGCTTTTTCCATAAGGTGACAAACTGTAAAAATATGCATTTATGTGCAGCAATAACTATGCAAGAAACATACTTCTTGTACACTACCTTCTTTCCAGAGGGCAACAGGAACATAAACATGCATGCATTTACAATGAGGGATTGCCTCTACTTGACATGCAACAAAGGAAAGAAAGCAATACGGATCCATGTATTTTGAAGAGTGGACAGATTCTATATTGAACTTCAAAACTGTTCATAAATATATAGGGTATAGTATAGTATAATTAAAAAAAGGGAGGAAGTATCCAGGTCATTACTGTTAGCGTTGCTGTTGCTTCCTATTCCTCCCAGAGGAATAAACATTCACTATTTTCTGAATCGAGATAAAGAAATACAAAAAATAAAAGCCACCATAGGAAATTTTGATGACTTATACAAAACAATTTAACTCTTTTATTTAGTGTTTTATATATAGTGCACATACATCTATTGCAAGACCTGCCTTTGTAAATATATAGAACTTTTTAAAATATCTTGACTATTTTGTGTCTTGCGTTCCAGCCATTATCTCTTTAAAGGCATCACAGTAACCTGGCAGATATTACAGAAAACCTCAATTTCTGACACAACTAACTACAGTAGGATACATGTTTTGAGAGGCCTTTTTTCAGTTTTTCCATGTCAAGAAGTTAAGCACTTCAAACATATTCAAAACAATTACGAGGCAAGGCTTTGTTCTGGGCTTGCAGAGATATCCTGTGTGCACGACATTTAACAAAACAAAGACAAAGACTATAAATATCAAGAATATGTCTTATCACCTTTGTTTTTTGAATTGGTGGTGCTACTTTGCTCTGTATAAAACAGTTAACACTTGGGATAGGTGTAAGATACAAAAGGAAAGGCACTGCCGCTTTATTTCTAGATATTTGACTTCACAGCCTTCTATGCATGCAATCATCATTTCATAAATAATTCATTTTACATAGGATAGTATTAATCAAGCTCTACACCTGCAGTCAATACAGGACTCAACAGAAGAACAGAGAATGGCAATGTTCTCAAGACAGAAGCCACATATTAAAATTAATTCACCAGACAGCACTTCTTAGCAAAACAAACGTTTGTTGCTATGTAAATATTTAACCTATATCTTGTCAATAGTAATCAGCAATATTAAAAAAATTAACTAAATGGATGTTAATATTTTGAAACATACTCATGGTTACCAGCCATAGCAAGTTAATACATAACATATCTAAAATAATACATCTAATTAATAGATAACCTTTGCATCTATAAATCAGTGGAGGAATAAATATCAATTCTGATTTGTAAATACCTTTTAGGACTCTTGTTAAACAGGATGTGATGATGTGAATGCAGTTACATTACCTTTTCTGAAGCTGTATTCACGGTATAAACATTATGTATATAGTTTAATACTTTATTCACCAAATTCATTTATAATACTGCATTTCCAACTCTGTTTCGGACAATACTATATCCATGTATACTCAATTTCATTCCATTATCTTTCTGTTGTTTCTCAGCTCTTGCCTTTTCTTTTCCTTACAGGATATACTAATCGTTACGTAGTCTGTCTGTCTCTCACTCTGCTGCTGAAGCTCTAGGTTGCATATATTTGAATTTTTTTGTTTTGGGCATGTAATTGGTGGAAGGGACAGGAAAAACAAACATTCAGGATCTAACAACTTGTACACTGTATCAATTTGGCTTCAACTGTTGATTTAGAGCTTTTTGGATTGGAATAAAATATAAAGCAAAACCAGAGCAAGCAGCATACTCACCGACAGCTAAACAAACTGCAAGGCCGATTAACTTTAACTCTCACCATACTACATCAGTCTCCTGCATTCAACAACATTCCAAAACCACCCTTCATTTCATCATTTTTAACATCTGTACCTACGTAGGACTAGCACTCATATTTACAATTTCCTTCAAAATGACCAAATATCCCGAACCATAGCTTTCTGCTGCTAACTAAAAGAAGCAAACCTGCTGCTATCGCAGAAGGAAAAACTAAAATGCTTTAACAATACAAATCATAATGGCATACCTGAAAATGTTTATGTACCCTTTATGGTTATGTAAACAATATGCAAATTTATTTTAGTTACATTTAAATCACTCATTTCAAATTCCCCTTCATGGCATACTTCAATGCTGAAAAGAATTCAATGACTCGAATCAGATGCAATTAATATGAATATGTAGTTTTTTTTTCTCTTTTGGTCACATTTATAGTATAATTTTATAGAAATAAAATAGCTTCTCAAAATACAGAAAATGTAACCAACGACTGTTGCATTGTTTCAACTTCAACTCTTCCCTCCTCACTTTAAAAAAAATGGTATTTTACCATTCAGTTGCCATACCAACACCAACTACGCTGTTTACATAAGTTATGGCCCTTCAGTTTTAGGCATCCAGAGGGTCTCGCTGCAAAATCCTGTTCATGGACAGAACTACTTTTGATCAACCTGACTACACTTCAAATTTTGATGATACAATAACAATCCAGACTCTTGCACAAAAATACGTTCATTACACCTTGCAGAAATATAACACAAGACATCATTCGACCCTGTCCACTGCATGGGACTGGAACTTGTGAACTGCGGCCTGAACCTGCAGCTACTTTTGTGGTTCAGAGCCAGCACCAATGATGTAGTTCAATCTTCTAGATAGTAGAGGTTCTGTCAACGCCATCTGAAAATTAAAAGCAAAATCAGTACTCTGAAACTTTATTGCTATTGAATATTATACAAGCATACTTCAATATACAATCTAATATTTTTAAAGGTCACGCATTACAATTTACATTTGTATGAAAAAACATGCAGGGTTTGTAATTAGTGCAAACAAAATATGGCTTCAAAAAAAAGAAAAATACAACTTATTTATGGCAACAGAGCTTTTGCATCTTAGTAAATGCAGGAATGTCTTGAGCAAAGAGCTGGATTGTTTGGACTGGAGGGAATCAAAGTCATTTATTAAAATAACTTTTTCTTAAATGAATATAACCCGTTGTGTATAAGAAGTTGTGAGGTAGATCATGCCTCACAAACCTTATTGAATTCTTTGAAGAGGTGACCAAACATGTGGATGAAGGTAGAGCAGTAGATGCGGTATACATGGATTTAAGTAAAGCGTTTGATAAGGTTCCCCATGGTAGGCTCATGCAGAAGGTGAGGAGGCATGGGATAGGAGGAAATGTGGCAGATTGGATTCAGAATTGGCTGACCCTTAGAAGACAAAGGGTGGAGGTGGACGGAAAATATTCAGCATGGTGCACCACAAGGATCAGTTCTGGGTCTTCTTCTATTTGTAATTTTTGTAAATGATTTAGATATAGGAGTGGAAGGGTGAATTAGTAAGTTCATGGATGATACAAAGGTGGGTCGAGTTATAGATAGTGAGGAGTGCTGTTCTAGGTTACAAAGGGACATTGATAGGATGCAGAGCTGGGCTGAGAAGTGGCAGATGGAGTTTAACCCTGAGAAGTGTGAGGTGATTCATTTTGAAGGACAAACTTGAAAGCAGGATACAGGGTTAACGGAAAGATTCTTGGCAGTGTGGAGGAGCAGAGGGACCTTGGGGTTTATGTCCACAGTTCCCTGAAAGCTGCCATCCAGGTGGATAGAGTTGTTAAGATGGCGTATGGTGTGTTAGCTTTCATTAATAGAGGGATTGAGTTCAAGAGCCGTGAAGTCATGCTCCAGCTATACAAAAGCCTGTTGTTTCGGCCACATCTGGAGTATTGTGTCCAGTTCTGGTCGCCTCATTACGGGAAAGATGTGGAAGCGTTGGAAAAGGTGCAGAGGAGATTTACCAGGATGTTGCCTGGAATGGAGGGAAGGTCTTACAAGGAAAGGTTGAGAGCACTAGGGCTTTTCTCTATAGAACGACGAAGGATGAGAGGTGACTTGATAGAGGTGTACAAAATGATCAGAGGTACAGATAGAGTGGACAGCCAGAGACTTTTTCTTTGGGTGGAGGTAGCTATTACGAGGGGGCATAGTTTTAAAGTGAGTGGAGGTAGATATAGGGGAGACGTCAGAGGTTGGTTCTTTAGTCAGAGTGGTAGGGGCATGGAATGCATTGCCGGAGAGGGTAGTGGAGTTGGCCTGATTAGGGGCATTTAAGCAGCTATTAGATAGGCATATGGATGATAGTATAAGGTAGGGGTGGAGGTTAGATAGACCTTAGGTTTAGGGTAAAAGTTCGGCACAACATCATGGGCCGAAGGGCCTGTACTGTTCTATGTTCTAAAACGGAAGCTTTGTGATGGATTTTATTACATCAGCAACATACAACAAAGTATAAACCTAGTGATATCTTTTTCAGCACTTGGTGTTATCATTCAACAAGCACGGAAAAATAGTGGGTTACCACTGTATTTGTCACAATAATTGAGAAGAATTTTGTTTAAAATACAACATTGAAGTAAATAATTGCATAGAGTATTGAGCTAAATTAAACCACTTGAAATCAAATTAAAGATCAATTCTATACAACTTGCATCTAAAACATATTGGAAAATTATAGGTTTTAATTGTGATAATTCAGGTTTCAAGCAATTAAACAGACTAGAGCTTTAAGCTCAAAAAGATTACATCTTTGATATAAAGATTTTAAAATATTCAAATTTTATTTGTGAAGAAATCTTAATTTCTGCCTATGGAATTAATATAAAATGTACTATTCAGTTAGATGGCAGGCTGGAGAAAATTTACAGCATTGATCCAAAACTAGCTGACTACAAATAAAATATTACCACAAGTTAACCCAACGCTGTGTACTTGGCTGGGAAAGTGATATTTAAGGAAATGCTTCAAGGTTTGCTATACTAATAAGCTATTTAAGTGACATGTAAAGCAGATGGCACATGGACACAGGTCGTTCTGTTCCAACTCTGGAGCATGACTCAAGGACAGCAGTCCTACATACCAAACCACACCACATTATTGGCTGAGCTTTCCAAAAATATTATTAATAAATGACTTTAACAGAGATTTCATTGTGGATCTATAGGTTTAATTATAAGTAGGACATTCAGTTTCCACTTCATTAATGAAATCAAACAGAAATGTGCCAAGCTGTGTTGAAATAATCAGGAAACAACTTATCAGAAAACAACTTGGAAATGTACTATTTGACCAGATTGATCCTTTAATTCTGGATCAGCATGAATTTTGATCAGCATACCAAAGACACATGCAAATTGTTTAATTGCTCCAAGAATAAAAAGTTATAGTATTTAAGCACCATTAAAAATACTTTTCACCCACATGTTATTTATCTTACAGTTTTCAGGACCATGCTGTAAAACATATACACAAAAGTCATTTTGAAGCTCACAAAAATAGCTTGTGAAGTGGATAGAAAACATGGTGCGCAACAAAGAATTAGATTATGTCCTACAGCAAGTAAAGCTGTCTTTTCAACCTACATAGGTAAAATTTTTAGGAATATGTGAAGTTAAAATAAAATTACTGCATGAAATCTGTACTGTCACATATCAATTTATAAAATTTTCACACATCACCAAATATATACCAAGTAAATTTGTCAAAGGCAAATTCTATTTGACAAAATTTACCAATATTTAAATAATTGAACAAAGTTCAAATAAAAACTTATCATCTTCATTAATATCCTTTAGGGAAAGAAATCTGCCATCGTTACCTGATCTGGCCTGCTCCTGAATTTAGGCCCACAGCAACGTGGTTGACTCTCAACTGCCTGTCTGGGGAGTTGAGGATGGGCAATAAATGCTGGTTTAACCACCAATGCCACATTCTATGAATAAATTTTCTGAAAAAAAACTTACCACCCAGGGCATGTTCAGTCATGCTGAGGCACAATGATTCCAGTCTGTTGTTTATATCAGGTTCTGTTACTGGCACTTGGAACTCTAAAAGGCAAAATGCCCAACCATGAGGATTCAGAGATATACAGCAAACAAGATTACCACCTTGAAACTGAAACATCTAACAAAATATCCACAATTTTCAAACAATTAAGGTATATTTGGTTTCTGAAATTCGTACAATCCTTATAGCCATTCAATCCATCGAGACCACACCAACCTTCCGAAGAGCAAAACACCCAGATCCACTCCCAAGCCTATCGCCGTAACCCTGCATTATCCATGGCTAATCCACCAAGCCTGCACATCTTTTGGAGAAGTCAAATTTGCCACTACTAGTATGGCCAAGAAGTATACTTACTAAAATTCAATATGGTTCAACTGAAAGGGCAATAGTTTAAGGAATGGAAAACGGTAATGATATATTTGGAACCCATTTCCAGGTATGAACAGGATTCATGATATTGTTATTTAGAAATTGTTCTGTCCACTTTAGAACTCCAATGTATAGCTTTAAGTTTGATTTGTGCTTCTATATTGTCTATGTTGTTTGTTTTAAGATGGTATCATTTTACTATCACTTCTTAGTCCTGTGGTACGGGCTGTCAGGAAATATGTTTACACATTCATTTAAAATGGTGCTTTTAAACCACCTGAGATAAATAGTTCAGAGCTTTGGAATTAGGAGTTGAAGAAAGGAATAAAAGAGGGCGGTTGTTAAATAAGAGGAGCAAGAGAGTCGACGTTTCAGGCCCAGACCCTTCATCAGGACTAGGCCTGAAACATTGACTCTCCTGCTCCATTCTTCCAGCTCCACACTGTATCGACTCTGACTCCACCATCGGCAGTTCTTACTATCTCCCAGTTGTTAAATAACCTGTCCTCTGACACAAAGACAAAGACACAGATGGTGACAGAAACAAAAATAAAATATTGCGGATGCTAAAGGTTCATATCAGACTTGAAATGTTAACTGTTTCTTTCTCCATAGACGCTGTCAGACTTGCTGCATTCCTCCAGCATTTTCAATGTTAGTGACAGAAACAAGTTCTTTTAGAGAAAAGAAACTATCCAGAAAATTCATGAGTGGGTGTGCAGAATTCTAAGCAGGTCAGTGAGAAACATCAGCGGTGCAGTATGGCAGTCTCCAAAACAGCCAGGGCAGAAAAGGAAAGTAGCCTTGAATGGCTCAATGTCTGTAGAAAAGAAAGGTCCAGAACCAGGAAGCGGCAGAAGTGATTTTTTTTTTTTTTTTTCTTTATTCTATTACGTTTCTGGTATTTATTGCCACCCTAATTCTTTAAAAATAAATAGTTTGCTGGGGTTATTTTACAGTTGAGTGAAACACATAGCTGTGGGATTGGAGTCACTTGTAGGCCAGACTGGGTCAGGATAATACTCTAACGGGCAATAAACGAGTTTTTGTGAATGGTTAATGGTTAATGACAATGGTTAACCATTACTGAGACTAGCGTGTAATTTCAGGTTTTATTAAGCAAATTGAAATTCCCCCAGTTGTGGTTGAAATTCAACCCTTGTCCCCAGCCTGGGCCTCTGGATTACTAGCCCAGACCCATTTAAGAAAGAATCAGCTATGTTACCTATTTAAGAGTTTCAGGAAAGGCAAATTGAATAAATTACATCAGGTAAATGTAGAAGTTTTCCAAAAAGAAACCAATTACAGCCTTGCCCAAGGAATAAAAAAAACCTTAAGTGGAAACAGGATGGCCCTTCACTGAGGTTTGAGTATCTGTAAGGTTGTTATTGAGGATAAAAGGTTGAATATTTCCTTCTGATGCTTTGTATTATGTTCTATGAATATATTCTGTGAATGTTACTTCTGCCAATTTGAATTTACAATCTACATGAAGACTGAAGTCACCCATGATTAATATATTGCCATTTTTACATGGGGTCCACACCGATCCTCCAAAGAGCAGTCCACCAACACCTCTACCCTATCCCCTGTAACCCTGCATTTACCATAGCTAATCCATCTAGCCTGCACATCCCTAGACACCGTGGGTAATTTAGCATGGTCAATCCACCTAACCTGTGCATTCTTTGGGCTGTGGAAGGAAACCCATGCAGGCATGGGGAGAACATTGAGACTACAGACAGTCGCCAGAGGGTGAAATCAAATCCAGGTGCCTGGTGCCGAGAGGCAGTAGTGCCAAACACTGAGCCACCATGCCACCCTAGGAAATGACTAAGGAGTTGAATACATATAGATACCTTGCACCTTAAATGGTACAAGATAACAGTGGCATTCGAAAAACCCGAGATGGTTTCACTAAAACAATATGTAATTGATCTAACCAGGGATCAGGCAGTTTTGGATATGGTAACACATAATGAGGCAGATTTAATAAATGATCTGAGAGTAGGAAACAAACAGTCACCAAAACACAGCAGAATTTAGAAATCAATCAATTTTGAGAGTAAGAAACATGGACTGGAAACAACAATGCTAAAGTAAGAAATGAGAGCAGAGTTAGCTGGAGTAGATTGGGAATGGAGTTTAGATGAAAATGTGGTTGATGAACTTCAGTGGTTCAGCAGTTTAAGAAAACAGTTCACAACTCAAAGATATATCCCAGTGAGGAAGATTTATTCTAAAAATTGAATAAACTAACCATGGTTAACCATAAAGTTAAGGGTAGTATCAAGTTAGAGGAAAAAACATACAATGCAGAAAAGATTAATAAGATAGAGGATTGGCAAAGTTTAAAAATCAACAAAAGGAACCAAAAAACAAGAAAACATACGAGAGTAAACTAGTAGGTAATACAAGAATGAATATTAGGAGAATTTCTTTAAATACATCTTTAAAAAGGCCAAATGAATAGAGAATGAGGCTGAACAAATAATAATGGGGAACCAGAAAATGACCGAGGAGTTGAATAAATACAAAATACCTTGCATCTTAAATGCAGAATGATAGCATTCCAAAAGTATCTATTAATCAAAGGGCAGAATTTGGGGAAGGGATGGTGGTGGGGCGAGGTGAGGGGGAATACGAATAAAATATAATAACTATCACCAGAAAAAAAATTACCAAACTAGTTTGGAGGTAAGACCAATTTAAATCCCCTGGACTTGATGGGATGCATCCTAAGATATTAAAAGGAAGTAGCTACAGAAAAATGTCTCAGAACTAGAAAATTGCCAATTTAAGATCCTTATTCAAAAAGCAGAGTGTGACAAAAACAGTTAACTATAAGCCATTCAGCATAACAGTCATCGGGAAGATATTGCATTATAAATATTGTAAATAAAGGATGCTACAGCAGAGAACTTCAGAAGTAACTAATATAATTAAACAAAGTCAGCTTGATTTCATGAAGGGGAAAACATGCCTGACAAATTTATTTGAATTCTTTGAGAAACTGTCAAGCAGGATAGATAAATGGGAACTAGTAGATGTAATGTATGTGGATTTCCAAAATGCACTCGATAAGGTAGCACACAAAAGAATACTTAAGATAACAGCCCATTATTTTGGGGGGTAGTACATTTAGCATTGATAGAGAATTGGCTAACAGAAGACAGAAACTTGAAACAAAAGGGGCATTTTCAGAACGGCAAACTAAAACTAATGGGAGTGCCATAGGGATCAGGGGTGGCACAACAATTATTTACAATGTATATGAGGAAGTGAATGTACATTGCCAAGTTTGCAGATGGCAAAAATAGGTGAGAGAATAAAGGAGTAAGGACAGCACAAAGAGACTACAGATGGATATTGGAAGATTTAGTGGCAACTTAGCATATAAAACATAATGTGGGAAAATAGGAGGTTATGCACTTTGGCAGGAAGAAGAGAGGAGCTGATTATTTAAATAGAGGAAAACTGCAGGAAATAGCAGCACAGTGATTTGGAGAATCTCATGCACGAATCATGAAAAGCCAGCATACAAGCCCAGTAGGTAATAGGGAAGGCTGCTCCCTGGGGCCGATCTGCTCTCCTTTGTTTAATTTCTGTTACTACCTTTTTTTTTTTAAAACTTTGCTTTATTTTCCTTCTTTTCATCTTTTATCTTTTCTGTGGCGGGTTCGTTGGCAGCACCAGCGTGCCAGTGAGAGCGGGCTGCATGCAGAGTGGTAGATGTGGCTTCTCCTGGAGGCCAGCAACAGCTGCAGTGAGGATGTTCTTCCAGTGACAGGAGGCCTGCGGCAGACGCATGAGTTTTCCTGCTTTTGGGATCTGTGGCAGCAGCAGCAAAGTCATTGTCCCAGCATTTGGGGCTGACGGCAGCGGAATCTTCAAGATGGCAGTGCTGGCAAGGCAACATGTGCAACTGAAGCAGTACACATGGCTTGGTGGCAAACTAGTCTGGCAGCGGAGTGAGTGTGGGTTCAGCGGCATCAGCGAAGTGGGCCCAGTGGCGAAGAGTCACCTAAAGGGAGGCAACTCTGTTGGTTGATCAAGCACAGGCGGCAGTGAAGCGGCAGAGGTCTTTCTCGAGGCTAGGTGCCAGCATGGACTGGCTTGGAAAGACTGATATTCTAAACTTTATTTTCTAATTTATTGCTATGACCTATAATGCTGGACTATTTATTTCTTTACCAATTTTTTTTGTTTCCTAAGAATTTGATCTTATGTATCTGTACCTAGGTAACTTTGTACCTAAGATAGCAATTTCACTGTAGTCCTGAGGGAGTGTGACAATTAAGCTAATTTAATTCAATATTTCAAAAGGGATTGAAAATATGGATTTCTAACTATAAACTATATTTACGAAATAAAGAAAGTATTAGTTAGACCATACCTAGAATACTGTGAAAAGTTTTAGTTCCCTTATCGAAGGAAAGCTATACTGGCATAGGAGGCAATCCAAGGAACATTCACTAGGTCGATTCCGGGTGTGGAGGGATTTTCTTATGAGGAACGTTGAATGTATTGGACCTGTATTCATTACAGCTTAGAAGAATGAGAGGCAAAAACAAAATATAACATATATGGTCTTAGGGAGCTAGACAGTGTAGATGTGCAGAGGTGGTTTCCATTTGTGGGAGAGTCTAGGACCAGGTGACAATGTCAAACTAAGGGTCACCCACTTAAGTCAGAGATGAGGAGAAATTTCTTTGAAAGGTTGTAAAACTGTGGAATTATTTGCCATAAGCACTGTAGAGGCTGGGCCGTTAAGTATACTCAAGGCTGGGATAGACAGTCTTTTAAATCAGTAAGGGAATCAAGGGGTATGAGGAAAAGACAGGAAAGTGGAGTCAAAGCTTATTAGATCAGATAGGATTTCATTGAATGGCAAAGCAGACTCAATGGCTGAATAGCCTATTTCTGCTTCTACACCTTCTAATTTAAAATAAGTGAGAGAGATCTCAAGGCTTTAACAAGCCATCCACTGAATCCATCAGCACAACGTTCCCAGGCTGTTAAATTATCAGAATATATAACAAATGACAACGTGAATACAGTGAGATAATGTTGAAATAAAACTGAAGTACAAGAGAAACTCACCATATCTGTCAGCATCTGTGCAGAGAGAAACAGAGTTAACATTTTAAGTCCAATGATTCTTCTTCGGAACATGAGATGCAAAGAAGAGTCATTGGACTTGAAAATGCTAACTGTTTCTTTCTCCACAGAAGCTGGTAGCCCTGAGTTTCTCTAGAACCTTACATTTATTCCAGGTCTGCAGAATCTACAGTATTTTTCTTTTATTTTATTGAAATAATTTTGAAACTGTTTGGTCTTGATGAGGGCATACTGCATTAAGGTTTAGGCTCACTTCTTCAAAAAGGATATTCAGTTACTGAGAGGGCAAGTTGAGGACTAACTTAGGGGAATATAGGATCAAATTATGTTTTTCTGACACCTAATGAATTTAAGCACAAGGAAATCATGCTTACGTATGAAGACGAACAAACTAAAATAGGAAATGCTGGGGGCAGGCCTTTTCTTTTAAAAACTAGAAAAGGTATTAGCACAGGTGATGGAAGAGGATTGCTCCATTGTTTTCAAGGAAGACCAATACAGCATATTGCCAAATGGGATCCAGAGTCATCACAAATATAATGAGGGAACATTGTGGATTGGTGATATAGACAGACAAAAAGGAGGTCTTCACTTGAAATGGTCAAATTTATCAAAATCCTTTCATTTTAAATAACGCAGTCACCTCTCACAAAGTTTCTTTGTCTTAGTCAAAAGAACCAGTGTTTCCCTGATCTGATGTCATATTGGATCAGAAACTGTTTCCCTCTCCACAGATACTTCCACACTAACGCAGCTTCTCCAGCACTTCATTATTGTTTAATTTCAGATTTCCAGCATCCATAGTATTGCTTTTTTTCTCTAATTTTTCCTCAATCTTACCACACTGAGGGCAGGCATTATTCACTAAGCATATAAGACCATTTCTAGCATTCATACATTTTAAGTCTTATTACGTTAGATAAAATATTTAGTCAACTAATAAGTTACAAAATCATGGCACAAACTTTCAAATTATCAATGTTAATGACAAATTAGTTAATCCTTTACCACTAGCAAATAACTAGATATACATTCTATGCAACAACTGTAACTTTGAAGAGATATTCTCCATTTTGTTTAGTTATTATATAATTCATCCAAGGCATGAAGTGCTTAGCAGGGTTTCTTGCTATTTTCTATTTATTCTACAAATTTTCAGAAAGTCATAAATTGAGCAGAACACTGACAGTAAAAAAAAATCCAAGTTTTCACAGTATATTTGTTAATATAAAAATACAATAAACCTGATCAATACTAATGCATTGAATATCTTCCATGATGATTGTTATATTATTTAAAAATAGAAAGGTTTGTTGTTGTTGCACTAATGCAATAAAATTCCAGAAGTAACATAAAGCCTCTGTAGAAAGCTAAGAAAAGATCCACATAGTCAACTTGTTATTTATAGAGGCAAATCCCTCCACTGAAGTCTGTGATTTAATCAATCCAGTAATCTGACTAGCGTCAGAAAATTTTTGCTCAAGCTACAGTGGACTCTGGTTTGCATATTCTGGACTGTAGCCAACCAGCCACCATACATGCTGGTTATTTAGGGGAAGAAACCTTTTTATAAGTTGAGAGGAATGCAAGGTGACAACTGAGGCCCAACATTTTCCAAGGATTTACAAGTGTTGATGTTCATCTTCATCCACATATAGAAGGGCAACTGTTTAATATTCTCTTCTACTCACCTTGCTGCTGGAACATCAACATAGTTTGTGGTGATGTGTGGACAGGCAATGAGCGGGTACGCTGCACTGAACTATGGGTTCGGCTTGGCATGCTGTTACTGCCTCCAGGGTTAGCAAACCATAGATTCTGTGAAAATACAAGTTACACATTGTAAAACAATTTTAATTTATAGAGCCTCTAATATAGACAAACTGTTGGCATTTGGAATCAACTGTATATTTTACATCATGCTCTACTACTCCAAAGCTTACAATCCTTACAAGTTTCATTCATTGTTTGATGTCTACACACACTGAATGAAACTGTTGTACAACTCTGTTGTGCGCACAAAATTCTGGGCTTCGCCCTTCCTGGAGAAGCAGAGTCTGTTCTTTTTTCCATATTTACATCATCCCATTTCAGTACCTCTACACATCAAAGTGAGGAAAAACAGGAAATGCCTTCAGAGTGTTCTCACTGGGTCTTTTTTAAAAAAGGAACCAGCAAAGTTACTCAAATCAGGAAAATTTGAGAAATGTTTCCAATCTGGATTTGGCAAATGTAACTAAACAGTCTATTTTCCTGCCCTTTAAACTTGAACAGGGTGTGCTGCATTTGCTGGCTAAACAAACATTGCATTTAACTAGTGAATTTCCCAAAGAATACATACTTGCACAAATTTTAAATTATAATACAGAAAAGCAAAAGACTTGAACAAACCTGTCTTCCTTGTTTTAATATGGCAGGATTGCTGGCTGCACTACGCTGTGGGGCACCCATAAGTCCACTGGGGCCCATAAGACCCAATCGAGCCGTGGGCATATTTCGAGGAGGCATCTGAAATTGGCGTTGGGTTCGTCTACCCATTCCTCCACCCACAGATCCAGCTGCTGGTAAGGAGTTGGATTGACTAAAACCCCAGCTATGTGAATAACAGATAGGTAAAACCGACAGTTTTAATGTTTAAAAAAAGTTGAGACAAAGATATGACATGATAAAGAGATAAATTTGTGGCATGTCTCTAACTTTTGTTCATTTTGTGTTGTTTCCCTCTAACTGAAAGTTCAAATTTAAATTTGTGCAGTTGATAGCTAGTTGACAGTAAACAGGTTTTAGGTGACCGCGATACTAAACTACTGTTCTGATAATTTAGCAAACAGCACATAGGTATGCCAGAGAATACATGGAAAAGAGTTGGAAGCACAAGTAAAACAGTACTTCAATGACCAGGAATTTAGTAAGAGGGAAGTAAAGAACATAGAGGAAAGGGGAGAAAAATAATTTACCTGAATATTTCAACAGTAAAGATTGTTATCTAACATCTTTAAAAATGGCAGCACACTGGAGTTTCAAGTAGCAAATGTAGTTAAAGGTACAGTTTTGGATCTGGGTAGTGGTGCCTCAGTGTTCTGTTCTGGGATTATTTCTGTCTACTGAATAGGTCCATGAATTGAAGGAAGAGTAGGAGGTAGTGGTGCCCAACTTTACAGGAATACAAAATAGGAGTCAGAATAGCAATAAAAGCTGAAAAGGGATACTGATTAGCAAGTGGAGTATCCAAATGTGCGCAGATGAAATACAACATCTATTTGTTTATAGTACAACATCGTGCACTAAACCATCGGAAATATGTTAAAAAGTTGAGATGTTAGAGAAGGTAGAGCAAATTCATTAGAATGCTGTCTCTAGTGGTGAAATAAGATTTTGAAACATCAGGCATGTTTTCAGAACAGCTCCGATTTTGCAGTGATTTCACACAAATGTTCCAAATTTAAAAAATGAAACACTATAGACAAAGCCTGACTAGTGTTTCTAGTGGTGTAGAATGACAGATCCAGGCAATTTAGGACAACAATCAAGATAATGATTTTTATATATACAAAGGTTTGAGGGGATGTGATTAATGCACAGATCAAATCAGAATGGAATACAAAAGTGGTTGAATGCAAGGACATAAGTACGAATAGAGGAACAAGGGTTTGTACGTGACATCATCACTGAATCATAGAATAGTTTGCAGCACAGTCAGTGACCATTCTGGTTGTTTCATCTTTGCCACTGTCTGCAAAATCAGTGGTTAGTCTTCACTCCCCTTGTGTTTTCCCAGTAGACCAGCAAAATTCTTTCAAATAATCTTTCAAAAAACTTTTGAAAGCAGGATTGAATATATCTCTACTATGCATTCGAGCAGTACATTCCAGATTCTAACCACTTGTGCAATTAAAAAAAAAGGTTTCCTTCTGTCATCATGGCTTCTTTTGCCAACGTTAAATTGATACCCTCTGGTTCTTAGGTCTTCCAATATGGAAACAGTTTCATTTGCGATGCTGCTTGTGTGAAAGATAGTGTGATTTGGTCAAATGGCATGTTTGCATGTTGTCGTTTCCAAGTAATTGTCAAACTCCAAATGAAAATTAAGTTATTTTGTAACTAATAATCAAGATGCAAATGAAGTAAAGGTAAAATGCTCAGCTTTAATTAAAATGAAGAAAGCGTATTTATGCTTAGTGCGAAAATACACAAACATGATGAGCATATATAGTTTTAAGCTAGAAACCTTAAAGCTGTATCAAATTCTTTTCCGAACATGACACTGAAGAAAAATCTAAGTACATTTTTAACAATCATGACCTTCTTGTAAACAATCTGGGGCGGCACAGTGGTTAGCACTGCTGCCTCATAGCACCAGGGGCCCGAGTTCGATTCCACCCTCGGGTAACTGTCTGTGTGGAGTTTGCACATTCTCCCCGTGTCTGCGTGGGTTTCCTCCAGGTGCTCCGGTTTCCTCCCACAGTCTAAAGATGTGGGGGCTCGGTGGATTGGCCATGCTAAATTGCCCATCGTGTTGGGGGGGGGGGGGTGCAGATTAGGTGAGTTATAGGAGGATGGGTCTGGTTGGGATGCTCTGTGGGTCGGTGTGGCTTTGTTGGGCCAAAGGACCTGTTTCCACACTGTAGGTTCTTTGAATTCTATGAATACTAGCAATGAAATGCTGTTTATGCTGTAAAATTGTGTGTTTTCTTAAATGAGAACTAAATCATCAGGAAACAGTTTGTGTCAATATCATTCACACAATCCAACTTCTCCATGATTGCCCAAAAAACAAATACATATTGCATATATCCGCCACAAATACATGGACATTCATAAAGTAGCAAACTCAAAGCAAGGCTTTGGGATCCTGTTGTCCCAGTTTACAAAGTGGATTTATACAAGGAGTTCTACATGAAAATCTCATTTGTGCTTAGGTTTTCCTTCAGAATTTGCTGGGTTCACAGAATCTCCAAACTGTTATGGTGCAGGTGGTGGCCATTCAGCCCATTGTAACCGCAGTGGTACTAAACTAAAATGTTCAGACAGCCAATCTCCTGATTTTTTCTCCATAATCCTGCACGTTATTTAAATTGAAACAATCCCATCCAATGTGCTCTTGAATGCCTCAATTGAATTTACATCCACCACATTTCCAAGCAAGTGGCAAAAAGGTTAGTGAGGAAGGCACTTGTGTCTCAAATTAATTGTTAGTTAAGGATCATCATTCACTACATTTCAATGATGTTCACAAGTGGAATTGTCTTCCTCGGAGATGTCTAAAGTGAAAAAGTGTGTAAAGGTGTCCAACCAAACAAAAGACATTCTGCATGTTATTTCTTGATTCCCATGGACTTCTTTAGAGTAAATGAGCAATTTGATGTAGACAGTTGACCTTAAATGATCACCCTAAGACAAACTCAGAATTACAGAATACAATTACTGTAAAATTAATCAATAGTATGATATTTACATCTAATTCTGCTTCAAACTTTAAGTTTCTCCTTTTTAATCGATCATATCACAGAAAAATCAAACTAATAAAGCTAACAAATTCTGGCTTACTCCCTTCTGAAAAGGGAAAAATCATATTTGTCAGCTTTGGATGTCATCAACATAAATGCAAAAAGAGTCTAGCAAATAATCCAGGACAGTTTGACAAGAATTTTGAACAAAATTATATGTAAGGGAAGGTTTTTATCCAATTGAATATAAAATAGATAATTGTGGAAACTTAAATGTTGTTTTGTGCACGATCATGAATTTGCAATACTTTTAGGATGTATTAGTTTTCTTGTTAACACACTGACCTTATTCCACCTGCTTAAACTGCTTGAATTATATGATACTATTCAAATACAGTACGCACCATAAAATTGTAATTTGCCACTTTAGATTAATTTATGCATAAATCAATGTGGATCAAAGACCAATTGGAAAGCAGATTACAATGAATAATGATATTACACCTCATTTAACTTGATCGCAGTAAAGTAACCGTTCAGGAAGATAGAAAACAGCTCTAACAATAAAGACACATTTCATGCTTGAGCACAAATGTCACTGTAACAGGTATTGCATTAAAATCCATCTTAAATGTCACTTCATCCAATTCCTTGGCGCAGAGTAGCAAATACTATTTATTTGAAAACTTGAGGATATGCAATGACAGAGTGCAACAACCAGCAACTTCCAATGCAATGCTTGTCATGAAATTAAATTTCTAAAATATTTTTACTGGAATTCCCTCCAGAAAAAGGTAATTACATATCACAGATAACCAAGCAGTATTAGGACATTACTTTATTTAGCTGATACTTTAAGTTACAGAAGTTTACATTTGCATTAAATCAGGAAACCAAAGGAAAATGGAAATTCAGATTGTTTGTGTCCAACCAATTTCATTACATAAAAGACATATTGGTTAAGAATAATAAATGGATTTAAAATTAATAGATAGAAATCCACAACTGAGAAGATAAAATATTAAAACACACCTTCTCTGCTGTCGATAGCCTGGCATATCCAGGAGGGATTTCCGGGGAAAAGACCTAAAGAGCTTCTGAACCTGTTGCTTCCAGGACAACAATCTCTTTTTCTGTGTCTCTGTAAAAGCCTAAGATAAAAGCAAACAATTTTAATTAAAGTTATAAAATGTCAGTACATGCTGTGAAAACATTAATTTTAAATTCATAAATTAAATCAACATAACATTATTCACCATTCAGGCAAAAATAGTGCATTATCAGAATTGTAAAATTACACTTTGCATTGTGGTAAAAAATTCTTTTCCTTTTTAATTCATGGAGTAAATAAAACATCAGGCTAAAAGATTCAGATTATTACATGCTTTGATTCCCACAACAAATAGCAAATTAAGTACAGACACTAGGTAACAGAGTCACCACAGTCCCAGAGGACCATAGGACTGCTCTCTCATTGGAGAGAGATGATTGGTGGGGAGTTTAAGTTGAGGGTTTACACCTCAGATGAGCAGTTGATTTGAGAAGGAAGGACCTTTATGATGATCTCAGCCAGTGTGTGTATGGAACCTGTGCGGTTAGCGTGACTCGGCATCGCAAACCAGCCAGCCGAGCTAACTGACACCCCAATTACAAACAAGCACATCACAATAAAAGTACATTTTTGTAAAAATGACCTACAAAGAAAGATATCCTATACTTAAAAAAAACAATTTTACAAAAATAATGCCTGGAACAGCCCAGGTCATTATGTAATATTTATGCATAATGAAAGTTTTTTTAATAACTTTTGCATATATACTAATTAAGTGAATATAGAATTGCATAAAGGTACATTATGAATTATCTAAAGGTAAAATACATCTTTACCTGAAGAGAATTGTTTCTTTAGTTCAACACTTGTTTGCTAGATGTACACAGCAGAGCCCCATAAATAGCAATAATAGGAATGACCAACGAAATTTGTTGGCAACATTGGTTGAGGGAGCAATATTGCCAGGACACTGCTCTTCAAAAAGAATGTTTCATTAGATATTTTACATTCATCTAAAAGGGCTGGAAGTATATGGTTCTTGCTCAGTTGAACATCTCCAAAAGGCTACAAAGACTCCCAACAACCCCATATGCACTAGTGGGTGCTGCCACTTTGCTATGTGCACTATACAGGATTCATTGGCCACTACAATTTGTATAGGGTATCATGTATGTTACTATAGGGTAATCTTTCATTGTTTGCATCTCAGTTGTATAAAAACATTTTAATAAAACTTGACGAACAGTTCAGTAAGATGAAAGTGTCATTTTTCTAAAAAAATTCTAGCATCAGAAATGGGAAGATTTATAATAGAGGAACAAAGAAATGGCTGATGAACTAAATTCTAACTTATTCTGTCTTCAAAGGATGACACCCAGGGTTTAGCGAGATGGAGGAACTCAAACAAATCTGTATTAGTAAAGTGTTGGAGAAATTGATAGGATTGAATGCTGATAAATCCCCAGGGCTTGATAATCTACATCCCAGAATACTTAAGGAAGTGGCCTTAGGAACAGCAGATGCATTGGTGATCATCTTCCAAAGGTTCTTTAGACACTGGAACAGTTTATACAGAATGGGGAATAGCTTATGTAACTGCACAATTTAAAAGGGGGGTAGAGAGAAAGAACAGGGAATTATAGACCAGTGACTCAGAGGTCCGTAGTGAGAAAGATGCTAGGGTCCACTGTCAAGGATTTTATAGCAGACCACTTAGAAAAACAGTGGATCAAAGGTTGAAGGCAAACAGCATAATTAGGGTACTGAGCTTGTTGATCAGCCATGATCATTCTGAGTGGCAGAGCAGGCTCGAGGGGTTGAATGACCTGCTCTTGCTCCTAATTAACACAAGTGAAAAAAGAGAATTATGTCTGCAGAGAAAACTGTAAAGCAATAATATCAGTATCCAGAGGGAGAGGGCAATTTTGACATTTGGCCAATTTCATCTTCAGGAATAGCACAGGTAACTATGCATATATAATGGATGCTCAAAAATCGAGAGACTTGCTTATTTATTATTTAACGTTGAGACAGGCAGAGCGGCAAAACACAAAACACATCTGCAACAAAATGTAGACAACAGGGGCTGCCAGTGGAAGCATTAATGAAAACTTAATTTCCATATCGAAACTATTGAAATAGCTGGCAAAGATTTAATGCATCTGCAAGTTCTTTGAGCTTCTCCAGGCCTGAAACCAGTGGGCCTTGGTAGTCCCTTCAGTTTTAAGAGATATGAAGTATTTGTACAGGGAAATTAAAATCCCATTAAATAAAGTGCACCTTGCTCAAAGATCACTACAGCCACTACTTGTGATGGCGAGTTAACAGCACCAATGCATTTAAGAGGAAGTATTTGAGGGAAAAAGGAAGAGAAGAGGTTAAGAGGGTGAGATGAAGGAAGGTGGGAACTAAGTCACATGGAGAGCAAAGGGTGATACATCTGCTCAACAAGTCAGGAAAAAATTTAAGGTAGAAGTGATAAGTTTTCTTCCATCTAAGTTAGTAATTTATCAAATCGAAGGTTAAAACACAGAAATTTTAAATATCAACAAAGAACTAAATCCCATGTCAAACAGTTGATGGATCAAATATAAGGATCATGTTCTATTGTACAGTATGCTGATTGAATATTAGTTATATAACATGTTCTCTCTACCTAATCACTTGCCACAAACCAAGCAGTATGATAAACACTACAGTTTGTGATAGGATGTTGCATCATGTTCTAGTCAGACCAATTTGATATGCGGGTGTCCTGTTCTGCCTCAAGACTATAACATATGAATATGCCACCAATTGTGCTGTGTGCACACATGAGAGTGAACATGCATGGTGGTGGTGTGGTGGGTGCAGAGAGAAGAGGAGGGGATACTACAGGAAGTTATTTAAAGACTGAAACCATAAGACTCATTGTAAAATCCGAGATTTGAGCAAAAGCTTGAACACTTCAGGCTTTGTAGCAATAGGAGAGACAGACAGACAGACGTGATCATTTAGGAATGAACATTGAAAATTCTTTAGCATTGAACAGACTAATCCAGTTTAAAAATAAAATCAAACTAGATTGTACGAATAGGACCAGGGACAGGTTCAAATATGTAAAATCTTAAACACCGACAGATGTTTCAGATTAAATTCATCCAGTATGGAGTTGTTCAACTTACACTCACCTCATGACCTATACTTTTGTCAATGAGCTGCAGATAAGAGCTGATGTTCTCTTCATCGGGTCTGGATACTAGCAGCTGTGTACACACTGCAAAGGAGAGTGATCAAGTATTATAAAAATTGTACTACTAGAAATATAAATTACTTCCAAGCTTCTCTGATGCCTAAAGCTGAAATCACAAAAAGGCAAATTTAATTATTCTACTATATTGAATTCAGCAATATTTACACAATTATCAGATCAGAAGATTTTAAAGAGTACACAACATTCACAGATATAAACAGAAGGTCTTGAACTTTGATCATGCCAGAGACTGGGTGCAAGGGGATGGAGGTGGTGATAGCAGAGGAGACTGGCTCTCAGAAACTGAGGCACAGAATGAAATAGAGAATCACACACCCAAACAATTTAAGTATAGAAGAAACCCTCACTTTTTCATGTCCAAATTATTATTAAATTATATTATTACAAGTAAAAGAATATTGAAAGGAGAAGGATTTCACAGGTCACTGCATAAAAGATGAAGAGCAAGCATTTGGAATAGATTGAAATGACAAATAAAAGACTTAAGTATCTTTGCAGGAAGCAAGGTAACGAGTCTTCCTTCTTCATGTGGCTTTGTGAGCAGAAGCTGTTGTCAGAGTTCTAATGTCAAGTTCCCTAACAAGTCCAACGCCCTGTCGGAGAGGACTGGATAATGACAGCCTTTACATGGTCGACCTTGACAAGTGAATTCTTACGTAACTATTATTATTATTAAAAAGGTTACTTTAGCTCTTTTATGGATCACTGGGTTGACAGGGTAAAAAGAAGAAAAAAATCAAGTAAGATCCATCAAGACAAATGAAATAGATCAAAAGAAAATCAGGACAAGATTCTTATCATCAGAAGCACCAAGCACTACACAAAAGCTATTCTATCCACTTTGCCTGCATTAGTGCTACACTACCGATATTTTAAGCTCTGACATTTTTTTTGAAACCACTCCAATCACTTCTCAATCGCACTATAATACATTCTATACTGTAATGCATGAAAGTGTCCTTTAACATGCTACTTTATATCTTTATTCATGTCGTGGCTGTTCATTAAACTTTAATCTACCACCAATGTAAAACTTTTGATACTTGGAGTTTTGCTTCCTTTCCTTTATTCTCAGCTATAGTGAATAGAGCAACAGCTTGTAAGTTTACTGTAAACAATAGTGCTGTATCCTACAAACTCTACATTAAGCTGATGCTATTCTACAATAGGGTGCTCAAAACTGCATCGGTTTTACCTAACCATGGTTTGGTCACACATTTCTGTATTTGTATTCAATACGCCTAACTGATTACCATTTCTCCTACTTGCAATTCTGCTTTAAAGATGCATGCACTTCTACCCCAAAATCTCAGCTCTTCCCTTTTATTTAGATTATACTGTAAATAGTAAAAGTTCAATCATTCTTCTATTCCCATCACCCAATTACGCAATGAGTTGGTCTGTACTGAACACTTATTGCTCATTTGACTAACTCAGATGTGTTCTTATATTCTTCCTCATATTTCATTACACTTCCTAATGAGGTGTTGGCAAATGATGGTATGAGACTTGGTAACCTAGTGGTTATGTTAGTTCTAAACCTTGTAACAACACCCATATCCACAAATATTTAAAAATCCAAATAACCTATGCATGTGCAAACAGAACTGCCCTGAGGCATATTTGTTGCTATGCTTCGACAGTAAAAAAAACAAACATTCATTTACATTCTTGTAGTTAATTTTATAATTTAGCACTTAGTCTTCAGTCTTTGTATTACTATACTATTTATCAATACATTTAGTCATTTAGATGAACTCCAATTAAGATGCTCTGATGTAATGTACACTTCGCAATTTATATTCACTTTCCTTGGGTAATCCATACCTTCTTTAGCATTGATGCTTAAATAGCATACGTTGCATATTAGAATTTCATAGAATCCCTACAGTGTGAAACAGGCCTTCGGCCCAACAAGTCCACACTGACCCTCAGAACATCCCACCCAGACCCATCCCCCTATAACCCATCTAATTTACACATCCCTGAACACAACGGGCAATTTAGCATGGCCAATCCACCTAACCTGCACATCTTTGGACTGTGGGAGGAAACTGGAGCACCCAGAGGAAATCTACGCAGACACAGGGACAATGTGCAAACTCCATACAGCCCGAGGCTGGAATCGAACCCGGGTCTCTGGCGCTGTGAGGCAACAGTGCTAACCACTGAGCCACTGTGCCACCCAAAATTTTATTTAAGTACTTCCTTCATTTAGATTACCAGAAAATCTAAGTGATTTGGATGAAAAGTCTGAAAATCACACCGTTATACTAGCATTACAGTATCATTGCAAATGTAAACATTAGAAAGATAAATCAGACAACCTTTTAAAAGCAGGAAGAGAAAAAGTACTTTGAACATTTTTGAGTTTGGAAAAGAGCAAGTGGATAAAGCTTGAGTAATCTATTAATTTGACCATTTAATAATTAAGGTAAACGGAGCATAGAACATGTAAATGAGTTTTTAACAGGATGAAAACTCCTTTAAAAAGGTCAACGAGGACAATTAATTGAAGAGGTAATATTATTAATTTACTTAATGACAATGAAAGTGGGCCAGATTCTCTAGTTTACCATCAACCAGTAAAAATGCCCTGCTAGAGAGGTGTGGATAGTGAGAGTCTTTACATGGTCCACCCTGAGAAGTGGATTCCAGCAAGTATGTATTGTTAAAAGTACTACATGGATGTAAAGATTTTCCTGGATTTTCCTGGTGCTAAAAAACATGTAAAAGAATATTTTTGTTCAGACTATTTACACTTGGAGGGTATTTGAACTAATGTAAAAGGTAATACATGACGACAAAATCATATGAAGAAAACACATTAAAAATCGCAAGGAAATTTAAGAATGCTACAGTCTAGAACAGGTAATGGTATTGATGAAAGGAAACATTAGGCTAAATATTTAAAGAATCAGAAGATACAACAGAGAATGAAGATTCTAGCTATAAAGAGTCTAGAGAGTTGGATATATGAATCACCATCCTGCAGAAGGCGGAGGTAGGGGAGAGGTTTTAGTATACATATTACAGAATTAAACTTTTGGGGAAAATTCCCCAGACCACCCAAACTCTCCTAAACAATTGTATTGTTCACAACACTACACACATTATTCATTCCACCCACGAGGAACCAAATAAAATCCTAGGTCAAATCAAGCCAAAAAGAGGAAAGTACATCTCTGAATATCTTCAATTTATTTGAAACAACTAGCTGGTGGAATTTCTTGAAAGGATAAAAAAAAGGAAACTTTGTATAAGCTTCTGATATTTGTGACTACAAGTCAGAAAAGGCTTTTGCAAGTCTTTTTCTTCAGTTGGCAAAGCAGGATATCAACTTTCATACCTTCAACACATCAAATCTACCATACCTCAAATGCTGTTAATATTCTAAAGCTAAGGTAAAGTGACCACAGTCTTACCAGACCAGAGGGCTGCCCTCTCATTAGGGAAAGATGACTGGTGGAGGTTGTGGTTAAGGCAGCAAGTCCTTCATGGTAACATCAGCCAGTGCTGGAATTGAACCCACTCTGGTTCACTCTACATTGCAAACCAGCTGACCAGCCAACTGAGCGAGCTGAATGCTCATCCCAAACCAGCAGTCATTATCAACTCAATGAGATGTTTCAATTAGGGGTCTGACTGAGAACCTTTAAGTCTCAAAGTGGAAACTGGAATGGGAGCCATAATTTGACTTGACAGCAACCATATTAAGTGTTCTTCTAAGTCCATGCATTGCCTGACAAGTTGTGGGTTTATAAAGATTTCTGTGCTCATCCAGAAAAGTTACATCGACGCAGCATTTTTTGGGTCCGGAATTAAGAAGATTTGAAAGAAAGCCACAAGAACAAACTTGAATTTACATAGTATCTCTCGTGAACTCAATGCCATAAATTATTTTACAGCTGATTAAATGAGATTGAAGAGTAATCACAAGGAGTCATGAATTGCAATGAGAAAACTGATCAGCTAATCTGTACTAGTCAATTTAACCGAGGGGCTAAATATCAGACAGAACACCGACAGAATTCTGCTGCACTTTATCCTTGCTGACAGACCGGTCAGTTCAGGATCTCATTCAAAAAGCAGCACCTCCAAAATTGCAACACCAGTCTTCGAGTCAGAGAGTTGTACAGTATGGTAACAGACCTTTCGGTCCAACCAGTCCATGCCAACCGGATATCCTAAGTTAATCTAGTCCCATTTGCCAGCATTTGGCCCAGATCCCTCTAATCCCCTCCTATTCATGTATGCATCCAGGTGCCTTTTAAATGCGATTGTACCAGCCTCAACCACTTCCTCTGGCAGCTCATTCCATACACATTCCATGAAAACACTGCCCCTTAGGTCCCTTTTAAATCTTTCCCCTCTAGTTTTGGATTCACCTACCATTGACTATTCACCCTATCCATGCCCCTCATTATTCTATAAACCTTCATAAAGGTCACCCCTCAGCCTCCGACATTCCAGGGAAAATAGCCCCAGCTTCTTCGTATTGGTCAAACCCTCCAACCCTGGTAACATTCTTGTAAATCTTTTCTGAATCCTTTCAAACTTGACATCTTTCCTTTAGCAGAGAGACCAGAAATCAACGTCATGTTCCAAAAGAGGGCTAGCCAACGCCCTGTACATCCGCACTATGACATCCCAACTCCTATACTCAATGCACTGATGAATAAAGGTAAACGTACCAAATGCCTTATTCACTAGCCTGTCTACCTGCGACTGCACTTAAGGAACTATGAACCTGCACTCCAAGGTCTCTTTACTCAGCAACATTCCCCAGGACCCTATCATTAATTGTCTAAGTCCTAACTTGATCTGCCTTACCAAAATGCAACACATGACATTTATCTAAATTAAACTCCATCTGCCACTCCTTGGCCCATCAATCCATTAGATCAAGGTATCTTTACACTCTGGAGATGGAAAAACAGTATTGAAGAATCTAACATGCTGTAGAGATACTGTTCAAAACTTATTAAATATGAAATGTTATCAGATCAGTATTTTATGAAGTAACATTAATACAAAAGTAACATACTACAGATGCTGCAATTATGTAAAAGTGCCTGAAATGGAGCCTGAATGCATGACCTTCCAAGTCAAAGCCAAGAATGCTACCACTGAACCAGACTGAAAGATATCATGCCAATCCGGAGCTAGGTACATCATTACCACTAACAGTAATATTTCCCTGATGTTTTTTGAATCAATTAATTTCCTTTATTCTGTATTAGTTTTTCATGTTCACTCAGTGAAGTCACATTAGCTTGAGGCTAATTTAGAGACCTATAAGGCAAATTTAAACCTGCCAGGAACTGGCTAAGAGTGGCCAGTGTGATGATGCTGTGGCTTTAAGTGTATTTTGTACTTTTTTTGTTTTGAAGAGCGGTTTTAAGGCAGAGGCACTGAGCTGTCTAGTGAAGACCCATAAAATGGGCAGCTTGGAAGGCCTTGGGGTTTGTTTTAAAGTTGCAACAATAGAAGCAGCCTGGCTGGGTATGGCCAGCTCTCAGCCCAGAATTTCTATTTTTTTTTTTTTTTTTTAAAAAAAAGTTTTTAGGTTTAGCTTTAAGCAGTTGGAGTTCTGAAATAGTAGAAGCTATCTTTTCCTTTTCTTGATAACAGCTAGAAGCTGGGGTTTCTTTCTGTTGCTGGGTTACCTGAGAGACCAATCTATTATTCTGAATTTGCCTTTTTGACAAGTGGTGCATTGATGGAATGTTACTATATCAGAATAGTTAATAAGTAGTCGTTATTCTATCATTCTGTTAAGTTTTCTAATTGAGTTGTTATTCTAAGATTTTCATTCTTTTGTTGTATTTTAACTATAGTTTTTAAATAAACTGTGTTTTGCTTAACATCCAGTAGTTTGGCCAATCAAATTGCACCTAGAACACAGCACATTACATCTGCCTTTAAAAATAAGCAAAAAATTAAGGTCTAGGCTACCTTCTTAAAGTATTTTTAGGGATCTGACCTGATCCATAACACCAGTTATTTGGAAGAAGATTTGTACAGTTAGCAGAGAGCAATCTTTAACGCTGATGGTCTAGGATAAATGTGAAACTTTTGAGGCAGTATTGCTACTGGAATTTGCTAACAAAATTCTCAAAAAGTGTTAGCTCAAATGGCACCAAAATCCTAACGTGTTTTTATTTAGGATTCCAGTCAACCATTGTTGTTCCTTTATGACGCAAGTAAAAAATTTTAATGATAAATTAAGACATCTTCAAAAACAAGGCCTACCTTTGCCCATGACTCTTGTAAACTGTCCAGGCAGATCTCCTTCTGGAACAGGAGCACCTCCGGACTCACCCTCACACCCTGTAACATTTTGTTGCTGAATGCCCCCAGCAGCAGAATCCTTCACATCAGGTAGTCCACTTCCCAAGCTGCTCTCTGAACTCATTAAGGAGGATTGAGAGTCCAAGTCTTGGTTTTGTTCACCAGAGTTTTGAGTATGAGAGAAATTGTAAGCTTTGATAGGGGTAAGAATCATTTGGTGCAGCTCCTGGAGTGCATTACGCAGATTACTACCTTCAAGGACATCCTGTACAATAGAATGAAAAATATCAATACAGCATTCCAAGGTTGACAACTTATTGAAATATATAACACATTTGCATTATTGGAGAATATGCATGAAAAATATTCTTAAATGTGCATTTTATTTCACAAATACCTGTATAAAATTAAAAGTTTACATAAAGTGGGGCACGTCCAGCAGCAACAGAGCCCCTCACAATGTCCCTCACAATTATGGTCACTGATCACTCTAGCACACTGAGCAGAATAATTACTGGTGGCCAAGGATCAATGACCACCTCACTATAATGGTCAACACGCCTCTTTGTCCTCACCATATTGGTCATCTGCCACTGTGCTTCACTGATCCTCAGTGTAAGGTCACAGGCTCATCACTGATTCATTGACCCCTCACTGTAGCTAATTCATCATGAAATCTCCTTGTTGGGTCTGCAGTGACTCTCCAAAAAGCATCCCAGTCAGACCCATCCTATCCCTGTAATTTTGCCTTTACCGCGGCTAATCCACCTAGATTGCCCATCCCTGAACATTTCGGGGCAATTTAGCATGCAAATCCATGCTTGCCGTTTTTGGTCAGTGCATCGAGTATAGGAGTTGGGAGGTCATTGTGCGGCTGTATAGGACATTGGAACACTGCATGTAATTCTGGACTCCCTGCTATAGGAAAGGATGTTGCAAAACTTGAAAGGGTTCAGAAAAGGCTTACAAGGATGTAGCCAGGTTTGGGGGATTTCAGCTATAAAAGGAGAGGCTGAATAGGCTGGGACGTGACCTTATAGAGGTTTATCAAATCATGAGGAGCATGGATAGGGTGAATAGGCAAGGACTTTTCCCCGGGGTGGAGGAGTCCAATACTCGAGGGATATAAGCTTAAGGTGAGAGGGGAAAGATGTAAAAGGGTTCTAATGGGCAACTTTTCACGCAGAGGGTGATGAATGTATGGTGTGAGCTGCCAAAGAAACTGGTGGAGGCTAGTACAATTACAACATCTAAAAGGCACCTGAATGGATATATGAATAGGAAGGGTTTAGTGGAATATGGGTCAAATGCTGGCAAACGTGACCGAATTAATTTAGGATATCTGGTCAGCATGGACAAGTTGGACCGAATGGTCTGTTTCTGTGCTGTCTATCTCTATGACACCATTTGTTTTGACTTCATTATTCAATATATACTAAAGATATATCTAACAGTAAATAAGTAAAAGTATTTTCCAGTCCAGAGGGAAAAATTGAATGGGTCACTTGTCACATTGTAAGTTGAAGTGATTGTAAGACGGTTACCTTTTTCAATTACCTTCTTTATAATAATGAAGTAGTATTATCTGACCAGCTAAGTTTAAGTGTATTTGCTATATTTTGCAAGTTATCACCTATTATGATCAAACATAATTCCATCCTGCAATTGCTGGTTGAAACATGTTGTAGGGGTGGGGCACTAGATAGGACAACTGAGCTGCTAGTTTTTGGTTTCAGTATTTTAAAACTTGTATTTGCAAGTAAAGGCAGTTTCCATGAGCAGGCAAATTCAGAAACCTGCACTCGTATGTGTAATCTAAATGTGACAGATGACAGCATACCAGAGGCTGAGAAGTGTTGACGTCCAAATTCTGAAGACCCTCTTCAAAAAAAAAAACATGCATGATTGAGTGTGAACGAAACTCAACTTGGAGCTTCAGCAACAGGCAAGAACCCAAGACAAGGGAGTCTACCTATTCAACAACTCACCTACTTGCATAAACATCGAGCCTTGCATACTGTGACCGCAGCGTATACACTCTCTGATAACCATCACAATAACTTACCAAATCTCTTATTGCAACATCCCCTATTAATTCCTGTGATTTCTATCTAGAAAGACAAAAGCAGCACATGTACTAAAACACCATGAGATGAGTAATGATGTAGAATTAAAACAGGACAACACAACGAGTTCAATTAGGAACAACCAAAACAAAACAAATTGCTGGAGAAACTCTCAACAGATCTGGCAGCATCTGTGGAGAAAAAACAGTCAATCTTTTCAACAGAAACAACGTCCGTTCTGAGAAAGGGTCACCGGATCCGAAACGTTAGCTCTGCCAGACCTGCTGAGCTGTTCCAGCAACTTTGTTTTCGTTCCTGATTTATAGCATCCGCAGTTCTTTCAGTTTTTATTTAGTCAATCCTTCCTGTCTAGTGAACCCTCTCCAGACTACTGAAGTTCTGAAGAACAACTTGAAAAGTTGAAGGTGTTTTCTCTCTACAGATGCCAGACCTGCTCTGTTTTTCCAGCAATTTCTGATTTTGTTTGTTTCAGATCTGCAGAAAGACAACTCACGCATCCCTACAACCCCACTTGTTTCTCAATGTCCTGTAAATTTGCTCTTTCCAGTTAATTTTTTAAATGCTCTTTTGAAGGTTTTGATTGAATCTGTCTTTACCACACTCTCAAGCAGTGGATTATAATTCTTAACCAGTCACTGCATGGAATTGTCTTTCCTCATACCACCTTTGGATCTTTGAAGTCCTGTGGTTCTTGACCTTTGAGCCAATAGGAAATCTCTCCCATTTACCCAGTCTAGATTGTCTATTTTGATCCCCCTTTTTTCAAACCTTCTTTTGTCCAAAGGAAATAGCTCAGGTCCAGTATCTCCAATCTTTTGATATAATTGGAGTTCTTTATCCCGAGAACCATTTTCTGACTATTTCTTGCATCCTATACAGTGCCTTCACATTCTTGCTAAAATATCATACAAGGATCTGTACTCAGCAGAGACCAAATTAGTATTTTCTTCAGGTTTATTATAACTTCTATTGATTTTATAAGAATAAAAATCTGGGGAACAAAACAGGTTTCCACCACCAGGGTTAAACCAATTCACTAGTAATTGCTGTGGTTGTCTTTACATCCTTTATTGGACAAGGATGCAACATTTACAATTCTCCAGTTATCTGACACTACCTCCACACAAGGATGGACTCCCTCTCAGATTCAGACACATCCCATCTGATCCTGGTGACTTAACCAATTTAAGTACAGCTAGCCTTTCTAATAATACTTTATTATCAAATGATATCCATGATCTCAAATAGTATTGAAATCCTGATCCGGACCTTGCCATGTGCTTGGACAAGCTGTCCCAGCACAGTTACAACACTCGCATCTACCCGACAATGTGGAAAATTATCTGGGTCTGTCTTGACCAGAATAAACAGGACACATGCAACCCTGCCAATAACCACCCATCAGTTTACTGTCAAACAACAAAGTCACGGAAAGAGTCATTAATAGCGCTATCAAGAGCACTCGCTTAGCAATAGCTTGCTCACTGCTGCTCAGTTTGGGTTCTGCTAGGGTCACTCGTTGCAACCTTGATTCATAATGCACAAGAGTCAAACTCCACACGGGAGGGGAGAATGGTAGCCATTGACATCAAGGCCACATTAAACAGTGTGGCATCAAGAAACCCTATCTAAATGGGAATGAATCAGGGGCAAACTCTTCGCTGGCTAGAGTCATACCTAGCGCACAGGAAGATGGATGTGGTTGTTAGAGGTCAATCACCTCAGTTCCAATATGTCCCTACAGGAGTTCCTCAGGGTATGTCCTAGGCTTGACCATCTTCAGCCGTTTCATCAATGACCTTCCTTCTATGAGAAGGTCAGCAGTGGGGATGTTGGTAATGATTATACATTGTTAAGCACCATTGGCGACTGCTCAGATATTGAAGCAGTTCTTGTCCAAATGCAGCAAGGTTTGGACTAGGACTGATAAGTGGAAAATGATATTTGTACTTCACATGTGCCAGGCAATGACCGTCTACAGTAAGAGACAGAGACAATCTAACAATACCCCTCGATATTCAATAGCATTATCATAACTGAATTTCCCACTATCAACATCCTAGGGATTACCATTATCCAGATGTTAAACTGGACCGGCCATGTAAATATAGCAGCTACAACAGCAGGTTGCGGGCTCAGAAACCTGTATCAAGTAACTCACCTCTGTACTCCCCAAACCTGCCCACCATCTAGAAGTGATGTGAGGATTGTGATGGAGTAGAACCCAATTACTTCGATAAGTACAGCTCCAACAACACTCAAGAAACTTGACACTTTCCAAGACAAAGCCTGCTTGTCTGACAGCACACGGTCATATATTTAGTACCTCCACCTCCAATGCACAGTGGCAGCAGGGTGTACAACCTACAAAATGCACGGCAGAAATTCACCAAGATCCTTAGACAGCACTTTCCCAACAAATGACCCACTATCGTCTAGACGTACAAGGGGAGCAGATACATGGGGGCACCTTCACCTAAAGACCCCTCCAAGCTACTCACCATCCTGACTTTGAAATATTTGATTTAAATTTATTATTGTCACATGTACAGGTACAGTGAAAAGTTTGTTTTGCGTGCAGTACGGACAGATCATACCATACAAAACATCATCCGGTGATTGAACAGAGCGAGGAATACACAGTTGCAGAGAAGGCGCACAGAAAGTAAGATCAACATTAACATTAGATTTGAAATTTGAGAGGTCCATTCAGAAGTCTAATAACAGTGGGGAAGAAGCTGTTCTTGAAGCTATTGGTACATGTGTCTAAACTTTGGTATCTTCTGCCTGATGGAAGAGGTTTGAAGAGATTAGAACCAGGGTGGGAGGGGCTTTGACGATGTTGGCTGTATTTCCGAGGCAGCGAGAAGTGTAAATTGAGTCAATGGATGGAAGGCTGACTTGCGTGATGGACTCGACCGTGTTTACAACTTTCTGTAGATATTTGATGGTCCTGGGCAGAGCAGTTGCCATACCAAGCTGTGATGCATCCAGATAGAATGCTTTTTATGCTGCATTTGTAAGTGCTAGTGAGATTTGTTATGGATATTCTGAATTTCATTAGCCTTCTGAGGAAGAGAAGGTGTTGTTGTGCCTTCTTGACCGTCACATCAAGATGGATGGTCCAGGATAGATTGTTGCTGGTCAAGTTTCTAGGAATGACAAGCTCAACCACCTCCACCTCAGCTCCATTGATGTAGGTAGGGGCGTGCGCTTATCCTTGTCTTCTTGAAGTCGATGATCAGCTCTCTAGTTTTGCTGACATTGAGGGAGAGATTGTTATCTTTTCACCAAGCATTCCCTGTCTCCTCCATATTCTCTCTCATCATTGTTTGATACCTCGCCTACAACACTGCCAGTGTTGAAGATTGTCATGGAGGAGGTGCTGTTGCATATCTTCACTGATTGCAGTCTGTAGGTCAGGAAGTCGAGGATCCAGTTGCAGAGGGTGGAGCAGAGACCCAGGTCTCAGAGTTTGGAGATTAATTTGGTTGGGATTATAGTGTTGAAGGCGAGATGGAGTCAATAAGTAGAAGCCTAATGTAGGTAATCCTTATTATCCAGACGTTCCTGGGATGAGTGTAGAGCTAGGGAGATGATGTCCATGGACCTGTTTGCATCGGTAGGCAAATTTTAAGAGATTTGCAAATTGCAAATATACAGCTGTTCCTTCAGTGTCATGGGATCAAAATCTCAGATGTCCCTTCATAACAGCATTGTGGATACGCCTAATCCAAATAATTGTAACAGTTCAAGATGGCTGTTCATTACCATCTCAAGGGCAACTAGGCATGGTAATTAAATATGGCCAAGCCAGCAAAGCTCACATCCCACAAATGAACTAAAATGGGGACTACTGGGATCGATTTAGGAGAAACTCTCGTAATACTGGATCACCCAAGTATACAAATCAAATTGTTAAAAAGTAATAGACACAAAATGATGGCAAAGTGACCCTAAATCCTGTGGCTGTCTGGAGAAGAACTCTGAAATGTCACACTTGCAGGTGTCAAAGAAACAAACTTTAACCCAAGACACTGGCAATTTTTATTTTCAAAATTCTGTGTAATAACTTGAGGAACTCTGCCTGGGATCTGGTGGTAACAATATGTATTACCGACTGGCTTTATGAAAAAATTTTTAAAAAGTTCAGCCTTTAGACTTTTATAACTTGAATAAAAACTGATCAACATCTATTAATAACATTTACAGAAATTACCACTCTTAAACTAGTTTTGAAATTTGTCAGAACAATGTAACAGTTGAAAATATATTCAATGGAAAACATTCATCTTGATAGCCTGGTCACATTATCACTGAACTATTAATCCAGAGACCCAGATAAAGTCCTAGGAACCCAGGTTAAAATCGTACCATGACAAATTGTTCCACGTGACACAAAATGGTAAACTAGGTTGAAATATTGCATCTTAGTGGGACCGACTTTTTAATGCTTACAAATAAATATCAAATGGTCAATGTCATTATTGGTCAATACTATAATTGTGGAGCTAAATCAAAAGGCATAAATCTTTGACAAGTCTGGAATTAAGAGTCTGATGACAACCATGAAGCTGTTGATGATTGTTGGAAAAAACATCTGGGCTCACAAATATCCTTTAGGGGAGAAAACTGCTTTCCTACTGGGTCTGGCCTACATGTTACTTCAAACCCACAGCAATTTGGTTGACTCTTATCTGCCCTCTGGGGCAATTAGGGATGGGCAATAAATGCAGGTCTTGCCAAAGATACCCAAATCCCATAATGGATAAAGAGAAGATTGAAGAAAACTAAATTATTTGATCAAAGTATTCTTACACAACCTTGAAATCAATAATAAAATACAATTTGGGATGGGTAAAATAGAACGGAAGTGAAAATTTGTCCCATTAGATGAAAGTGTTTTTGGCCATATACACATACGCTATTGCAAAGACTAAACGTGGAAGGCTTCAGCACAGAGGCGATCTCTAAATTACACAGAGAACAACTGTCATATATAACTGCGCATTTCTTACCTTTTCCAATGATCTGAGCACATTCTGTCTCTCCTTCAGCTTTTGTATACTTAGGACAATTTTGTGTCTTGCACCTTTGGTAACATTCTGCAGACAGGACAACAAAAACAGGCCTCATATCTATTTCATAATGGCAATTTTAAAACATTTGATCATATAAATGACGTTCTCCCTGTCTAATAAAATATTACTTTTGTATTTAAGCTTAGATGTTGCATTAAAATTGTTTCGTGGGATACAAATAGTGGACTAGGTTGTAATGTTGTTTCTTAGTGGGACTAATCCTAATAGTTTCAAATATATAAAAAAGTCATCAGTCATTATTGGTCAATGTTGTAACTTTGAAGCTAAATCAAAAAGGCGTAAATCTTTGACAAGATGGTCTGTATTTAAATGACCCACCATCAATACAATGGAAAGGAGAAAGCAGGTGACAGACAATAAGAAAAATAAAGATTTCCTCAAATAACTATTGCAAGGAGGATAATGACCAACTATACCCAGAAAGTAAATGCAAAAGAGCCAATCTTGACTTATTTATTTGGATGTCTGTAGCTGCACAATTGGAGAATGGTACAGGAAATGCTGAGTAAATCTTAAAAAGATTTATTATACAGACTTCTAGAGATACTTTCTGAACTCCAACCCTTTGCTTTCTGAAATGGCCATATGCTTCACCATTAAAACATATTGACTTTCTTGGAGTTGCTGCCTTTATGCAGGATATTTGAAAATAAATCCCATTTACTTTAGTCTACCCTGTTCAACTGCAAGTAATATTAACAGCCAATTAATATTTATAGCATTACTAGTTAATTGTGATAAGAGTGGAATATCATTCCTTCACTGTTTCGATGCAGATTTTGAAAACAATCGATATAACATTTTAAAGTGTTCTGCAATTAAAATGAAGAAAGTCTTCTAATTTCACAAGCCTGGACCTCTATTAGTCTACATGACTGCAAAATAATCTTGGCCACAATAGACAAATAAAGCGAGAAAAAGACAAAATAGAAAAATCCACAACTATTGAAGACGTAGGTAGGAAGTAGAAAGATCACTGCATAGATAAATATAATACATTATTGCTGCAACGTGTACAAATTTAGTAACAGTCACTGATTGCAATTTAAATTTAAAAACAGTGCCAAGTTATTAAATGTCACACTGAATCAGAGATTGCCATTGTGAACATAAACATGTGAATTTTGCTAATCCAAAATCACAAATTTATAGAATTTCTCGCTTTCTTTGGTTTCAAAGTTGGTGGCTATACCTTCAGTTGCTTAGGGCATACGTTTTGAAATTTGTTCTACAAACATAAGAACATAAACATAAGAACATAAGAACTAGGAGCAGAAGTAGGCCATCTGGCCCTTCAAGCCTGCCCCGCCATTTAATAAGATTATGGCTAATCTTTTTGAGACTCAGTTCCACTTACCCGCCCACTCTCCATAACCCCTAATTGCTTTACTGTTCAAAAATTTATCTAGCCTTGCCTTAAAAACATTCAGCGAGGTAGCTTCAACCGCTTCACTGGGCAGGGAATTCCACAGATTCACAACCCTTTGGGTGAAGAAGTTCCTCCTGACCTCAGTCCTACATCTGCTTCCCTTTATTTTGAGGCGATGCCCTCCAGTCCTAGTTTCACCTGCTAGCGGAAACAACCTCCCTGCCTCCACCTTATCTATTCCCTTCATAATCTTACATGTTTCTATAAGATCTCCCCTCATTCTTCTGAATTCCAATGAGTATAATTCCAGTCTACTCAGTCTCTCCTCATAATCCAACCCTCTCAACTCTGGAATCAACCGAGTGAATCTCCTCTGCACCCCCTCCAGCGCTAGTATATCTCTTCTCAAGTAAGGAGACCAAAACTGCACACAGTACTCCAGGTGTGGCCACACCAGGACCCTATACAGCTGCAGCATGGCCTCCCTGTTTTTAAACTCCATCCCTCTAGCAATGGCAGACAAAATTCCATTTGCCTTTTTAATTACCGGCTGCACCTGCAATCCTACTTTTAGTGATCCATGCACAAGGACACCCAAGCCCCTCTGCACAGCAGCGTGCTGCAATTTTTTACCATTTAAAACCGAGTCCATTTTGCTGTTATTCCTACCAAAATGGATGACCTCACACTTATCAACATTGTACTCCAACTGCCAGACCTTTGCCCACTCACTTAGACTATCTATATCCCTCTGCAGACTTTCAGTGTCTTCTGCACACTTTGCTCTACCACTCACCTTAGTGTCATCTGCAAATTTTGACACACCACACTTAGTCCCCAACTCCAAATCATCTATGTAAATTGTAAACAATTGCGGTCCCAACACTGATCCCTGAAGCACACCACTGGACACTGACCGCCAACCAGAAAAACACCCATTGACCCCTACTCTTTGCTTTCTACTGGTCAAGCGATCCTCTATCCATGCCAATACATTACCTGTAATACCGTGCAACTTTATCTTATGTAGCAGCCTTTGGTGTGGCACCTTGTCAAATGCGTTCTGGAAATCCAGATACACCACATCCACAGGTTCCCCATTGTCCACCATGCAAGTAATGTCCTCAAAGAATTCCACCAAATTAGTTAAACATGACCTACCCTTCATGAACCCATGGTGGGTGTTCCCAATGGGACAATTTATATCCAGATATCTTGCTATTTCTTCCTTAATGATAGATTCAAGCATTTTCCCCACTACCGAAGTTAAGCTAACTGGCCTATAGTTACCTGCTTTTTGTCTACTTCCTTTTTTCAAACAGTGGTGTCATATTGGCTGTTTTCCAATCTACGGGAACCACCCCAGAGTCCAGTGAATTTTGCTAAATAATTACTAGTGCATTTGCTATTTCCCCCATCACCTCTTTTAGTACCCTGGGATGCATTTCATCAGGGCCAGGAGACTTGTCTACCTTTAGCCCCACTATCTTGCCCAGCACTGCCTCCTTAGTGATAATGATAGTTGCTAAGTCCTCACCTGTTATAACCTTCTGCCATTAGTTTTCGGCATGTTATTTGTCTCTTCCACTGTGAAGACCGACACGAAATAACCGTTTAATATCTCGGCTATTTCCTCATTCCCAGTTATTAAATTGGCCTTCTCATCCTCTAAAGGACCAATGTTTACCTTTGCCACTCTTTTACGATTTACATATTTATAGAAACTTTTGCTGCCTGTTTTTATATTCTGAGCTAGTTTACTCTCATAATCTATCTTACTTTTCTTTATAACTTTTTCTGTGGCTTTCTGTTGGCCTTTAAAGATTTCCCAGTCTATTAGTTTCCCACTACTCTTTGCTTTTTTGTATGTGTTTTTTTTTCAATCTGATACTTTTCTTTATTTCCTTAGACATCCATGGCTGGCTGTCTCTTTTCCTACAGTTCTTCCTTATCACTGGAGTATACTTCTGCTGAGCACTGTGAAAAATCGTTTTGAAAGTCCTCCACTGTTCCTCAATTGACCCACCATAAAGTTTTTGCTCCTATTCTACCTGAGCTAACTCCTCCCTCATTCCTTCATAGTCTCCTTTGTTTAAGCACAGAACATACGTACTGGATTTAACCTTCTCACACTCCATCCGTATTTTAAATTCGACCATACTGTGATCGCTCCTTCCGAGAGGATCCCTAACTGTGAGATCATTAATTATTCCTGTCTCATTACACAGGACTAGATCTAGGATAGCTTGCTGCCTCGTAGGTTCCATTACATATTGTTCAAGGAAATTATCGCGGATGCATTCTATGAACCCCTCCTCAAGGCTGCCATGACCGACCTGGTTTGACCAATCGATAATGTAGATTAAAATCCCCCATGATAATTGCTGTACCATTTTTACATGCATTAGCTATTTCTATGTTTATTGCCCACCCCACCACAATGTCATTATTTGGTGGCCTATAGACCACATCTATCAGTGACTTCTTCTCCCTGCTATTCCTAATTTCCACCCAAATGGATTCAACGTTTTGTTCAGTAGAACCTATATCATCTCTCACTACCGCCCTGATATCATCCTTAAAAATCGGAGCAACACCACCTCCTTTACCTTCCTGTCCAAACATCCTGGTGTCTAAATTTAACCGGCCACCCTTCTTTGCAGATCTCTTGAATACATTAGAGAGCGAGAGTTCAAAGGTTTTTGTTAAACTATCTCCACATAGCATATTGAACTTAACACCTGTTACTTCCTTTCCTTTAAAAGGTTTGTATTAAAACCTGTGTACACCTTTATCAGTCACATAGTTAAACATTCATTGACCTAGGAAGTAAATTCTTTTAAAAGCACTGTGTGGTCAACCAAGCGGCAGACAAAGAGAGAAGCCATTCTACCGTTCCTGAACTGACCATAACAAGTCCTCCAACCTGAGGAGTGACCATGTTGCCGGTGGACAACAGGATGATGTGCTGCCAAAGTTTAGAAGAAAGAGTAGAACAGAAAGTAGTCTCTCAGTTATGATAATTCGGTGATGTTTGAAACCTGCTAATCCATACTGTCATATTTGCTTGCTTCTGCTTAGGTTAACCTCCTTTTGTAATTTAGAAAACATGCAATATTCAACTTTCACAATTACATGTACAGAATGTAATAAGACATTTTGAAAAATATTCAGAATTATAACTTACTGCGTTTCAAAACTGCTGTAAAGAAACCTTTACTAAAATCTTATTTTTCCCTAAAGCAAGAGTATGATGGTTTCCATGTTTTGGGAGCTTGTAATATTTGGAGACCCCCTAACTGGAAATGAAGCTGACCTTCCAATTTCTAATAGGACTAAAACTGAAACCGAGATTGAAAACTTCTGGAAGACTAAAACTATGTATGCGGACACAACACCAGAGTTCAAATGATGATCCTGGTGATGCCATGTCGGCTGGCTATAGATGAGAGAGGCTATATCAAGAAGCCGAGAATAAGCAAGTATACAGCTTCTGCTACATCAAGATGGATTTCATAATCCAGAACATCATAAAGTTGAGGATGTTGTGCGGACAGATGGCATTTTTGGTGAAGACTGTTCCAATGCAATTTAGATTGGCTTTGCACTACTGTCAGCTGAATATCATGCTAAACACTAGGTGAAGAACTGAAAATTCTCCTTAAAGACATGCTGAGCTGACCGCCAATCTAATTCTTAAGATCTTTGTGATTCTTCCTGGGAAGAAGATGGTTTTATGAGGAATTGGGCCATTTTATGAGGAAATGAGCAGATTGGGGCCTATATTCATGGTGAATGAGAAGTGATTTTATTGAAACGTGTCAAATTCTGCCACATATGATAGACGTGAAAAGGAATCCTTACTCTGATTCTCATTTGTGTTTATAAAGGTCGTGTATTTGTTGGCACTCACACATGTATGCTATGTGCTGCGTAAAGGGGTGCAATATTGAAACTGGATTCAGCAGGAGGAAATGGGGATGTGCTCAAAGGCATCAAATGGCAGTATGGAGCGGGGTCATGAGCTTGTGGAAAGGAGGTGGAAGAGAGGAAAGTGAGAATTCAGGAAAAGGGTCATGGAGTGAGGATGCAGGAAAGGGGATTGAGGGAGAGAGAGGTTGATTAAGAGGGGAATCCCACACCATACACAGATGCACGCCTACTCCATTCTCATCCGCATCATTGCTGAACTCTGTTTCAATATTGTTCAACTTTTCAGTGCGTGCATGGTATGTATGTTGTCACTGGAATTTTGCCTTACAACATAACGGCAATAGACTTATACACATGCACATTTCCAGCTTATCACATGTCCAGTTGTGTGTCAGCAGACACTCCTTTGTAAAACAGTATTGTTAAGTCTCTTCATTAGCAAGCACTCAAGGTTGGGTCATTGAGCATATTGAAGTCTGAGTTACATGGCAAGGATGTTATGATGGTTGGCAAGAAACTGAAGTTAAGCCAACAATCAGATCTTGCTATCGCAGAACAGGCTTGGTGTTGGCAAATGGCCTACTCCTACTGCTATCTCATTCTACAAAAGTATCAGGATGAAGAGATCATTTTCAGATTCACAAACTACAATTTGCATGCCACAGAGATCAGTGCTGGAGCCTCAACTACTTACAATGTAGTATTGAGACTTGGATAAAGGATCACACTACCACAACTGCCCATTAACCCAACACAACACCATAAACACCCCAGCACTGACCCATTCCCCATATCAACCCCATTTCCTCAGTCCTGGCTATTCAACATTTTTTTTGGATTATCAGTATTCTCTATCATGGCATGAAGAGAAATCCTATAGAAAACTGTATCTCTATGTTTCATATTTAAATTCAGATTCTTTCACAAAAAAACTTTGCTGAATTCAAAATAGCTAAGAATGATCAGACAATTGTAGACCCAAAAGCTTCTGAACCTCCTACATTAAGTATACATTCCAGTTAAAGCTGACACAAAGGACTTGGAATTGAACTGTCTACTTCCAGCTCTGAACAAAAACCCATTACACTAACATTAATGGTAATACTTCTATCTCTTCACCTTGTAATGGACACTAATGTGAGGGGTAAAGCTTCAAACGTTAGTTTAGTGTCCTTCCAATCAGTCCACCAAGGTGGGCCCTCAGCAACAGAAATTCCTGTTTTCATCACATGACTGAAATCAGATCTTATTGAATAGTTTAAACATGCAATTCTGGGAGCCTAAGTCAGTTGCTGCTTGACCTCCAAAGGCAGAGCGGAACACCAGGCTGAGTTGCCAGTGCGGGTCCAAGGCAGACTATCTCCAAGCTGCTGGCAGGAAAGAAGCCAACACTTTACTTATAATATGGGAATCTACTGGACTGAGCACACTGAGAAATGTATCATTAGATAACGGTAACCAGGAAGTTGCAACTCATGAACTTGCTTTTTGAAAATAAATCAAAAATCTGAATGTATCAAACTTTGTAATTTGTAACCTACCTTCCTCTCCTGTTCAATTAACCTAAAGTTTCTGAATGCGTATGTATATGCATGCAGTGGTGAAACAATTTCACAATGGTTTTGAATGTTTTGTTA
>NC_063339.1:43815065-43853963 GCF_021869965.1 Rhincodon typus
CGAACTGCAGACTTTGTACATCTATTAAGTAAGGTGACCAGATGTGGTCTCGCCAACACCTTAAGACCATACAACGTGAGAATTATTTGGCCCATCAAGTCTGCTCCACCATTCAATGAGATCATGGCTGATCAGAAAATCTTCAACTCTATTTTCCTGCCTTGTCTCCATAACCAAGGATTTCCTTACTGATTAAAAATCTATCTCAACCTTGAGTATGCTTAATGATCCTGTCTTTGTAGATTTGAATAGTTTTAGCAAGACTTAAAAATCTTTTTATACTCCATTCCCTTTGAAATAAAGGCTGACATTGCATTTGTCTTCCCTATTACCTGCTGAATGTATACACTGATGTTTTGTGATTTATGCACAACGATCCCCAAATCCCTCTGTGCTGTAACTTCTGGAGTTTTTGTCCACTTATGTAATATTCAGCTCATCTGTTCTTCCTGCCAAAATGCATAACCACACATTTTCCCACGTTATATTCCATCAGCCAAGGATTTGCCACTCCCTTGTTTCAGCGACTCTTTGTGTCATCCTCCCCACTTGCCTTCTTAACTATTTTGTGTCATCCACAAACTTGGCTGTAGTACATTCACTTCCCTCATCTGTGTCATTGATATACTGTAAATAACTGTAGCCCCAGCACTGATCCCTGTGGCAATTGACTAGTAACAGGTTGCCTTGCTGCAAATTCCCCCCTTATCCAAACTTTCCATTTCTATTAGTTAGCCAATCCTCTATCCATGAGCTGTTATTAAATAGCTTAATGTACAGTAACTTATCAAATGCTTTTTGGAAATCCAAATATATTACATAGCCTAAAAACTCTTTATCTATCCTGCTTGTTACCTCTTCAAAGAATTCTAATAAATTTGTCAGGCATGTTTTCTCTTTAATGAAGCCTCTGCTTGATTATATTATGTATTTCTAAGTGCTCTGCTTTTTTTTCCATTATTCATCACAGGATGAGAGTGTCACTAGTTAGGCAGCATTTATTGCCCCTCCCAAATTACCCAGAGCGTAGTTAAGAGTCAACCACATTGCTGTGAGTCACATGTAGACCAGACAAGGTAAGAATGGCATTTTCCTTCCCTAAAGGACATTGGCAAACCAGATGGGTTTTTCCTGACAATCAACAATGGATTCACAGTCATCATTAGATTCTTAATTCAAGATATTTAATTGAATTCAAATTTCACCATCTGCTGTGGCAGGATTTGAACCTCGTTCTCCAGAACGTTATCTGGGTCTCTGGATTAACTGTCCAGTGATAATACCATTAAGCCATCACTTTGTAGCAGCCTCTAACATTTTCACAATAATAGATGTTAAGCTAACCAGCCTATAGTTATCTATATTTTGCCTCTTTCCCTTATTGTATAAGGGTGTTACATTGCAGTTTTCCAATCCTCCAGGACTTCTCCAGAATCTGAGAATTCTTGGCAGATTTCTACCAATGTATCCATTTTCTCTGTGGCTCCTTCCTTTAAAATCCTAGGAACACCTTGTACAACTGTAGCATAACTTTCCTACTTTTAAATTCCATTGTGCTTGCCAGCTTGTGATGTACCAGGACACCCAGATACTTGTACTACAGAGTTCTACAGTTTCCCTCCATTTAAATAACAGTGCTTTTTTAATCTTCCTGAACTCATCCTCAACAAACAACCTGTCACAAGTGGATTTGTCAATGACAGTATGAATAGGAGTGACAACTACATAATGTTTGTGAAGACAAAGTCCGATCTCCATTCTGAGCATACCCTCCATATGTTGTGTGTCACTGTCACCACTGTGAATGGGACTTTAAACAGATCCAGCAATTCAAACTGGCAGATCAGGCTTTAGCAGTAACAGAAATATATTCAATCATTCCCCTTATTGTTACTGTGCTGCCATGCCTTGTCCTTTCCTGTCAATTAAACACATCTTTTCACATGTGATCACCGGCCTTCTATTCAGTTTAAGACCTGTTAGAATACTGGTCCCTGTATGGTTCAGGTGAACACTGCCCCAGTAATGCAACTTCCACTTTCCCCCGCACAGTGCCAGTAACCAATGAATTGACACCCATTTCGCCCCTATCAGTCTTTAAGTCAAAGATTTAACTCCGTCATTTTAAATAGCCTACATCAATTTCCTTAGGGCTTAGGTGACAATCCAAAGATTATTATCTTTGAGGCTCTGCTTTATAATTTAAACCTAGTTGCTCATACACTCTAAGCATCACTCCATTTCTAGTCCAAAGTATCTCATTGGTATTTATGTGAACCACAACAAGATGAATCTCTTTCTCCCTCTATAAATTACTCCCCAGCCCAAGCAGAAGTCCTGAACACTAGCACTGGGCAGGCAACACAGTTTTCAAGACTTTTGCTCTCTGCTACAGGGAATTGTGTCTGTCTCTATGACTATACAATCTCCTATTGCCACTAGGAGATAGCAAGAACTGCAGATGCTGGAGTCAGAGTCAATACGGTGTGGAGCTGGAGGAACACAATGGGCCAGGCAGCATCAAAGGAGGAGGACTGATGAAGGTTGTAAACCCGAAACGTCAACTTTCCTGCTCCTCTGATGCTGCCTGGCCTGTTGTGTTCCTCCAGCTCCACACTGTATTGACTCCTACTGCCACTGCCTTCTTATTTAATCCCCCTGCTGTAATAGTTTTCTGTTCAGTGTCATAGTCAGTTGACTCATTCACACTGCAGCTCTTATCCCCATTCTCTGATTCTCCACCCCTGAACATGATCCATACAAGCTGCAAAGAGCCCTTAACTTGTTGGACAATTGCAAAGGCTGAAGCTCCTCAATTTCTACCTCTTGATTGCCATACCAAGCTACCTCACAGTGACACCATCCTGTCCCTGACCATGAGACAAATCAGAAGACCTTAGTGTAAGGAGTGTAATTACCTCTTGGAACAAAGTATCTAGGTAATTTACTCCTCCCTGATGCATCAAGTCCCAAAGCTCAGACACCAGCTCAGTAACTCAGAGTTGAAAACTATAAAAATACCTCCTACCCTGACATTGTTATTGTGTTTAATTAATGAATTAATTAATGATTTTCTTAATTAAATTTTAAAAAGTCCTCCTAGTCTTGTTTGCACTTATGCTCACTTTATTTAAATTGCTGTTCGACATGCCTGATTGAAAATCCCTTTAGATATGTAGGAAATGTTCACCAATCAATCACCAATCTACTGTCCTGTGATTTCCCACCTCGACATTTTCATTCCCAATACATATTCTGACTGATGATGATATTTCCTGCCCCAAAACTTCACTATTTCCTCCCATGATACCTCACTGGTTTAAGCTTCAAGGTGTTGCTGTTTTACACTCCAAAGCCATAAATATGATAAATTTATCCTATCAGTGTAGCCTGTAACTATATATTATACCTTTTTAACTATAAAATGCTGTTGGTTGGACCAGGAAATGGTTTGTCTCGACTACATTAGACCAAGCAGACCAATTTTCACTGTTGAATGTAGATTACAAGATCTTGTCTAAAGTTATCCCTACTAGGTCAGGTCCGCTCTCGGATTGGTGATTCACCCCAAACAAACCTGTGCTGTACCGGACAGGAAGATATCTGAGAGCCTCGTTCTCCTCAGGGATACAATCACTTATGTGCAGGATGGGGTCTGGACACCTGCCTCATCAGCCTGGACTAGGAGAAGGCCTTTCAGAAGATATCGCACATCTGCATGAGGGATGTACTGTCCAAAATGGGCTTTGGGGAGGGAATCCGCAATTGGATGAATGCTCTATACTAATATCATTAGTGCAGTCTCAATCAAAAACAGATCTGGAGTCAGGCAGGGCTGCCCACTTTCTCCAGCCTGTCTGTACGTTATATAGAGCCTTTTGCAGAGTCCATCGAGAAGGATACGAGTCTGAGAGAGGTAACTATTCCAGGCAGCAGAGGAGTGCAGATCAAAGCCTCGCTATACACGGATGACATCGCCATTTTTTGCTTGGATCCGCTATCAGTGCACAGGCTCCTGAGCGTCTGCGACCAGTTCAAACTGCCTCGGGAATCAAGGCAAGAGCGGGACCATGTTCTTTGGGAACTGGGCCGGCCGATCCTTTATCCCATTCACCATCAGGACAGATTACTTGAAAGTGCTGGGAATATGATTCAGAGAGACTGGGGCGTGCCCCAGAACTTGGGAGAAGCGTGTTACCAAGGTCAGGCAGAAACTAGGCAGATGGGATAATATCTCCCTCTCCATTGTGGGTAAAAATCTGATCATCGTGTGTGAGGTACTCTTGTTGCTGTTGTATGTGGCACAGGTCTGGCCTATTACTTGAGCCTGCATCATTGCAATCACCCAAACCATTTTCAACTTCATCTGGGAGACAAAGACAGACCTCATTTGCAGGGACATCATATACAAAGCTCTGGATAAGGGGGGAAAGACATACCCAAAGCTGCCTTCATCCACATGGCCACCTTTGTGTTTGGTTGCATCAAGCTGTGCGTAGACTTTCAGTTCACAAACACCAGCTCGATCATAAACACCTGCTTTTGACTTCAAATCCATGACTAATATGGGCAAGTATCACATCTGTCTTCTTGACTACCTTATCTACCTGTCCTGCTACCATCAAGGATCTATGGATTTGCACTCAAATATTCCTCTGATCCTTTGAAATTCCTAGAGTCCTACCATTCAACATGTACTTCCTTGCCTTGTTAGTTCTCCCAAAATGCATCACTTCATCTTTTTCAGGATTAAATTCCATATGCCACTGTTCAGCCCATCTATATCATCTTGTAGCCTATTGCTTTCCTCCTTACTATTTACCACACAATCAAGTTTTGTGTCTGCTGATCATACCATCACAATTTGCTTGCTGGCACTAAGCCAATTTTGAAACCAATTTGTCAAATTGCCCTAGATCCCACAGGCTGTTAGCTTTTCGACCTGTCTGCCCTACGAGACCTTTTCAGAAGCCTTACTAAAATCCACGTAGACTACATCATCTGCACTTCATCAATGCACCTAGTAACCTCCTTAAAAAATTATATTAAATTTGTTAGACATGATCTCCTCCTGACAAAACCATGCTAACTGCCTTGATTAATTCTTGTCTCTCCAGGTAGAGATTAAGTCTGTATTTAAGATTTTTTTTCTAATCGTTTCCCTACTGCTAATGTTGAACTCACAGCACTGTAGTTTCCGAATTTATCATCTTTCTCGAATGATGGCACCACGTTAGGTGTTCTCCAATTCTCTGGCACCCAAGTGGCCAGGGAGGGTATTTGAAAATTAGTGTCAGAGCCCCTGCAATCATCTCCCTTGCCTCCCATTGTAGCCTGTGATACATCTCAAATGGGAAGATCCCCCAACACAGAGTGAAATAAACATGCATAACAAACTGAAGTGAAACAAATAACTTGCATGCCAAAGCAGATAAGGTTACGAGCCAAGTATGGAAAATGAGATTAGAATAGTTAGGGGATTTATCCACTCTCAAGCCTGCTGAAACCACTAATACCTCCTCCATCTCAATGTTAATCTGTTCAAGTATGTCACAGTCCCTCTCCCTGATTTCTGTACCTACATCGTCCTTCTTTATCATGAATACTTGTAAAAAGTTGAGGCTCCACCACAAACTCTTGGGGGACTCCAATCATCACATCTTGCAAATCAAGCAAAGACCCATTTAGGCATACTCCATTGTTTTCTCCCAGCCAAACAGCCAGTCTTTTATCCGTGGCAATATGGTGCCCTTTACACAATGACGTATGATGTGACACCTTATCAAATATCTCCTAGAAATCCAAGAACAGTACGCCTATAGGCTCCCCCTTATCCACGACATGTTACTAATTCAAAAACCCTAATAAATTGGGAAAACATGATAAAACTATGTTGGCTCTTTCCAATTATTTTCAGTTTTTTTTCGAAGTGCCCTGCTATATCCTCCTCAATGATTAAATTAAACTCTTCCCCACAATAGATATTGAGCAAGCTGGTCTATGGTTTCTTGCCTCTTTTCCTTGTTAAATAGAGGAGTTATATTTGCTACATTCTTGTAGCAATTGCATCATAGAGTACAAAAGCAAGCGAATTAAGATGAGCCTTTTTCAAACACTTGTTCAGCAACAACTGGAGTATTGTGTTCAATTCTGACACTGCATTTTAGGAAAGTTGTGATGCTTTTGGAGGGGATACAGAGAAAAAAATCTGAATAGTTTCAGGACCAGAGACTTAAGTTACATGATAGATCGAAGAAGCTGGGCTTGGAGGGAAGTTTAAGAAGAGATTGAATAGAGGTGTTCAACATACCAAGTGTCTCTAGACAGAGTAGATTGAAGGAAATTGTACTCATTTGTGGAAAGGTTGATTGTTCATTTGATTTGATTTATTATTGTCACATGTACCTAGGTCCAGTGAAAAGTTTTGTTTTGCATGCAGGCAGAACATAATATACAAGGTGCACTAGGATAATAGAGCAGAGTGAAGAATACAATGTTATAGTTGCAGAGATGTTGCACAAACAGCAAGATCAACATTAAATTCAGATTTTGAGAGATCCATTCAGAAGTCTAATAACAGCATGGAAGAAGCTGTTCTTGAATCTGTTGGTGCATATGTTTAAGCTTTTGTATCTTCTGCCTTATGGAAGAGGATGGAAGAGATTATGACCGGGTTGGGAGGGGTCTTTCATTATTTTGGCTGCCTTCCCAAGGCAGCAAGAAGTATAGATGGAGACAGTTGATGGAAGGTTGGCTTGCATGATTGACTGGGCTGTGTTTACAACTCTCTGTAGTTTCTTATGGTGTGGGGAGATCAACTGCCATACCAAGCTGTGTTGCATCAACATAGAATGTTTTCTATGGTACATCTATAAAAATTGGCAGGAGACTTTATGGACATGTCAAATTTCCTGAGCATCCTAAGGAAGTAGAGGCATTCTTGTGCTTTCTCGACCATAGCAAAAATGTGGATGGACCAGGATAGATCGGTGGTGATCACATTTCTTAGGAACTGGAGAATAAAATGTTTAACGAAGGGTAATCAACATTTTTTTTGCACAATTCGCATCACGAATGTGATTTAGGCAAACTCGACAGTGTCTTGACTAAGTAGTTTATGGAAAAATATTGCAGGGCATGGGAGCGGGATTAGCTAAAGAGCTGTTGCAGTGAGCAGACACTGACACGACGGGCCGAATGGCCACCGCCCCCCCCCCAATTCTGTGATGATGCCTCATTGCGGGGTTTGACCTCACAGCCTAACCGAGAGGGCGGTTAACTATTTAGCGAGAACCCTCAGGGTTTGAAATGCAGTTGCCGCTGCGGCGCTGGCCAGAGTTGAAGGAAACGCGTTTGGTTGTGACTGACTCTCTGTGCTTGCCGTCGAGTCGCTGCTGTCAGGAGCCGGGGGGCGGGGCGGTGGCGGAGGCTGATGGCTGCGGTCTTCCTGGTGATGTTGTATGAATATTCTCCACTCTTCTACATAACCCTCATCTTCTTGTGCTTCTTTGTAACTACCGCCGTCATACTGGGATGGTAAGTGTCACAAATAAGGTGCCCCGTGGATAAAAGTTGCTGGTCCCAGCGTCTTGATAGCCGTGAAGATGTCACTTTTATTCTCCAAAACAGGTTTGTTTGGGATATTCCCGTAATTATCCGGAATTCGGAGGAGACCGAGTCCGGGGCCACAGTGCAAAAAAAACGCATGGTGCAGGTGAAAAACCCATTCGCACTGGAAGTTTTGAACACCGATGCTGCATCAGTTATAGGTAATTTACTTTGTTGTCTTAAATGGTATCTCAGTGTGTAACGCTGCAAGAAACATTGTTTGGACACTTGCTTTGTGTTCAACACATTGGCTGATGAGTAACCAGAATCGATATTAATATGCACTTTCTCTGATCGATTCTAACTGAGTGATGGATGATGCTCACACACACTTCACTTTCTTCAAACTTGGTTAAAAAAGAAACATCCCATCTACTATGTCCAAGTATCAGTCTCTGTTATTGGAATGCTTATCCGTGCAACCACGTTTTGCATGTTGTTTCCCAATTCTTCTTGGATAAATATTTGTACCATACATCAAACCTGTTGGAATTGTTTTGCAGCAGTTTGCATTTCATTTGAAGATAGTAATTTGGTCAGCCAAGTTCTTGAGCTCCACCCCAATCATTGTTATTGTTTACCTTCAGAGTAGCCTAGAACTGTTTAGGGCAATGTACAGTTGACAGACCTGCGATAGCATGTTAATATCATGACACAAGAGTTCACCACTTACAGTGGCTGAAGTTTTTGGAATGTAATGATGCATATTGGTTAGTAAAATATTCAGGGATTTGTGGTAAAGAGGTATGGTATGAGCTCTGATTTTCCACATATTACTGGAGATCTTTACTGGATGATCTTTTGCCATTAGCTTTGGCAAAATTAGTCAAATTCCCATCGTAACACAAAACTATTGAAATTCATTGCATGCCATAAAATATTTTGATTTATGTATTTTGTCATTGCTGTTTAGGGTTGATGATAATTAATGTTGTAAGGACTATGTTAATAACGCAATTTAAACTTTGATGTGACACTCATCAAGCCAAGAAGTAGGGCAATGAGGCTGTAGGATATCACTGTAATAAGTTTAGTGAATTATACCTAGAGGATTTTAAAGTTTTCTTTATTAGTCTTGGCAATATTTTTGTGCCAATCTTCCCATACACATGCCTGTTATTGTGGGAGGAGCTGTGTAAGCACTGAATACAAAATAAGCACCTTTAGAAAATAACTTTGCAACATATTGTATGCAATGAAGGTTCAGGATTTTTCATTATCATTCTTCGAAAAATTGCGTTCTAAAATGGACAGCCATGCATGGCTTTAAGGTGGATTGGTACTTCTTTGTGGTGTGTTAAGCAGGAGGTAAATAGTTTTGGTTTAATTTTTGAGTTCTGTTGAATGACACTGGGTTGACTTGAAATTTGATTACATCCATTGAAATCAGGCTTTTAATTTTTTGAGGGCGAATAGATCAGTGCTCGGAAAGAAGTAGAAGAGCTGCAAATAAATGTGCTATTGTCCAGTGCCAGAGTGTCCTGTAAATGAGGGAGACAGTTCTTTTAGAAGGACAGAACCACCCGGAAAGTCAATGAGTCTGCAGATTTCTTTCAGAGCAAGACATTTCATTCAGACAATATGGGTCAGTATTAGCAGAAATGCTCATTTAACAGTTTGCCAAACAATCATAGCAGTATCAGTTAAGTCCTGTGTGGTTCAAAGTCAGAAGCAGAAGGCAGTGCAAGAGGAGTTTAAGGAACCCATCATAATAAATAAATAAGTTGCGTTAGCTGTTTATTTAAGGGTCTGAACTGCAGCTTGCCCACTGAACAAGGAAATTCAAAGTGGAAGGGTGACTCTTCACAAATTTGAGTATGTGTAAGATTGTTGTTGGGAGTAAAATGTTTGAACCTTTGTTTGTAATATAATAAAAAGCATTTTAAATAATTCTTGTATAGTGTAAACAGGGTTCATTTTTAACTTGTATCTAATAAACTTTGTTCTTTTCTTAAAAGTTCATTGACAGCATCTTGTGAATATGTTCAATGGCTGACCATTATGAGCAACAAATTGTAACAATAAAACTAAAATTAAAATAAAAGCTATGTTTCGCGCTGGAATCTGACTTGTCCAGAATTACAATTGGCTGGAATCATAATACATATGAGTAGTTTGTAACAAATAATAAGTAACATAGCATGATAATTGTAATATGAAGGAAAAGAAGTGACTTTGAACCTGTTGTTCCTCAAAATACCCACTGGAATTGTCTTCGCCTCATGTTTGGGTATATTGTGAACTAATTGATAGAGGTTGACTGCTAACAATCACAGTATCATTTTATGATAATACAGTTGTTAGGATTTAAGGTTCTTTACAGGTTTATTTTGGTGAAAGTTTATTAGCACGTGCCCCTTTTTTAAGAACCTCCATTTAAGTGACTGATTTGAAACCAGTCATCGTTGGTTAATAAATGATTTCGAAGGTGAACTCGATGGACCTTGATCTAGCAATTCATTTCAATTCCTGCACTCGCATTAAAATAATTCCTGTGATTCCTAATCATGAGATACCTGGAGCCACTGGTCCTGTATTTCACGGGTAAAAAATGTTAGCCATTTTTCATTCCTACCCTTTCATTCATTAACTGCTGACGAACCAAAACATCAATTCCCAAACATTATTGGGCTGCAATGACCTCTTCTGGTTATTCTATTTGATTTATGTTTCTCCCTATTGTCTCTTTTATTTTTGTCTGTGCCTGTCTCAACCTGCAATCTTTCTTGTGGATTCTTTATTTCTGTTGTGTCTAATTTGCCTCAAAATCAGCTCCTTTCCCTCTGTTGTTGACAATGTTCTTTTCTGCATTAGTTTTTCATTGGTCGAGGAGATGTGTTGTATTGTGCCAAACAGTTTAACAAAGCACAGGAACAGACCCTTGGGCCCACCAAGCCTGCGCCGATTCTCATCGTTATTTAGACCTCCTATTATTGCCCATGTGCATGTCCTATCCCACTGTTCACTTCCCATTCATGTGCCTATCAAGATACGCCTTAAACATTGCAAACAAGCCTGTTACCACCACCTCCACTGGCAGTGTGTTCCAGGCACCCACCACCCTCTTTGTGAAAAATTTTCTCTGCACTTCTCTCCTAAACTTGTCCCCTGTCACTTTGAACCTGTGCCTTCTTGTAGTTGACCTTTGCACCCTGGAAAAAAGCCTCTGACTATCCACACTATCTATGCCCCTCATAATTTGGTAGACCTTTATCAGGTCGCCCCTCAGCCTCTTGCCTTCCCAGCGAAAGCAATGAGAGTTTACCCAACTTCTCTTCATAACTAAAACCCTCCAGACCAAGCACCATCCTGGTAAAACTCCTCTGCACTTTCTGCAAAGCATCAATGTCCTTCTGGTAGTATGGCATCCGGAACTGCACACAACATTCTAAATGCTGCCTAACTAAAGTTTTTTTGTACAGCTAACCTAACTTGTCAACTTTTATATTCAAACACCCAACCGATGAAGGCAAGCGTGCTGTATGCCTTCTTGATCACCTTATCCAGCCACTTTCAGGGATCCATGGACCTGTAAGCCCAGATCCTTCTCTATGTCAAAATGTTCATGCAGTCTCAGATTTGTCATTCATGTTGCTGTACTGTTAATGTTTCAGTGGTCTATAAATTTTCAGCTTAAATATAATTCAGTTTCTACAGAGACATAGAAAGTCTAGTTCACCACGAAAGATAGCATTACAGCAATTTCTTACTGAAGGATAAATTTTGGGCATAGCCTTACACAGTACTCAAACAGTGGTGAAATTAAAATAAAATTCAATTGATTTGAGGATCCCAACTGATCATAGCTTTTGTTATCCAGTTATCACTTGGAAGCCAGTTTTGGGTCTGTAGCATGAATTGGATTCATAGTCTTTTTAAATACAAGTACAGTTGTCTGTTGAATCTCCGTGCTCAGCAATTCGCTATAATGATGGCCAATGCATATAAATTTCGTCCCTGCCTCCTGTGGTATCTTAGGGTTTACGTACTACTTGGGCAATGGAATTTTTTGTCTTTGATCCATCTGATTTACCTTATTTAGTGATACATCCAGATAAAATCAATTTAATATTTAAATTATTTTACATTTTTTTTTAACCTCTGTATATTTTCACTTTCTAACTTCCACTCTCATTTTATTGTAATAGTAGAAGAATTTTTCTGTAATATATGTAACATTCTTAGCTTCCTTAATCTCAAGTCTTTGCTGCTTTCATAATATTTTTCAGCTACTTTGGTAAATTCATGTATACTTTTCAAATTTCTCCCACACTTTGTAGATTTTGAGTTATTTACTTTGTATTTCACATTTTTAATTGTTGTTTTCATTCAGATTGGGGAATCTGTGTTTAACTTAGATTTATTTTCATTGCAGGCTTACTGCATTCATGGATGTGACCTTTGTACAAGGACCCTCCTCATTTCATTTTGACTTCTCTGCAGCCTTTGACTTGGCTGATCGCAACATCCTGATCAAACAGACCTTCTCTGTTGTTCAGAGAGTGAAAACTTCTTGTAATTTTGTTTTCACTAACGCTGTCATAGTCAGGGAGACTTCTGCAATGCCTCTTTCTGTCCCTGCACTGTTGCTCCAAAGATCTGTGCTTGGGAGCGTCCTATTACTCATACATGTTACCATTCAACAGCAACATCCAGTGACAAGGTGTCATGTTCTACATGTGTGGTGACAATACCCAACTCTAGTCACCATCACTGCTGTTGATCTTTCTGCTCCCTCTGCTGTTAGACAGCTTGTCAGACACAATCCTGGATGAACCAAAGTTTTCTGCAACTAAATGTTAGGCAGACCAATGGAGCTGTCTCCAGTTCCACTACAAACTCTGTTTTCCCATGTTCTTGCTATTTCTGTTATTTTTGCCCAATCCGTCATACACATACACTGAGCTCTTACTCAAAATACATCTGCTTAACTGTCAATTATCCCAAATATCTTTGCTTTACTACTACTGTCTGGAGGGAAAAGGCTTCTTGCTGGTAATTGATCTTACTTTCTTAGCTTCATGTTTTTTAACCTCGCCATGTTGTCTGCGTCCTATTCTTTTAACAACGTGTTCTCGGATTTTTCTGTTTCTTCTATGTGACCACAAAAGCTGGAAATGAGGCACTTTTAGCCAAATATTTTAATTTGCTTAGGAAAATATAAATCAAATCCAAGATCATAAAGTAAAAATGCTGAAAGTTGGCAGGCTAGCTATGGAATAGGTGTGATAACATGTCTATCATGTTGGAAACAGGGCCTGGGAGGAGACAACAAAGGTTGACAAAATTAAAGTACCTAATTAGTAGTTCAGCACTTTTTTTACTGAATAGTTTTTTCTGCTTTATGTTTAATTAAATTCTCCTAATAGCTTGGGAATGAAACTCGAGAGGCCTCAAAAATGATGACTTTGAATTAAGTGTGGCATGGTTAAAGTTACTGCCTGGAGAGTAAGATCTTAAGCAGAAGAGGAGAACATCAAGCGTGTTTCTTAAGTAAAATTTTGGCTTGAAAACGGAGATAAGTAAATATGTAACCTCTTCTCAACCAATTGGATGGAATTTATGTCCAAAATTAGGCTTGACAGTGGGCTATCTTTTCTCTTCTATTTTGAATCTAAAGTTCTTCAGACCGACTTTGCTTGCTTACATGAAATGAGTCTGGAGAGTTTTCAAAACATCTACTACCATGGAAGCCACACTATGAAAACAAAATGCCATTCAGCACTAACTGCAACTTTAACTCTGGGGATGTAAAGATACATAACAAATAGACGTGCTATGTGAGCAGTTGAAGATTCGCTTCTGGATTAAGTACATTGTTTGAATCATGCAGAAGGAAAATAACCACAAATCTAACTACTGACAATGAAATTCTTTCTTACATCTTATGAGCATTAAAAGCTGATCCATCACCAGAATGAAATTGTATCAATTCGGTATCTGTTGGTTTGCTAATTGAACAATTATAATCTCAGTTTACTTGGCTGTAGTTACAAGGAATTATTGAATTTTATGAGATATATAATTAGATGCATATATTGCACTTGAATTCTTCTTAGGCAGCCCCTTGGGATCAAGGATGACTTTCTTCCACTTCGTTGTTGTGGGTGCTGAGGTGACTAAATAATCTAATAGACTACTGGATCTGCACATGCTGCTACAGGTTGGGCAAGTGGTGTTCGCTGAAGCGGGTGGGTGGAATGTTCAGGATTTCACATTCAAATGGCTACAAGATTTTATAATGCAATCAGGTAATGAGAAGTGTATCTCTTCATGACTCGACACCTTCAAGGAAGAAGAGTGAAAAGTAGGAGGGGAGGCTGAAGAAAGTATATGTTCTCATACTAGCAAGAGATACTCCAGAGTCAACGCTTTGCTGAGTTCCAGGGCTTGGTTATGTTGCTTATGAAGTGGGGGAAATTTGCCATTGATTTATTGTCATGCTTGCCTAAAAGTTGGCCCTGGAAGCTTTATCACATCTTCTGCGGAGAAGAGAGGAAAAAGCTGAAAATGCAGGTTAATTAAAGAGGTTAAAATGCAATCAAAAGTTCCTGCGCATTCACAGCCTGTTTTCTGAAGGTGCAGGTAAATTTCTTGCTCATGTTCTTATTTGTTATTTGGTCAGATGATTTCTTTTCAGCTGTGGAATTTCTGCACTTCTAAAAGTAGTAAAGTATTTTCAGAAGTTTGGCAAGGAGCTTGTTCATTTTTTTTTAATACTATTGCTCATCAGAAGAGGAAATATGACCATACCAGCATTAAAACTCTTGTTTTTACAGCTAAAAGGGATGTGGTCCTTGTTTCAATCAATATTCTGTACTTTATAATAAGACTAACATTGAAGGTTTTAACTCAGGGATACAGATCTAGAAATAGACAGTTTTTGTTCTCAATTTTTGGGGTTGTATGAATTTTTAAAGAATAATTACTGTGGAAAATCTGTCTCTGTGTTTTGAATATTTTAACATCATTTTCATTGAACTAACCAGCTTTCTCTTGCTATCAATTCTCACTTGCAAAACATTGTTGTAAATTTATTTAATTTCCAAATCCTACCCATTTTCTAAACATACAATGTATTTCCTAGACAGTAGGATCAGGGAAGGTGGTAAAAGAGGGAGAGGTGTGGCATTGTTAGTCAAGGACAGTATTACAGTGGCAGAAAGGACGTTTGATGAGGACTCGTCTACTGAGGTAGTGTGGGCTGAGGTTAGAAACAGGAAAGGAGAGGTCACCCTCTTGGGAGTTTTCTATCGGCCTCTGAAAAGTTCCAGAGATGTAGAGGAAAGGATCGCAAAGATGATTCTGGATTGGAGCGAAAGTAACAGGGTAGTTGTTATGGGGGACTTTAACTTTCCAAATATTGACTGGAAACACTATAGAGTACTTTAGATGGGTCATTTTTTTGTCCAATGTGTGCAGGAGGGTTTCCTGACACAGTATGTAGATAGTCCAACAAGGGGCGAGGCCACATTGGATTTGGTACTGGGTAATGAACCAGGCCAGGTGTTAGATTTGGAGGTAGGTGAGCACTTTGGTGATAGTGACCACAATTCGGTTATGTTTACTTTAGCGATGGAAAAGGATAGGTATATACCGCAGGGCAAGAGTTATAGCTGGGGGAAAGGCAATTATGAGGCAATTAGGCAAGATTTAGGATGCGTAGGATGGAGAAGGAAACTGCAGGGGCTGGGTACAATTGAAATGTGGAGCTTGTTCAAGGAACAGCTACTGCGTGTCCTTGAGAAGTATGTACCTGTCAGGCAGGGAGGAAGTGGTCGAGCGAGGGAACCGTGGTTTACTAAAGAAGTTGAATCTCTTGTCAAGAGGAAGAAGGAGGCTTATGTAAAGATGAGGCGTGAAGGCTCAGTTAGGCGCTTGACAGTTACAAGTTAGCCAGGAAGGACCTAAAGAGAGAGCTAAGAAGAGCCAGGAGGGGACATGCGAAGTCTTTAGCCAGGTAGGATCAAGGAAAACCCTAAAGCTTTCTATAGGTATGTCACAAATAAAAGAATGACTAGAGTAAGATTAGGCCCAGTCAAGGACAGTAGTGGGAAGTTGTGTGTGGAGCCCGAAGAGATAGGAGAGGCGCTAAATGAATATTTTTCGTCAGTATTCACACAAGAAAAAGACAATGTAGTCGAGGAGAATACTGAGATACAGTCTATTAGACTAGACAGGATTGAGGTTCATAAGGAGGAGGTGTTAGCAATTCTGGAAAGTGTGAAAATAGATAAGTCCCCTGGGCCAGATGGGATTTATCCTAGGATTCTCTGGGAAGCTAGGGAGGAGATTGCAGAGCCTTTGGCTTTGATCTTTATGTCGTTATTGTCTACAGGAATAGTACTGGAGGATAGCAAATGTTGTCCCCTTGTTCAAGAAGGGGAGTAGAGACAACCCTGGTAATTATAGACCAGTGAGCCTTACTTCGGTTGTGGGTAAAGTGTTGGAAAGGATTATAAGAGATAGGATTTATAATCATCTAGAAAAGAATAATTTGATTAGGGATAGTCAACACGGTTTTGTGAAGGGTCGGTCGTGCCTCACAAACCTTATTGAGTTCTTTGAGAAGGTGACCAAACAGGTGGATGAGGGTAAAGCGTTTGATGTGGTGTATATGGATTTCAGTAAAGCGTTCGATAAGGTTCCCCATGGTAGGCTATTGCAGAAAATACGGAGGCATGGGATTGAGGGTGATTTAGCGGTTTGGATCAGAAATTGGCTAGCTGTAAGAAGACAGAGGGTGGTGGTTGATGGGAAATGTTCATCCTGGAGTTCAGTTACTAGTGGTGTACTGCAAGGATCTGTTTTGGGGTCACTGCTGTTTGTCATTTTTATAAATGACCTGGATGAGGGCGTAGAAGGATGGGTTAGTAAATTTGCGGATGACACCAAAGTCGGTGGAGTTGTGGATAGTGTGGAAGGATGTTGCAGGTTACAGAGGGACATAGATAAGCTGCAGAGCTGGGCTGAGAGGTGGCAAATGGAGTTTAATGTGGAAAAGTGTGAGGTGATTCACTTTGGAAGGAGTAACAGGAATACAGAGTACTGGGCTAATGGCAAGATTCTTGGTAGTGTGGATGAGCAGAGAGATCTCGGTGTCTGTGTGCATAGATCCCTGAAAGTTGCCACCCAGGTTGGTAGGGTTGTTAAGAAGGCGTACAGTTAGTTAGGTTTTATCGGTAGAGGGATTGAGTTTCAGAGCCATGAGGTCATGTTGCAGCTGTACAAAACTCTGGTGCGGCCGCACTTGGAGTATTGCGTACAGTTCTGGTCGCCGCATTATAGGAAGGATGTGGAGACATTGGAAAGGGTGCAGAGGAGATTTACCAGGATGTTGCCTGGCATGGAGGGAAGGTCTTATGAGGAAAGGCTGAGGGACTTGAGGCTGTTTTCGTTAGAAGAAGGTTAAGAGGTGACTTAATAGAGACATACAAGATGATCAGAGGATTAGATAGGGTGGACAGTGGGAGCCTTTTTCCTCGGATGGTGGTGGCTAGCACAAGGGGACATAGCTTTAAATTGAGGGGTGATAGATATAGGACAGATGTCGGAGGTAGGTTCTTTACTCAGAGAGTAGTAAGGGCGTGGAATGCCCTGCCTGCAACAGTAGTAGACTCGCCAACATTAAGGGCATTTAAATGGTCATTGGATAAACATATGGATGATAATGGAATAGTGTAGGTTAGATGGGCTTCAGATTGGTTTCACAGGTCGGCGCAACATCGAGGGCCAAAGAGCCTGTACTGGGCTGTAATGTTCTATGTTCTATGTAGATCATTAGAACAGAAATACCAATTTATATGGTTCAACATAACTTTAATACTTCAGAGCTTTTGTGATGCCTTTCTTTCTTTTGGTTTGAGAGGCTTTTCTTGGGTTGGATAAGGAGGTAAAAATCTAAGTCACAGTCTCTGTGGCCAATTACTGCCATTGCTGTTTTCTACTTGTGTCCCACATACTGTTTCTGGCCTTTATTTTATTTCCTTTGCCATTCTGTAACATGAATACTTGCCTCACTTTCCTTCAGTCTCACCAAGAAACTGTCATCACTTCCTTATTCCTATCGTATTTAAATTTGTTTCTGCTACTTCAAGGTATAGTGTTGCATTTACCTGAAAAAGAAATTGAAAATGCAATAGCTATGGTCAATGTGAACATATCAACTGACTGCAGTGCACAGGAGATAATAGTTTTGGAATATGCGCAAGAAACACACAAATTTATTTTCACTTTGTGATAGTGGAAAGAGGAATAAGGTTCACCACTTCTGTTACAAAATCAAATCAGTTTTTTTGCAACATACTAACTTTATAAGTCCTGTTGAAAAAATAATTTCTCAGTAAGTACGTTTTTAATGTACTACTCAACAAGCTTGTCTGTGTTGAGAATGTTTTGGACATAATTTGCTACCTCTGCAAAAAATTTCTACATTACCTTTGCAGGTGGAGTAAGTCTCAAATCTCATTGCATAGAGAAATGCATTTTGACTGTCTACTGGGGATGCAATGTTCACAAACTTCATGAAGGATTACAAAAACATGTTTACAGCTTCAGAATAAAGGTGCCCCAGAAACTAGAAGAAGCCATAGATCAAGAATACCTTCATCAAGAGACATTTCTGTATCCTTTTCCCAAACTTCTGATGGACAAGTCAGAATCTGTTGCGTACCTATCAGAGTTATGAATAACGTTAACTAATGTCAGATGGCATGCAGAAACAACAACTGACTTGCATAATGCCTTCAATGTAATAAAATATTTTTCATAGAAGCATCATATAAAAAAAGTGTGACACTGAGCAACGTGCAGATATTAGTTTCAGATTACCAAAGTTTGGTCAAAGAAGTAGGTTTTGAGAAGTGCCCTAAAGAAAGTCAGGTAGAGAAGCAGAAAGGCGCAGGGACGGTGTCCAAACCTTGAAGTCCAGGCAACTGAGGGTAAATCGGGATGTACATAGGTCAGAATTAGATGAGTGCATATATCTTTGGGATTTATGGGGATGAAGGAGATCATAGATTAGGACTGCATATGGGAGTTGTGAAGTTTTGCTTCAGTTGAAGTCAACTTAGACTTTGCTTGGAGTATTCTGGGTAGTTTTGGTCTCCTTACCAGGAAAGATGTTGTCATAGAGGGGGTGCAGTAGAGGTTGACCAGACTTGTTCCCAAGATGGTGTGGCTGGCCAATGAAGGAAATTGGGTAAAGTGGGCCTAGATACTCCAGAGTTTTGAAGAATGAAAGATGATCTAATTGAAATCTACAAAATACTTCAAGGAATAAACAGGGTTAATGAATGCAGGATGATTTCCTTGGGTGGGGTGTCTGGAACCGGGGGGTGGTGGTGGGGTAACAATTTAAAGATATGGGGGGGATATCATTCCGGACCAAGATGAGAATTTCCTTTTTACTCAGAGAGCGGTGAATCTTTGGAATTCTATACTTGAGGGCTATGGAAGCTTAGTCTTTGGGTATATGTAAAGTAGAGGTTGATAACTCTTCATGCCGTTGATAAATAAAAATTTATGGGGAAAGTGGGGGTGTAAGGCATTGAAGTATTCAATCAGCCATGACCACATTCAGTTGGAGAGCAGGTTTGATAGTCCAAATGACCTACTATTTTGCTATATTTCTGAAAGTTAGACTATTAAAAACCTAGTTTTAAAACCTAAGTAACTATTAAACTGATCCCCCAACTACACCTCCCCAGACTCTGACCAGCACCCAAACCCCACCTATCTCCACCTGGGACCCGAAAGCTGCTGCCGCTGGATCCAAGACTCCCACAGCTCCGCATTTCTGAAGGATCCCTGACTGGAATCTCCTTTTAGAAATGCAGTGCTCTTTCTTAACGTTCCTTTAAAAGTGTGGAGTGGCAACCACACAGATTGGAAAATTCATCCTAAACTGTTTGCTTTAAAATAAACTGGAGAGTCAAATAACAAAGAATTTGTCTTGCAACATTACAATTAGAACTGGTAATATATTTCAGAATTAATTTCTTTATCATATTGTACTAGCATTGAGAAACAAAATGACAATGAAAAGTTCTCTCAGCTACCTAAATATTTAGCAGTAAAAGATTTCGGGAATCTGCCTCGAACACGATATCCACTGGTAGCATTGTTAACATTAGCAGAAGAGGAAGACCGGGATATTTATGAAATTGTAAGTATGTTTATTGATTTTTTTTTAAGAAAAAGCATTAAATGCTAACTGAAGAATATTTTTGACTGACTGCCTATCTCCTCAGCAGATGGCAACATATTCTGAGTTATCGTAACACTGCTTCAGAGGCCTGTGATGATTTGCTGAAGTAGTAACATTGAGCCTAGCCTTGGTGTTACCAGATGATTCAAACCACAATTTGATGCTTCATTTTTCAAACCTTCTCATTTTTTTTTCCCTCCCTCATCTTTTTCTGCTCTAGTTAGTCTGAGACTGAAAGTCAATTGTGCCATCCTGCAACCTTGGAGTGAGAGAACATAGAAGTGTTAAATTGTATTAGTTTAAATTTTGTGTTCAGAACACAATTTTTAAAATGCTTACAAAAATTTCAGGCTATATAGTGGTATTACTCAAACTTCAATTTGATACAATTTAAGAAAAATATCCATCAGACTACCAGAAGAAATTCAACCTGTTTCAATATTTTTGTTGCTGTGTATACATTTAATCAGAAAATTTCACAATATATGTGGATCCTATATCTTCAGGTTTCTATGGTCACAGTAATTCATGTTCCAGATGAGAAATACAGACTCACCTGCCGGATCTTATACCAGTATCTGCTGACTGCACAAGGTCACATATATGACCTTAAGGTAGGTTTATGAGTTGTAGTGATTGTGGGAGAATGGAATCAACAATGTATGCTAATATTTCTCATACGTTTTATTACAATGAGTACTTGAGAGTAAAATGCTGACATATGATGGTTTACATGTGTAAAGATTATAGCTAACATTTTCAGCTTGTTTTCTCTGCTCTTTCCTGAGAGAGATTGTTATTAAGCAGTTTGATTATAGAGAGAGTAAGAAGCATTATTGCTGATTCCAGGCATAAATAATAAAGACGTGGGCGAGTTTAGAAATCAGGTAAAATAACAATTAAGACTATGCAGTTCCTTATTAATATCGCGGTTAATATTGTGGGAGACTGGCATTCAGTTCCCTAATGGGGAGAAGACAATGACTTAAAGATTTTGACTCCACTGTGGCTCAGTAGAGAACCCTTTCACCTCTGAGTCAGAAGGTTTTGGGTTTAAGTCCTGCTCCAGGGAATTCGTAAAATCTACCTTTTTGTCCCCTAACAATATATCCCTGTGGTGCAGTATCGAAGGTTGGAAACGAGTAGCACAAATTTCAGCTCATTGAGGTTTTAAACAAAAAAAAATTTAAGGAGAATTTTTTTGCCCTTTTCTAATTGCCCTTGAGAAAATGATAGTGTGCCACGACCTTGATCCATTACAATCCATGTAGTTTAGGTACACCGAGTGTTGTTCAAAAAGGAATTTCAGAATTTTCATCGAGTAATAGCGAGGGAACAGGTATATGTCATGAAGTTGTATAGCCTGGCAGTTTACAGTGTTCCCATGTCTCCCTTGTCCTTCTAGGTGGTAGAAGTTGCAGGTTTGAAAAATGCTTTCAATGGAGTGGATGGAGTGCTGATAAAATGGGCTGTTCCGGAGCCACAGTCATCGATGAAAGTGGACAATATTCCAATATTCTATCACATTCCTGACATGTGCATTACATGAGTTACTCGCCTCAATTCCCAGACTCTGACCTCCTCTTCTTAGCCACAGTAATTATATTGTTGGTCCATTTGAGTGTCTGGTCAATCATAATCCCCAGGTTGTTGATCGTAGTGAATTCAATAATAATGATTCCATTAACTAGCAAGGAGAGCTGGTCAAATTCTATCATATTGCAGATGGTCATTGCCTAGCACTTGTGTGATGCAAATGTTGCTTATTTGTTATCAATTCAAGCCTGACTGTTGTCCAAGTCTTATTGCATTTGGACATGGACTGTTTCAATATCTGAAGAGTGTCAAATTCTCAACAGATTATGTACAGATAAAGGTGAGAAGCTAATGTTTCAAGTCTTAGGTGACTCTTCATTAGAGCTCTGATGAAGAGTCATCCAGACTCAATGTTAGCTTGCTGTCTCTCCACAGATGCTGCCTGACCTCCTGTGATTTCCAGCATTTTTTTGTTTTCAGTACAGATTTTCAGCATCTGCAGTAATTTGTCCTACATTGCAGCATGCTACCACAGGGAATGGTTGAGCCAAATAATATAGACATGTTTATGGAGCTAGACAAGCACATGAGAAAGATGATGATAGATTGTTGCCGTGGTAGTTTGAGGTGAGGGTTTCAGGGAGAATTTTCAAGCATTGTATAAACACCACCATAGACTGGTTGATTGGTTTTTATCTGTGCCAGATATCCCAAGTAAAACAGTTCCTGGCTTCCAAACCACCCTCTTCTAATCACGGAATGCCATATGAACACTCGAAGCATAGCAATATGACACTGAGAATACAGGACAATGGGTTTAGTTTTGGTTGTTTTATTTAAGGGCTAACACGGATGTGACAGGCAAAATAGTTGATGTTGTAATCAACTATAGTGTTATAAAACTAATTATATTCACACTCCTGCTCCAGTTGAGATAAATCTAAGCAGACTAGGATTAGAACCTGTGATCTTGGTTGTGTGTATGATTCTGTCTTTATTTACTGAGCTGTTGGGCACCAAATAGTTTTAAATGTATTTTTAAAAATTAGGCATTTAATTAGTGTATTAAGGTCAACTTAGATTATCAAGAAACTTGACAGAGTCTGATTAGATTATTCGTGGGCTTGCTTCCATGTCTTTTTTGTTTTAAGTGGCTGTTTATCAGTTTATATATAAACATTAAAATTTGAATATTTTAAAATTACCAAAAAACACATATAATGAATGCTATACTTTTCAAATTACTTATTTTGACCATCATGGCCTTTAGAAGGTGGATGGGAGATTTAATCCCTTGAAACTGCTAGAGTTGCTGTGAATCACTTTGAGTCCTAACTGAGCAGCCTGGTGGTAACTTCTCTTTTGTGAGGAAATATTTGGCCACCATTGTGATTAAGCAAAGATTTGGAGCTCATCGGTATAGATATCTGTAGGTAAAATCATGTTGTAGCATTATGCATGATTACTTCACAATTCTATTTCAACATAGGCATAGTTGCATTTCTAAAATGAATCCCTCTGCAGTGCTCACTTTGCACCCTGCCTTCATAAGTCTCCAAAATCATTTGCAGCAATTTTTCCTTTGCCTGTCCACAAAGTTCACTTTTCTACTTAATGTTCATCTTTTTATTTAGCCCTGTAAAAACAGTTTTGTTTTCAATGAAGGGCATATAATTTACTACCATTGCTCAGCACCTAGTTTTAGTATTTATCTCTCTCCCTTTATCCGAGAAATTTCCAAATGCTATTACTGCGGTTGTTGCTCTGTTCCTGCTTCTTGTTTCTTGTTTCCCACTTCTATGCACTCCTCCTGTGAAACACATCTTAATATAAACAGTGAGCTGAAAATTTTGTCAAAAGTCCAGTTATTTAAAACATTTCAGTACAAATACAAAAGTCAGTTAATACATATACGTACACAAACAATATAATAAACAATTGATATGTATCATTTGTGGCACAGTAGATGTGAAACCTGTCGAGAGAGTGGTGCATTGATATCGATGACATCTTTCACCAAATGCCTTCATGTTCAGCAAGGCATAAAATGTCTTTTTGAATATCAGTGAATTATTTAGGGTGTCCTAAATTTGTCTAGGAAACAAAAGTGACTGCATATGAAGTTTTTTGGAATATTTCTTGCAATTGCATTGATTTAGTCGTTTGGCTCTGGCCGTTTAGCAAATGCAGTGAGTAGTTTACAGTAATTGTACTACATATCAAGCTGTATTCTGCCTTTTTAATTAAATTTATATTGTTACGTTTTAATTACTCAGAGACTGTTTGTACCTGTTGATGAAACCAGTTTACCTGCACAACTGCCTTCAGAAACTGGCCTGGACAAAAAACTCTTGGAAAAATTTGGCACCACAGAAGAAGAGCTTGACTCACAAAACGAAAGCAGCAAAGATTGTGTTGTGTGTCAGAATGCTGCTGTGAACTGGGTTCTGCTGCCTTGCAGACATGCCTGTCTATGTGACTGTTGTGTGAATTACTTCAATCAATGTCCCATGTGCAGAGAGTTTGTTGCAGAATCTTTTGCCCTCTTACGAACAGAAGAAGTTGGTGCAGTTAAAGGTGACACTGATAATCAGATATTTGAAGATATCTGGGAAGAATCAGATGAGGAAAACATTCATAATGATGTAAATGAACAGCTTGACCTTTAATGAAAAAAGCAAATTAAATTTGGCACATACAGCTTCTACAATATCAAAGGTCTGTGTGCAATCTACAGTTATAAACCTTGATGAAGGATTATGTAAGATGTTTTGTAATTAAGTTATGCAAGTTATTTGAGACATCATTATTTCTGAGTAGTTTAAAACAGGGATAACGTTTACGTGTGTGTGTGTGTGTGTGTGTGTGGAGGGGGAGCGGGATTCAAAAGTATTATATTAACAAGTAATTCAATAGTTTAAACTTCTCCAGAAGCACAATAACATACAGCTTAATTTAAGTAAATTAGACTTTGACTTTTTTAAACATCAACTTATTCCTACATGATAAATTGTTTCAGGTTTTTGCAAGCTTTAGTGGTAATTATATTCAAATCTTCACTTTTCTTACTTCTTGTGGAACAAGTCATAATATTTCTGTATCTATCTCAAAAAATTTCAGTGATTATGCCTGTTTTTACAAAACTCATCATAAGTGGACATTAATTTAAGGACCTGTTTAGAATTTTTCATCTTGGTTTCCCAGCTACAGTCAGCCATGTTTTGTGAGTCTGTCAAGCAGGTAGGCCTTTGGCCTTGGGAAGTAGAGAGGAGGGAGGAATTGTAAAAAGTCTGGGTGAGTGGAGTAAAAATCAGAGACCTGCCTGGGGCAGATCAGAATGTTGTAGAGGAGATCACACAAGTTAGTAGTAAATCAGGAGTTCTGATTGTGAGAGCTGGATAAAACAGATGACCTAGAAAGACATTTGCCTTCCAGCAGTCCTCCCCACCCTTTAGTCAACAGATTCATATAATGGTTACAGCGCAGAAGGATGTTATTCAGTCTATTGCCAGTGTTGGCTTTCCAAAGAACCAAATTACCCATTGTCTCACTCTAACTTTTTCCTTTGTAGCCTTGCATGTTCCTACTTTTTGGATAATAATTCAGTACCCTCATAACTGCCTCAATCAACCCTGCTTCCAGCACATTCAGGCAGTGCTTTCCAGATTCCAACCATTCCATACATGAGAAGGTTTTTCTTCATGGCTCTGATGCTTTTGTCAGTTATCTCATTTGTACTGTCCTGTTCCCATTGATGGAAGGACCAAGAATACTTTTCCCATCTATTCTGTCAGACCCCTCATGATTTTATATACTTCCACTGAAATTCCTTGCAAGCTTCTCCAAGAGTCCCAAGCTCACTAGCCTATCTACATAATGAAGTTCCTCATCCCTGGAACCATTCTCATTAACCTTTTCAACACTCTCTCTCGCACTTTAACATCTTTTCTGAAGTGTAGTACCCAAGACTGGATGCAATACTCCAGCTGAGGCCAAACTAGTGCTCCATACAAGTTTAATGCAACCTCATAAAAACCGAAAGAACTGCTGGAAATCTGCTCCATTCTGAGGAAGGGTCACTGCATCTGAAATGTTAACTCTGATTTCTCTCCACAGATGCTACCAAACCTGCTGAGCTTTTCCAGAGAGTTGTTTTTGTTTAACATAACCTCCTTGCTTTTGCACTCTATGCTCCTTTTGATAAAACCATGTATTTTATGAACCACTCCCTTAACCGGCCCTGCTCTTTTCAATAACGTACCTACATATACACTCAGCTCCCTCTGCTTCAGTACTCCTTTACAATTGTACCTTTTTTAAGGTTGTCTCTCCTCATTCTTACTACTAAAATGGATCACTTTCCATTGCACTGCATTTCATTTCATTTGCCACTTGTCTGTCATTCAACCAACTTATTTATGAGCTCAGATGGTTCTAAATTTATCCTCCTCACTGTCAGAAGTCACACGACACCAGGTTATAGTCCAACAGGTTTATTTGAAATGACAAGCTTTCGGAGCGCTGCTCCCTTGTCGGGCGATGCGACTTCACCTGACGAAGTAGTAGTGCTCCAAAAGCAGGTGATTACAAATGAATCGTTGGACTATAATCTGGTGTCGGGTGACTTCTGACTTTGTCCACCCCAGTCCAACCCCAGCATGTCCACATCATGGCTCCTCCATGTTGATGATGCTTTCAAAATTTATCATATTTGAAATTATGCTCTATTCACCAAGGTCTAGATCATTAATGTATGTCCTGAAGAACAGTGCCCCTAACACCTCCCTGGGGCACCTCATTGCACATCTTCCTCCAGTCCAGGAAAAATTGACTAACTATGACTGTTTCCAGTTTCTCAGCCAATTTTGTATCTACATCACTATGATCCCTTTTTATTTCATGAGTCATAATTTCACTCATCCAGTGTAAAATCACATTATATTTATAAATCCATATGCACTATGTCAACAGCATTACCTTCATCAACCCTCTCTGTTGCCTCATCAATAAACTCCAGAAAGTTAGTTGAATGTAGTCTGCCTATAACAAATTTATGCTGGCTCTCATTAATTAACTTGCATTAACCCAAAGGACTAATTTCTCCTAAATAATTGTTAGTGGAAGCTTCCCTGCTGTTAAGGTTAAACTGCCTGTCCTGTAGTTTCTGGATTTATCTTTTTATCATTTTTATAACAAAGAGTGTAAGTTTTGCAATTTTCAGACCTGTGGCACCATCCCAAGTCTAAGGAAGACAGGAGAATTGTGTCTAATGTCTCTGTAATCTCCACTTGCACTTCCCTCATGTATGCTTCAGTGTATTATTGCATTTGGTCCTGGTGGCTAGTCAACAATAATACAGTTAACCTATCCAGTGCCTTCTCCTTAGATATTTAAGATGGTTCAGGTGTATGAATTATCACTTCTTTTACCACGACTTGTGTAGCATCATCTTCTTTGATTAACTTAGATGCAAAGTATTTTTAAAATACCTCAGCTATGCCCCCTACCTTCTAACCCACTCCTACTTTTACCATCGATTTTACTATTTATATCCCTGTCGAAGGCTTTTGGATTCTCTCTTGTGTTCACTGATGGTCTCTTTTCATTTCTTTTATGAAACAAAGACCTGTGAGTGCTGCAGATCTGAAACAAAAACAGAAATTGCTGGAAAACCCAGCAGGTCTGGCAGCATCTGTGGGGAGAAAGCAGTGTTAACGTTTCAAGTATTTATCAAAAGATTTTTTTATTTGATTTTTCACTTTTTACATCTGAAGTTTATATATTTTAACCCGGTTGATTGTGTATTAGCCACCTGACATATATCATAAACATACTTTTTTCTTCATCTCTACTTTTTCATCGTTCAGAGCACTTTGAATTTGTTTGGTCTATTTTTCCCCTTGAAAATATACCACGCCTGTATTCAAATCATCTCCAGTCAACTTGTACCATTCCTGCCCTTCTTTGAATCAGGTCTCTGATATAGCCAGGATGTCATATTTCCACATGGCAGTCCTTGTCTGCATTCTTACTAATCTTGTTTACTGAGAGAAATGCACTGTCATGCATGCATAGTAACCCTAATGTGGAGTTGATTACCTTTTCCCCTAATCTAAACCCACATAATACCTCTTTCCTAATGCTATCTGTCTCCTCCAGAATTCTGTACATCTTGGTGTTTCTCTCTGATGTTAGCTGCTGTCAGTCCGGTCAATATCCTATTAAACTTCCTTTAAGAGTACGAGCAAGTTGTCCCACAAGCATATCTGTTTAGGTGCACCTTGCCTGTACGACTTATGTCTGCCCCAGAATCTGATCTCAATGTTCCAGGAATCACAGGTCGCTCTCATCCAGTCTTTCGAGCCGTTGGCACGTTTGTCTCATCTTCCAATTTCTATATTCACTTGTGCACAAAACCAGTAATAGTCTGTAGATTACCACTTGCATGGGTACATATGAATTAGGATCAGGTGTAGGCGATTCTGTCCCTCGAGCCTACTGTGCCTTTTGACAAGATTATAGCTGATGTGATCGTAACCTCAACCCTACTTTCCCTTTGACTTCCTATTACTCAAGTAAATAAGTATCTCTGCCTCATTAATATTTAATGACGCAGCCTCTCCTACTATCTGGGAAAGAGAATTAAACAAACTCCTGCCCCTTAGTGAAAACATTTCTCTTTATTTCAGTCTTAAATGGGAGACTCCTCTCATTTAAACTGTTCTTTGGTTCCTATTTCACCCACAAGGAGAAACCATCTTCTAGCATCCACCTGGTCAAGTTCGCTGGATCGATCACCCTCCTAAAATCCAATAGATACAGGTCCAACCTTCCACCCACCCCCCAATCCCAGGAATCAGTCAAGTGAACATTCTGTGAAATGCTCCGATCTGAATCAATTTTGATGATGGGTCACTCAACCTGAAAAGTTAACTCTGTTTTGCTGTGCACAAATGCTGCCTAACGTGCTGAATTTTTAAAATAAATTTTGTTTTTCATTTAAAGTTTCCGGTATCACAATATTTTGCTTTTGCTTTTAGTACCTTAAATTTGATTATTGCACTAGATTTCACCCACAATTTTTCTGCCTATATCATTGGTACCAATGTGGACCAGTGGCTCTCGCTGTTTACCAGCTTGGTCCTCTGCAACCACTGAATGACATAATTGATCTTGGTACCAGGAAGACAACATACTATGCTGGATTCAGTTGCTCAAGACTCATGGCTGCGGCAAGGGTGATCTGGACGTTTTATTTTCCTTTTGTTTCTGTTTCTTTAACTTCTGCTCTTGTTTTTAATTCTGGCTATTGTATTCTAAGATGGTGCTGGAGGGTGGCTGCTGTGTACACTTTTCACGGTACTCCTGTACTCTTGTACTCTGGTACATGTGACAATAAAATCTGATCAAATCAAGCAGTCAAATTGAGCATGCTGCCTAAATATAAGGCACACTGCCTCTTTCTTTTTGTTAAAACCAGATAATAGATTTTTAATATTTTCACATCCCAAAACTATAAGTTTTCAGGAGCTAAATCTCCCTCATTATTTCTGAATTTTGAGAGTCTGTAGTGCTGTAAAGCTTTTGAAGGAGGCCCTGTGCCCAGAAAATACACGTAATGCTGTACAGTATGTGTGTATATATATATGCTTTTTAAAATGAATTTATATTTTGTGAACCATGGGTAATTAGTATGTGATTATTACCATCTTTTAGCCAATACTGACGGCTAAGAAAGTGGGTTCTTTGAAATTGTAATATAGGTCAACGTTCTAACAGAATAATAAACATATGGTACATACCTTATGATTTTATGTTAAGCTATGGATTACTTGTACAGTGCCTAAAATGTAACATGAGGTTTTCCAGGTAGTCTCATTGAAAAAACTGAACACTAAGTTTCCTCTTTATACATCATATACTGTTATATTTCTATTTCCACTTCCGAACTACTCCAATACCTCCTTTTAAAATACACACAGCTTCATTAATTGTTAAAATTGTGGCTCTTCTGTTGTTTAGCAGTAATTCAGTACTGTTTTCACATATTGATTCTCAAGGGTGTTAACTTTCAAGACAAAAATGTGTAATTTTATTTGATTGTTCACAGTAGGACAAATTAAATACATAGAGTTCATTTTGCCTTATGCTTCCGTGAAATGTTGAGGTTTTGCTATGTAAATGTATTTTCCAAAAAAAAACAACACAATGATTGGAATTGTAAGTCGGAGCCTTGAATGAAAACAGATCAAAGTTATTAACCGTCCAAATCACTCAGTACAACCAATTATAGTTGTAGCTCCACACATATCACAGGGTTTTCTTTTCAGACTGTAATGAGGAACAGTCTTGAGCATCTCCTGACATTCAATAATTGTTCTGTAATGACCAGAATATTCAAGACAAATAAGTTTGCTATTTTATATTTTTAAGTGATCGTGATAATTATAACATTTCTCATTTGAAGAAGCAAAAAAAGTTGGAAATTGCTATAAATAATTAATCATCTAGTAAGCAACACATTTGAATATTAATTTGCCAAGAGAAATCCCATTTATATCTATCTTCTATTTTTCAGAGATTTCTAGTTCTACTGCTTACTTGCAGCGCTTAAAGATATATTGGATTTTTATGAAATGTTCAAGTATTGTGAAAAGGATGATCTGGCTTTAGTCAGGTCTCGTATGTTTAGAAATCTGTGTGTTGCCCATCAAGTAACTTGTACAGGAGACTTGTCATGCTACCTTTTAAAAATATTGAAATCTACCTTTTCTGTGTGGAGTACAGCCTATTTGTGGTAAAGTGTAATTACTTTTTGCATTGATGGGCTGCAAATACCAGTGGGATAGTTTAGTCCTCTGTCAATCTGAGCACTGCTCTTCTGAACAATTACTTTGAAGGACCCATATTGATACCTGTTCTGGGACTAATAAAGGGAGTTGGAGCATAACGTCTCATGTAGGTTTATCTGCTAACATGCATTGAAAGCAAAATAAAATCAGCAGGTGTGCCAGCAATGGTATGGCATGTCAATTTCTGGCTAAAATGCCTGAAACACCTCAACTACTGGTCATTTATAGCCCTTTTCATCTACAGGCCCACCAAAGGCACCTTTCACACCTAATTCCCATTGGCAAGCTGAGGACCTACTTTCCATGCCTACATGACACCTTTCCCTACTCCTTTTAAATTGGTAAAGGAAGCTCTGCCGCAGCTTTCAACAACAAAAGACCAAAGAGTTGGCAGAACATTGTTTTTGTCAGCTTGGTCCAACAAAATCCCCAGTGCTTCCAAAAAAAGGGCTGGTCCTGAAATTAATAAAGTGGCTAAGATTGAATCCTGGTCCATTTCCAAAACACGATCACACAGTTTTCAGAGGTGAATTTCATTGTGAAAAGACAACTGTCCCCTATATGTCAGTTACATACAACTAGTACTTTTAATCTTTAAGGTTGACAAAGTGGGAGGCAACGACCAAGTACTATTTTCATGAGACCGTTATTCCAGAGACCTAAATTTGAATCCCATCTTGGCAGATGGTGAAATTTGAATTCAATAAAGATCTGGAATTAAGAGTATTGGTGACAGTGAAACTGTTGTCAGTTGTTGTAAAACCCAACCGGTTCGCTAATATCCTTCAGGGAAGGAAACTTGCCATCCTTACCTGGTCTGACCTACATACAACTCCAGCCTCACAACAATGTGATTGACACTTAACTGGCCTCTGGGAAATTAGGACCGGGCAAGCCGACAATGCTGTCAACCAATAAATGAATTAAAACGAAATGATCAAGTCATGTTTTATCTAACTTTTTAAAAACAACATTTCATGGTCAAATGACAGCCAAATTAGTTACATCACACAGACCAATTTAAAGAAAACCTACAGCTCTTTTTTTTTCTAAGACTTCATTGCGAAGTATATTTTGTTTTTCGAAGATTCTTCATTATCACCTTGTTTTGGATCTGGTGTAGTAATGATTCTAAACTCTTTAAAACTAAAGTCTTGTAGATAACTGAAAAGTAAGCATTCCATGTCCCTTCTTCTGTTACTCCCAGACTTTAGCCCAAAACCCATAATAGTATCCTGCAACTGCTTTTGTGACACAAATTTCTGTGAATTCTCGTAATCAACTAAAATGGGGCCTTCTTATTCCAAGTGCTCTCTAGAGACTTGAGCACTACTGTGAAAGAGCTGTGCTGTTAGAGATGTTATCTTTCAGATAAGAAATTAGATTGAGATTCTGTCTGAGGTTGACATAAAAGATTCCACAGCACTGTTTTGAAGAAGAGCAAAAGATTTCTGGCCAATAGCGTGGCCATTATTTGAGACCTCAACCAACTTGATTTGACCGCACGTCCACCATCAATGCACAGTAGCAGCAGTGTCTGCCATCTACAAGATGCACTGCAGAAATTTACCAAGGTTCCTTAGACAACACCATTTGAAATGACAACTTTCATCCAGAAGGACAAGGACAGCAGATACAAAGGTATGGCACCACCTGCAAGTTCCTCTCCAAACCTCTCTTATGTAGCAAAAAAAATTCACAAAGATAAATGTTGATCCATTACAGGCAGAGACATGGGAATTTATAATAGGAAATAGAGAAATGGCAGAGAAGCTAAATAAGTACAATGTGTCTGCCTACAAAAAGGAAGTCACAAGAAGGCTCCCTCAAATAATTAAGATCCAAGGCTCTAGTGATAATGTGGAACTAAAAGAAAACAGAATTAGCAGAAATGCAATATTGGGGAAATTATTGGAAGTGAAGTTAACAAATTCCCAGACCTTTTACACTAGAGTTTTGAAAGAGGCAGCAGAGATAGTGGATGCATTGTCTCTGAAGCTTCTATTAATTCTGCAATGGTGCCTGCAGATTGGAAGTTTGCTAATGTAACCACCCCTCTCCCCGCCAAACACTGGCAGACCTATTAGCCTGACATCAATAAGAGGGAAAATACTTCATTCTATCTTAAAAGATGTAATCATTGAACATTAGAAAATAATTGCATGGACTGAGTCAAATCATGTTCAAAAAATCTGATAGAATTTGTTTGAGTTACTACCAGAGTCAATGAAGTAGAACCAGTGAATGTGGTATATTTGAGTTTTCAGAAGATGTTTGATAAAGTCCCACACAGGAGGTTAGTAAACAAAATTAAAGTGCATGGAAATGGAGGTGGTAATATCTGAGCATAATTAGAGGATTGATCAACAAGCAGAAAGAAGACAGTAGGAATAAACAGGTCATTCTCAGGTTGTCTGATGTGCTCAGTGGGCTACCATAAAGATCAATGCTTGGGACCACACTGTTCACAATCTATATCAATGATTTCGATGTGGGAACCAATTGTGATAATGCCAAGTTTGCAAATGATATAAAGTGTGGAGGAAATGTAAATTGTAAGGAAGATGGAAAGAAACCTCAATAGGGTTTAGTCAGCTGGTAGAGTGAGCAAGAGCATGGGGAATAGAATACAATATGGATAAATGCAAAATCAACCACTTTGGTAGGAGGAACAAAGGTATAAGGGAGATAGAGGGCTTGGTGACGTGGTGCAATGAAAATAATCTGTCTCTCAATGTCAGCAAAACTAAAGAACTGATTATTGACTGCAGAAAGAAAGGAGGAGTACATGCCCCCATCTACATTCATGGAACTGAGGGCGAAGAGCATCAAGTTCCTTAGAGTGACGATAACTGACAACTTATTCTGGACTTCCCATGTACGTGCAACAGTCAAGAAGGCACAACAAAGCCTCTTCTTCCTCAGGTGGCTCAGGAAATTTTGCATGTCCATAAGGTCCCTCACCAATTTTTTACAGATGCACCATTGAAAACATATTGTCCGGTAGCATAATGGCAACTGCTGTGTCCAGGACCGTACGAAACTGCAGAAGGTGATGTGCACTGCCCAGAGCATCATTCAAGCCAACCTTCCATCCATGGACTCCATTTACATGGCTCGCTGCCATGGAAAGGCAGCCAACGTCATCGTAGACCCTTTGCAACCTGGTAATGATCTCCTTCCATCAGGCAGAAGACACAGAAGCCTGAACACACGCACAAGCAGGTTCAGGAACAGCTTCTTCCAGCTGTTATCAGACTGCTGAATGGACTCTCTAGCCTCACATAATGTTTGATCTTGCCTAGCACATGCCCTGCAATGTAACCTGATGCCTCAAAGTCTTTTTTGATCTGTACATCCTTTGCTTACTGTGATCTGCTGGTACCACTCGTATACAAAGCTTTTCATTGTATTTTGGTACACGTGACAATAAATAAATCAATCAATCAAAACAGTGAATGTTGAGATATTGGAAACTGTTGATGTCCAAAAGGACTTTGGTGCCCTTGATCATAAGTCACGAAAAGGTATCACTTGCAGCGAGCGACTTGGAAGACAAGAGATTTTGAATACAGGAACAAAGAAGTTTCAATTGTATAAAACACTGATGTGCAGTTCTAGCTCTCTTATCTAAGGAAATTTATACTTGCAATGGAGACAATGCAGTGAGTTTCACTAGAATGATTATTCGGATTGTCCTTTGAGGAGAGATTGAGGAGACTGGGTCTGTATACTCTGGGGTTTGGAAGAATGAGAAAGTGGTGTCATAGAAACTTACAAAATTCTTAAAGGGTTTGACAGAATCAATTTAGAAAGGATGCTTCCTCTGTTTGTGGGGTCTAGAACCAGGGGAGACAGTTTCAGAATAAAAATAAAGCCATTAGAACTGAAATGAGGAGGAATTTTTCACAGAGAGCATGGTGAATCTTTATAATTCTCTACCCCAGAGGGCTGTGGAAGCTCAGTCATTATGTAATTTCAAGACAGATTGATAGATTTCTATTTACTAATGACTTAAACAGATATGGGGATAGTGCAAGAATGTGGTGTTGACAAAGGTGAGCTGCAATGATCTAGAATGATTAGCAGGTTTGAGGGGCTGAATGACTACTACTCCTCCCATGCTTATCCCCAATATTATCAGGCTTACAACTTTGCAAGAAAAATCCACTGTGTCAACATATTCTGTATTATCATCACAATTAAACTTTGTTGTTTTGCAGTTCAATCTGTCGCAGGTAATGTTGATCTCATCATTTAGACTGATCTTAGTAATTTATTGTGTCAGGCATTTGTATGTTGCTGTTTAAATTACTTTGGAAACACACTTATGGCAAAATGAATCACAGATAATAGAAATGTAAGAATGTATTTTATGAGTTCATTTGCTGACAGGAAATCCTGCAGGGGGCACCAGGAATCCAACTTGTCAATCAAACATTCTATCCAATAACCATATTCTCATTATATTGTTCAGTTCTAAAAAAACGGCAAAGTTAATTGTGGGCTGTAATATTGTAAATTACAGTAAAGCCTACCAGTTGTATAGTTCCAATTCCTTTTCGTGAGTGGTTGAAAGTTACAAGAGAAATCAAACACACCAAAAAAATGTCTAGGTCTACATTCCCCGGGTCTAGAAGAAAGTGGCTGTGGAGGTGGTCGTGCATTGGTGATTACCTTCTAAAATTATATCAATTCTCGAATGATTCGTACAATTTGGAATGTAGGACACATCGTCCAACTTTTTAAGAAAGGAGTGAGAGAGAAAACAGGGAATTACATACCTGTTATCTTACATTAGTCGTAAGGAGAATGCGAGAATTTATTATAAAGGATGAGATAAATAGACATATCACTGATAATTGATTTGGCATGGCATGGATTTGTGAAGGGGAAATCATGTTTGATGAACTTGGTGTTTTTTTGAAAATATTACTAACAAAATTGATAAAGGAGGATGGATGTGCGATACTTAGATTTTCAGAAGGCTTACGATAAAATCCCCCATAGGAGGCAGGTTAGAAAAACTATAGCAAATGGGATAGGAGGTAATGTACTTGCATGGATATATATATACACATATAATTGATTTGAACATGGGGACTGAGTATAATATATTGGAGATAGAATCTGTACAGTGCAGATAGAGGCTATTCAGCCCATCTAATCTGCATCAACCCTCCAGATCCAAACCCCCACCCTATCTCTGTAACCTCCACCATTGCTAAGAATTCTTCATTTGTCCAATGTTGACCTCTAATGTAATCATGTCCCCTCCCAACCTTCAGTCCATCATTGGTGTCCACTCACTTAGCTATTTAGGTGCCATGTGTTGGAATTTCCTTCTTAAAACCCATTGCTTGCCCACAAGATCTTCCTTAAAACCCATTTTTTTACACAAGCTCTGTTGCTTATTCTTTGTCTCAGCATCCACTTTCATTTGATTAGATCTTGCTAAATGTGCTTGAGTGCTTACTGCATTAAAGGTACTGTATAACTATGAAATTGTTATTACATATTTTCCAATTTCCTGCCCCTTTCATTTCAAGTTATTGATCTGTAAATCTGCTCCTTAGTCATTGAATCATATAGTATAGAAGAGGCCCTTCAGTCATCGAGTCCGTGCCACCAATAATATACCAGGACCTACACTATCTCACTTACCCACACTAGGCCCATTGTCTTGAATATTATGACATCATCAAGTGCTCATCCAAGTACTTTTTAAAGGTTGTGACGTTACCCTTCCAGGCAATGCATTCCAGACCACCGACTAAGTGAAATCATTTGTCCCTCAAGTCCGCTCTAAACCTCCTCTTTCAAATAAGGCAAACAGTTGCTTTCTATTCACCCCGTTCATGGTCCTCATAATCTTTTACACTGCTGTTAGGTACTCCCTCAAACCTCTGTGCTCCTGAGCTTATCCTCTCCTCTGCTGAAATGCTCTGTGCCAGGCAACATCCTGGTGAATCTCCTTTGTACCCCCTCCAGTATAATCACATCCTTTCTGTAGTGAGGTGACCAGAACAGCACACAGTACTCCAGCTGTGGCCTAAGCAAAGCTCTGTATAGCTCCAACATGATCTCCCTGCTCTTATAATCCATGCCATGATTGACTCTTACAGAACTTAATTCTTGCATCCCTTACCAATTCCACAACTCAAGACGTTAGTCTTGAGGCAGTGGCCTAGTGGCTTTATCGCTTGACTGTTACTCCAGAGACCCAGATAATGTCTTGGGGACCCGGGTTCAAATCCCACCATGGCAGACAGTGGAATTTGAATTCAATAAATATCTGGAATTAAGAATCTAGTGATGACCGTGAATCCATTGTCGATTGTCGATTGTCAGGAAAAACCCATCTGGTTCACTAATGCCCTTTAGGGAAGGAAACTGCCACCCTGACCTACATGTGACTCCAGACCCACAGCAATGTGATTGACTCTTAACTGCCCTCTAGGCAATTAGGGATGGGCAATAAATGGTGCCGAGCCAGCGACACCCACATCCTGTGAATGAATTTTTTAAAAAAAAGTGTTTGTGTAATAAAACTGCATTTTGTATCCAGCACTTTGCAATATTATATGAATAAGTGGCCGAGTCCTGGTCTATATGAATTAATTGGAAATTAAAACCTGATTTGCTCCTCCAAACCCATTCCATTGCTAATCATCAATAAAGCAGTTGTACTTCAAGAAATAGAGTGGGATTCTCTACCTCAGTGGGTTGTGCTTGTTAATTGTTCTTTTAATTGGTATCAGGTGATTTGGTGATGGGTATTCAAACAAAAAGCTGGGTGCTACCCCTTCAAATTCCAGTTTGATTTAGCCTGTCCCTCATTCCCTGCTGTTCTCTATTTTTGTTGATGTAGCGTGATTTTTTCGTTCAAAAATCAACCTGTTCAGTAATCCATTTACACATCTCTGGAGCAGGTTGGGCTGTCTGGTCTAGAAGTAGGGATAGTACCACAGCACCACAAGAGCTCCTTGATTTTATTGTTATGTTGCCCCTGGTCCATGGCTTGCTAATTGTTATTTTAACAAGTGATATGGGTGATTTGGTGATGGGTCACACAAAAAAAAAGCTGTGTTCTTGGTGGGCTTTTATGGTGCCCATAGCTCTCAGCCAGAAAGTCCTGGTTCCAGCAGTGTGTCGTAACGTGTCTAAACAAGCTGGTTAAAATAACCCCACTCTGAATAAAAATAGTTTCTATTGTTTGAGGGCATCAGAGACATACTTTAAAGGCAGTTCCCCAGGTTGAGACCACTGCAAAATGTTCCTGGAATTTGAGGTTTCTGAAAATAGAAAAAAAGTTGAATTTTTGGAAGGCACTTTCTGGTGCAGTGGTAGTGTCCTTAGCTCTGTGGCAGAAGGCCTAGGTTCAGGTCCAGTGGTGTATTATGACATATCTGAGCAGGTTGATTATTTTTTTTTGAGAAAGAGCTGGATTCTTGAAAAGAAGCACATGATGTTTATCAGAACCCTCAAAGCATTGAGAGGGAGGTGAGTGCTGGAGTGAATTATCCACCCTCCCAACACTATTTTGATGTAGTTCTGCCCCTGTTTCTCCACTTTTTTGGTTTGTATTATTGTTAAACCACCTATTTATTGGCAGTGATTGTTATTTGATCATTCTTAAATGGGGGTGAAAGAAAAGAAATGGGCTCTTCCCCAGTGGGGTTGAAAGTTTATGGGTTAACCTTAATCTTTTCGAACGGGAAGATAAGGATGGTAGAAAGTAATTACTGTTTCTGGTAGAAATAAAGCTCCTGATGGCCTTTAAAAGTGAAATGATTGATCCTTGCTGCAGGAATTATGATTGTTCACTGGTGTTTTCAGGATTGAAGCCATACAAGCAGAAGATGGATGAGGTGGAGATGTGGACTCAGGTCAGTTCTCTAAGCGAGGAAAATCAAGGTATGGCTTTGGTTTTATCCTTACTAGACGGAGCAAAATTAAAAATAAACATTTTAAAAATAAATTTTAAAAAATCAAAATCAAAAACAAATATAAAACATATTTTTGGAACTGAATATAACAGACATAGACACCAAAGGGGAATTGGAGATTCTAATACAAGTAATGGAGAGATTTTAAAGAAAGGATGACTTGTTGGAAGCCGACAAGTCAATATTTAATAAACCTAATAAGATAGGCAATTATTCCATTGAAGAATATCTTATGGAGTTTGAAAGGATGTGTAAAAAGTTAAAGAAATTCAAGCTAGAAATTCGAAAGTCTAGTCCTGATGTTTAAACGTTGGATTGCAGACATATCTTGCACACAATAAATATTTGATTTTGACAGTTGTTCAGTTCTTTGATAGCAAAGGGTTCCTGCCCTAAAAATGTTTTTAGGGAGGCAATTGTTTCCAGAAACCTTTACATACATGTTGGGAGTTCCGTGGTGATACAGAGAATGGCAAACTCTATAATTACTCACTCTATACAAGGGGCCTAGTAACAGGGACCCATCTAAGGATAGAATTTCTGAAAAATTTTTGAAGAAGGCTGTGCCTTTAATACTTTTCTGAATGAAGGAAAAAGGCAGGATTGGGATGATAGCCAACCATGAATGAATCCCAGAAATCCATAGAGAATAATTTAAAAATGTTTCCCGCTGTGGCACTAACTATCACCGTCAGGAATCCTCCAAGGATAAGGAGTAAAGTTTATTTTTCAATGAAAAATTTTT
>NC_063339.1:43854363-43865065 GCF_021869965.1 Rhincodon typus
CTACACCTTGTTATCTCAATCATCATTATTATAGTTTGTTTAGGAAACCGGGAATTTCTGGTCAAGAAATCCAAGAAGTTTAATTGACTTCTGCAGATAAAAGTCTGGCTAATAAGAGGATTATGTGGAAATTGCATAAGCAATTTGCTCATACCCCCTCTCAAAAATCAAAATTACTGCTAAAGGATGTGGAGTTGTGGATTAAAAAATACAAATTATTCGTAGAACAGATCACAGTGCAATGTAATGTGTGTACTAAATATCGTAAGATACTAAATATCATGAGTATTCCTTTAGCCTGGGAATGTAATTATGTAGTAGTCATGGATCTGAACATATGGGACAAAGAATGGAATATATACCTTACATTTTTGTAGATGTTTACGGGATCAACCTGTTCAGAGACGTTATTACACACTTTGAAGTAGGTGAGCTTTGAACCTGGGCCTCCTGGCTACTACCATACCACAACAGCCCTTGCATTTTGTAGATATGATGACCAGGAGTATATCCCTGGTGATAAACAATAAGGACAGACAGTATTTAGACAAAGTCATAGAAAGTGGGCCAGCACAGGTCTTGGATCAACAACAAAATTTTCAAAGGTAAATAAAGGTGAATTTGGAAATGACGAATTTGAGAACATGTGTGAGAACTTAAATATTATAGTGATGCATACTGTTGCACAAAGTCCATTCAGCAATAGCTTGTGTGAAAGAAACCACACAATAACTGATAAGATGTTGCACAAATTACTGGCAAATCAGTCGAACTGTAATTTACAAATGGCAATGATTTGGCATTGCAATTATTAAAAATTGTTTGGGGAGATGGGGAATTAGCCAATATCAGTTGGTGTTATTCAGACAGAATCCAAAGTGCCTTCAATTGTATGACGATTCTCCAGCACTACAAGAAAAATAGCTCCTTTTTTTTTGCCCCATCTAAACCTAGAACATTCTGGTAGAAAAGCATTCACTGAAGCTGAGATGTTGGAAGAATTGGAAAGCACTGAGACATTCGGAGAAGATTTCATATCTGGTTACATGGCTTATTATAAGAAAGAAAGATGTAGGGGATCAAAAAGGCCAGGAAAGGTTAGTGGATGTAACTTTCATTTTCCAACAGAATCATCTGCCAATAAAGGTACAATCCTCATGAGTAATGAGGGTAAGTTTTGAATTGCCCAACTCTGGGAATGTGGGGGAGGGTGACGATGAAGCACCATGTACTTCATGTACACAACAGTCTTACAATACAAACTGATAAACATATGAGCAGGAACAAGAGTTGACAATTCAGCCCACAAGCCTGCTCCACCATTCAATACAATCATGGATGATTTGATTTTTCACCTGAACTCTTCAGTCATGCATAGCCTTGATAATCCGTCATCCCCTTGGTAATCAAGAATCTGACTATCTCTGCCTTAAAAATATTCCAAGATTCTGCACATACTACCATTTGAGGAAGAGAATTCCAAAGACTTGACCATCTGAGAGAAATTTTTTCCTTATCTCAGTCTTAAATGGGCAGCCCTTTTTTTTTTTAAAAAAACTATGAACCCCCTTCCAAATTATTTGGAACCAAGGGACAATAACTTATGAGGTCAGAGAATACTGATACATGTGCTGATTGTGAAGATTTCCTGTGGGGAATTATTTGCCCAAAGTAGTTTCAAGGGTAGTTTATCGGCAAGAAGAGTCAGATGACTGGAGGCTGACCATGACAATGGGACGGCAGGCAAAACTACAGGAAAATATGTCCAAGATGTGAGTTGCTAATGGATTGGGAGAAAGGAATACAGGAGCGGGGAACGAGGAAACATAGTTTTAATTTGAATACTGAGTGGGAGAGTAATTTAGCAGGAAAAGGGCATACACAGAAGAGAAGGTTTCTAGCAGACATCCTGATATGAGTAGACCAAAGAGATCTCAATATGAGGGGTAAAAAAGGCCATTGTCAGACAAGGCAACTCAGTAGTGAGAGTACTGGAGAACCTTCTCATAAGAACAGATAAAATTAGAAGTCCCCATGATCAGGAATTGTTGGTGGATACTAGTAGAATTGAAAATGAATGGTAAAAGAAGGTATAGTAAGAGTTACACAATCGGAAAGAACTCAATGGATATTCTGAAGTTGAAGAAGGACGTCAACCTGTTTTGTCACACAGATTGTCTGTACTGGAACATCCTAGTAGAGGGGACCTACAAGGCCAAGACTATAGTGGTAGGTGGAGGCATTGAAAAATATTTAAAAGAAATAGAGATTAGGGTAGATTCGGCAATAGCTAGGAATGTCATTTTGAAAACCATGTTAGCCATTTTAATAACATTTTTTGGAAGTGTATTCTCTAGATATCTAAAGTGGTGTTTCTTCAGGGTAAAACAAAAACCATGTTGGAGAAACTCAGCATGTCTGTCAGTATCTATGGAGAGAAAAACAGAATAAATGTTTCGAGTCCAGTGACCTTTGATCAGCTGAGAAAGGGTGGTATTTCTGCTGATCACAGGTTGGGGGAGTAGCGAATAGAGTCCATTTGAGACGAAGCCCAGAGAGACAGAGCGTGACAGAAAGAAAAAAGGGACAAGCAAACAAAGAGATAGTTTAGGATAAGGTGAGACAATGGTAAAAGCTGATGAAAAATTTGTCGAGCACCCACACTCGGTCCATAAAAATGACCCCAAACTTCCAGTTGTCCGCCACATCAAATTGCGTAAATGTGTTTGTGGATTAAATAATGCTTCTTGTGTGTGGTGTTTTTCTGTAAAGTTAATTCAACAGGGCAGACCCAGCAATGTTCTATTGGCTCCATCATGGAAAACCTTCAGATGTCTTTAAATGTCTTTTATGGGATTGTTCATTAAGGTGTAAGTGAGAAAAGGCTTAGAATTGATATAGCTGCTATAATCCTACAGAAAATTGTTGAAGGCTCCAGAAGCAGGTATCTTGCTATGTAACAATGGAAATTTAAAATTGTGGTTTGTTTTATATACATACGCTTGTAATTTTTTTTCAATATCTTTTCCTTAAAAGAAAGGGTGTCAGAGTTAGAAATGCAATGCCCTTTACAGTTAAAACAAATTATATTGTTGATTCAACGTGTTCAAAGATGTTATTACACACTTCTGGAGCAGGTGTTTCTTGAATGTGTGTCTAGCCAGAGATAGGGACATTGCCACTGTGCCACAAGAGCCCTAAGTACGAACCAGGCCTGAGGCTGAAACAAATATTTTCTAAATAACCTGTTCGGAGATGTTATTACACACCTCTGGAGCAGATGGGACTATGAACCCAGGTCTCCTGGCTCAGGAGTAGGGACACCACAGCTCTGAGACAGCTGAAAGAGAACAGCTCCAGAGTTGATTGAGAGCAGGTGATGAGTTGAACTTTGTATTTAAGAGCAGAGTTCTCTCGTCCCCTCCCTCACTCTCTACATCTCTTTCACCTTTGTTGAGGGGCTTTGCATGTAAATTAATCAACTGGGAAACACGGGTTATTTACTGGCAATGGGTAATAGATTAAAAAATATCACGAGTGATTTTGTGGTGGTAAAAGCTGATTGGTTGTGTGTCACAGCACTTCTGGTTATATTAAAAAAAACACGAAAAGAACAGAAAAGACAAAAACATGAAAAAGGGCAGAATTTTCTTGCACCAAGGGGGCTGGGATGTGTTATTACTCCAATAACTCAATTTTTGTTCTGTTTTAGCCCATTGTTGCCTTCCCTTTTTGTGTCCTTTCATTGTTCAATTCCCCCTGGTGGGCATGTCTTATAATTTGATTAATTGGGTGATTTGGTGGTGGGTTTATCAAAATAAAACAACAAAGTACAGTTCTCTTTCTGTTAATTGGGTAATTGGTTAATTTGATTGAAAAAAAAGCACAATTCTCTCCCAGTGGAATGTTGACTTAGAGACATAGAGCTGTACAACATGGAAACAGACCCTTCATTTCAACCCATCCATGCCGACCAGATGTCCTAAATAAATCTGTCCCTTTTGCCAGCATTTGGCCCATATCCCTCTAAACCCTTCCTATTCATATACCCATTCAGATGCCTTTTAAACATTGTAATTGTACCAGCCTCCTCCACTTCCTCTGGCAGCTCATTCCATACATGCACCACCCGCTGCATGGAAAAGTTGCCCATTAAATCCCTTTTTTAAAATCTTTTCCCTCTCACCTTAAACCTATGCCCTCTAGTTTTGGGCTCTCACCACCCCTGTGAAAAGACCTTGCCTATTCACCCTATCCATAGTCCTCATGATTTGATAAATCTCTTAGGTCACTCCTCAGGCTCCAATATTCCAAGGAAAATAGACCCAGCCAATTCAGCCTCTCCCTATAGCTCGTACCATCCAAACCTGGCAACACCTGTGTAAATCTTTTCTGAACCCTTTCAAGTTTCACAACATCCTTCCTATAGCAGGGAGACCAGAATTGCATGCAGTATTCCAAAAGTGGCCAATCCAACATGCTGTGCAGCCTAACATGACATCCCACTGCTACACTCTGCACTGACCAACAAAGGCAAGCATACCAAACGCCCTTTTCACTATCCCATCTACCTGCCATGCCATTTTCAAGGAACTATGAACCTGCACTCCAAGCTCTTTGTTCAGCAACACTCCCCAGGACTTTCCCATTGAGTGTATAAGTTCTGCCCTGATTTGTCTTGCCAAAATGCAGCACCTCATGTTTTTCTAAATTAAACTCCACCTGCCACTCTTCGGCCTATTGGCCCATCTGATCAAGATCTCATTGTACTCTGAGGCAACCTTCTTCTCTGTCCACTACACCTCCAATTTTGGTGTCATCTGCAAACTTACTAACCATACCTCCTATGTTCACATCCAAATCATTTAGATAAATGACGAAAAGCAGTGGACTCAGCACCGATCCTTGTGGCACATCACTGATCACAGACCTCCAGTCTGAAAAGCAGCCCTCCACCATCACCCTCTGTCCTCTACCTTTGAACTAGTTGTGTCTCCAAATGGTTAGTTCTCCCTGTATTCCATATGGTTGAACCTTACTAACTAATCAACCATAAGGAACCTCATCGAACACATTATTGAAGTCCATATAGATCATGTCCACTGCTCTGCCCTCATCAGTCTTCTTTGTTACTTCTTCAAAAAACTCAATTAAGTTAGTGAGACACAATTTCCCACACACAAAGCCATGTTGACTATCCTTAATCAGTCCTTGCCTTTCCAAATACATGTAAATCCTGTTGCTCAGGATTCCTTCCAACAACTTACCCACCAACAATGTCAGGCTCACCAGTCAACAGTACCCTGGCTTTTCCTCACCACCTTTCTTAAATAATGGCTTTGTTAGCCAACCTCCAGTCTGCTGGCACCTTGGCTATTGATGGTACAAATATCTCAGCAAAGGGCCTAGCAATCCCTTCCCTAGCTTCCCACAAAGTTCTAGGGTAGACCTGATCAGGTGCCAGGAATTTATCCATTGTTAGGCGTTTTAAGACTTCCAGCACTTCCTCCTCTGTTATATGGACGCTTTTCAAGATGTGCTACACTTTTTATTTCCCCACATTCTCTATCTTCCATATCCCTCTCCACAGTAAACACTGATGCAAAATACTCATTTAGTATTCCCCCCATCTCCTACAGTTCACACATTAGTGACCTTGCTGAACTTTAAGGGGCTCTATTCACTCCCTAGTTATTCTTTTGTCCTTAGTCTATTTATAGAATCCCTTTGTATTCTCCTTAACCCATATTTGCCACAGCTATTTCATGTCCCCTTTTTGGCCTCCTGATTTTCCTCTTCGGTATCTTCCTATTACCTTTATACTCTTCTGGGGATTCATTGATTTCTGCTTTCTATACCTGACATACGCTTCTCTCTTATTAACCAAAACCTCAATTTCTCCAGTCATCCAGCATTCCCTTCACCTACCAGCCTTGCCCTAACAGGAATATACTTCTCTGGACTCTCTATCTCATTTTGAAGGCTTCCTATTTTCCACCCATTCCTTTATCTGCAAACATCCACCCCCATCAACTTTTGAAAGTTCTTGCCTAATACCGTCAAAATTGGCCTTCCTCTGACTGAGAACTTTTAACCTTTATATCAAGTCTATCATCTTCCATCACTCTTCTAAAACTAATACTGGCCCTGAAGTTCTCCTCCACTGACACCCCAGTCACCTGCCCTGCCTTATTTCCCAAGAACAGGTGAAGGTTTGCACCTCCTCTAGTACGTCCATCCACATGCTGAACCAGAAAATTTTCCTGTAAACGCTTAACAAATTCCTCTCCATCCAAGCCCTTAACACTATGGCAGTTCCAGTCTATGTTTGGAAATTAAAATCCACTACCACAACCACTCTATTATTCTTACAGATAGGGAAAGAGTCCAGAAGGGAAATGTGAAAGCTTATGTTTGTGTTAAACTACAGATTTACAATAGAATATTTCTAAATCTCTAAGAGTCTTTTGTTGCATAATTCAACATATGATATAGGTTTATAATGCAGCTCAAACATGATGAGTCCGAGATTTTTTCTTTCATTTATGTTGGACTTTTGCCCTTTAAATTGTTGGTTTAAAGAAAAAAAACCTGTAATTCTCTTTGTTCTAAATGTATTTATGTCAGCTATAAGATAGGATATATATGCTTGTCTCACTACATGTGTTGTTAAATTATTTGTTCTCATTCTAATAGTGCATAGAAAATAATGCAGGCCCAAGGCTGAAATAGACATGTAAAAATATTCATTGGATTGGTTTTGATATGTGCAAATGTGGCTGTTATTCAAGTGCATACTGGTCCAAATCCAATTTTAGAATACATATACACATCTATAAATCACTATTTACTTGCTAAAATTCATCAAAATCTGCAAAAAAAAGTTTTAATTTATGTCAAATAACTTTTTTTTCCTTTCAGTTAGTGCAAGTAGAATATGTATTGTAGCAGAAGACCATATGTTCTATAGTGGTGTCCAGCATCACAAATGCCAGTCTTCAGCCAATTCAATTCACTCCATGTGATATCAAGATTGGAGGCATCGCATACTGCAAAGTCTATGGGTCCTGATAACATTCCGCCAACAGTACTGAAGTCTTGTACTCCAGAACTTGCTGCTCTCCTGGCCAAGCTGTTCCGTACAGCTACATCACTGACATCTACCCGGCAATGTGGAAAATTGCCCAGATATGTCCTGTGCGTAATAAAGCAGGACAAATCCAACCTGGCCAATTACTGCCCTTTCAGTCTACTCTTAGTAGAATGTGATGGAAGGTGTCATCAACAGTGCTATCAAGCAGCACCTGCTCAGCAATAACCTGCTCAGTGATGCTCAGTTTGTGTTGTACCTGGACCACTCAGCTCCTGACCTCAGTACAGCCTTGTACCTCAGTACAACATGGACAAAAGAGTTGAATTCCAGAGTTGAGGTGAGAATGACAGCCTTTGACATGAAGTCTGCATTTGATTGAATGTGGCATCAAGGAATCCGAGCAAAACTAGAATCAGTGGAAATTGGGGGAAAACTCTCCACTGATTGGAGTCATACCTGGTACAAAGGAAGATGGTTGTGGTTGCTGGAGGTCAATCGTCTCAACTCCAGGATGTCTCTGCAGAAGTTCCTCAGGGTACTGTCCTTAGCCCAACCATCTTCAGCTTCTTCATCAACGACCTTCCCTCCATCATAAGGTCAGAAGTGGGAACGTTTGCTAATGATTACGCAATGTTCAGCACCATTTGCAATTCCTCAGATACTGAAGCAGTCCGTGTTCAAATGCAACAAGATCTGGACAATATCCAGGCTTGGGTTGACAAGTGATAAATAACAACATTCATGCCAGATAATGACTATCTTCAATAACAAACCATGTAACTACTACTCCTTGACGTTTAATGGTGTTACCATCAATGAACCCCTCCCAATATCAACATCCTGGACCAGAAACTCAACTGGACTCACAAGCTCAGATCAACGGTTAGGAATACTGCAGTAAGTAACTTGTCTACTGACTCCCAAAGCCTGTCCACCATCAATCACGAGTGTAATTCACTTCACTTCCCTAAATAATCGCAGCTCCAATATTCAAGAAGCTTGACACCATCCAGAACAAAGCAGCCAACCTTTTTTGCCACAAACATCTACTCTATCCACTAGCAACACTCAGTAGCAGCTGTGTGTACTACCTACAATGCAGAAATTTGCCAAAGATCCTTAGACAGCACCTTCCAAACCCACAACCACTTCCATCTAGAAGGACAAGGGCAGCAGATACATGGGAACGCCACCGCCTGCAAGTTCCTCTCCAAGCCACTCGCCATCCTGACTTGGCAATGTATCACTGTTCCTTCACTGCTGCTTAGTCAAAATGATGATTTTCCCTACTTAGCAGAATTGTTGGTCTACCTCCAGCACATGGACTGCAATGGTTCATGAATGCAGTTTACCACCACCTTCCAAAGGGCAAGAAGGGATGGGCAATAAATGCTGGCCCAGCCAGCTACACCCACGTCTACGAGTGAATTAAAAAAAACCCAATTTAAACCCTCAATGTCTTAGCTTGTCAAAACTCTTAATCAAGGTCAGATGTTATTTATAGTAAATACTCTTTTTACAGTATGTGAAAATATAGAGCCATTTTTACAAATTCACGAAACTGACTGAAGAATTGTCATATAACTTTGTACTAGTTCTTAAGCCCCTGAATCAATTACATCACTGATTTTTTTCGTACTGATTGTGTAAAAGTTCGTTTGAAATGGAGTATCAAAGTGTAATTTTTCATTGTTAATTCTATATTTATTTTGTTTAATTGTGTGCAAGTGGTAGGCAATTTTTTGTGCTCAATATAAATAGACAATGAAGGAAATAAAAAATGGATACAAAGGGCCCTCTTGTGGCACAGTGGTAATGTCCCTACCCCTGACCAAGAGGCCCAGTTTTAGGTCCGACCTGCTCCAGAGGTGTATAATAACATCTCTGGACAGATTGGTAAGAAAAATAACTAAAAAATTTTAAAAAAGACAGGTCCTCTTATTGCACAGTGGTAGTGTCCCTACCCCTGAACCAAGAGGACTGGATTCAAGTCCTGCCTACACCAGAGGTGTTTAATGACATCGCTGAACAAATCAATTAAAGAAATATGTTAAATAAAAGAATTAAAACTGTAAATAGAAAAAGAATTAAAAATAGACACACAGGCTCTCTTGTGGCGCAGTGGTAGTGACCCTACTCCTGGACTGGGAGGTCCAGGTTCAAGTCCCACCTGTTCTAGAGGTGTGTGATAACATCTCTGAACATGTTGGTTAGAAAAATAGGTTAAATTTAAAAAACAGACACAAGCGAATTGCCCTTGCTGGGCATTGCACACAGTGTGATTGGAAACTGGGTGATTTTAGATATGGCTGGTTAAAAAGTAGGATAAACAAAAACAAAGCTCTTGTGGTGCAGTGCTAGTGTCCTGACCTCTGAGCTAGGAGGCCCAGGTTCATGTCGCACTTGCTCCAGAGTTACGTCATAGCATTTCTGAACAGGTTGATCAGAAAATACCTTTAAATAGACACGAAGGCCTCTTGTGGTGTGGTCGTATCCTTGGTAGTGTTAGTATCTTCAGGTCAAAGTACAAGTCCCACCTGACTTGGTTTTGTGCCGTAACATGCCTGAACAGGTTGATTAAAATAGATGGAAAGGTTCTTGTGTTGCAGTGGTAGTGTCCCTGCTTCTGAACCAGGAGACCTAGGTTCAAGTCTCATCTACTGTAATACGTGTAATAACATCTCTGAATAGGGTGGTTCAAAAGTATTTATGAATAGAGACAGCCTAAAAGTTTGTTTGTGGGATATTTATAATACATAACTCTAAATAAATATTAAAGTACGTAAAACTCCAGTTTCATTGTTTACCAACTCGCTTTCTGAATTACAACATAGTGCAAGACAAAAAACTTTGACCTTGTCTTCTTTTGGCATTGTTTAGAACAAAGGAGCAGAGAATGTGTACCTAAAGACGAAGCTTGGGAGCAACAAAAAAGATCAGACAGCTACAATCCTAGTAGCCATTGTGAAAAATGTCAAATCATGTGTAAATTGTCAGATTGATTTTTCTCTGATCACATGGTTTAGATATCATGAAAGAAAAAAGTGGATATGTGGACATAGGTTATGTCTCCACTAAAGAGGAAAAGGAAAATGACCTCAGTGTTGTTGCTTCCTATCAGAAGTAGTTTGTGAGCTGGATGACTATGAATTAGATAGTGATGAGCATTTCAACCTTGTATTCTAAATCTAATTATTGACTGAAATTTACAAGAAAGATGAGCTGATAAATAGAGATAGGAAGAACTGCCGATCCTGAAGTCAGAGATAGAGATAACAATGTGGAGCAGGAGGAGCACAACGGGCCAGGCAGCATCAGAGGAGCTAGAAAGTTGACTTTTTGGGTCATTTCTGAAGAAGGGTCCCGACCCGAAATGTCAACTTTCCTGCTCCTCTGATGCTGCCTGGCCCGCTGTGCTGCTCCAGCTCTGCACTGTGTTATCTATGAACTGATAAATATCAATTTGTATGGTCAACCTTTGATAATTTTCAGAAAATGGATTGTTGTTCAGTGAAAGTATGTCTCAGGACTTCAACAGATTGTATAAAGAACTGACAAAATCCAATGTGGTGTTCCCTGGATTAGTATTGGTGTTTAAAATGCAGACAG